>NC_086454.1:282850007-283164545 GCF_028390025.1 Pseudophryne corroboree | reverse complement strand
TTAATCCGGCTCTGACTGGGGACATATAGCAGCAGAGGACACCAACACTGTGACTGGCTGGACTGATGTAGCATGAGACACTGACTACACTGGACTGGACTAAGCAGCACAACACAGCACAAGACTCGTTACCCCACTTTTCCACCCCCACACAGACACTGAGGACAGAGACACGTCCTCTCACTACACTCTCCGAGACTGGAGTGAAAATGGCTGCAACGCCCGGCTCCTTATATGGAATCCAAATCCCGTGAGAATACGACAGCGGGATGATGATGTTTTGACTCGTTTGGGTTTCCGAGTCAGGCTGGAAAACCCGAGCCTAGCTCGGATCCAGACTCGAATTGTGTAGTTCCAGAACGGTTCGGTTATCTGAGAACCGAACCCGCTCATCTCTAATATATAAATATACAGGTTGAGTATCCCATATCCAAATATTCCGAAATACGGAATATTCCGAAATACGGACTTTTTTGAGTGAGAGTGAGATAGTGAAATCTTTGTTTTCTGTGGCCCAATGTACACAAACTTTGTTTAATACACAAAGTTATTAAAAATATTGTATTAAATGTCCTCCAGGCTGTGTGTATAAGGTGTATTTGAAACATAAATGAATTGCGTGAATGTACACACACTTTGTTTAATGCACAAAGTTATTAAAAATATTGGCCAAAATTACCTTCAGGCTGTGTGTATAAGGTGTATATGAAACATAAATGCATTCTTTGCTTAGACTTGGGTCCCATCGCCATGATATCTCATTATGGTATGAAATTATTCCAAAATACGGAAAAATCCGATATCCAAAATACCTCTGGTCCCAAGCGTTTTGGATAAGGGATACTCAACCTGTATATATATATATATATATAATAGACAATACAAAAATATCCTTATCTTGTGCTCGCAGAACCAGCAGCACTACAGGCGAGACCTCCGTTGCCAGATCTCAGACAAACATAAGATAGAAAACACAAGTCCTGAGCGCGCTCTGTTTGATGTATAGATATAGCGGAAGTCCTTCCAAGTAGGTGTATCTTATACTATGAATAATTGAATTTCTTGGGTTCCTGCAGTGGATAACCCCTCACCAGAAAGTCACCCAAACAAATGGCCCAAGGCCAATTAGAATAAAATATTTAATACAAAAAGAATTCATAAAAGTCTTTGACATGAGAATTTTTTTACAACAGGTTATACATGGATTTTGATAACTCTGACAGCAGAATCCAGTAGGTAGATGTAAACACTCCCTCACCTTAGCAAGGTGTGCGCTTGGCGAAGGGAGTAATTTTCCTAACTGGAATACTGACTAATGACTGATAAACCCAACGCGTTTCGTCAGTTTGACTTCACCAGGGGTAACAGAAATATATTTTTGTATTGGAGCACCTATACACTGTATAATTCTGCATACAGAATATTATGATCAACCTTTAGATAATTAAACTCATTGCATAAAAAAGAGGTAATATTCCTTTAAAAATTGACTTCATGGTCAGACTTTACTATGTCCGCCTGAACATATAGATTAGTTCGGTACACTCGGTTAAAATACCTATTTTTTAAAAGTGCAATAGTGTATCAATTGGTATATCCAGAAAAAGAGTCAGTAAATGCTAAAAGCACTGGAACTCCCACATAGGACCCACAATTGTATCCAGAGGATTTCTCAGGCTGCAACCATGTGTGTAGGAGTTTTCAGAATGACTATATATGTATTAAATGTCCTCCAGGCTGTGTGTATAAGGTGTATATGAAACATAAATGAATTGCGTGAATGTACACACACTTTGTTTAATGCACAAAGTTATTAAAAATATTGGCCAAAATTACCTTCAGGCTGTGTGTATAAGGTGTATATGAAACATAAATGCATTCTTTGCTTAGACCTGGGTCCCATCGCCATGATATCTCATTATGGTATGAAGATATTCCAAAATACGGAAAAATCCGATATCCAAAATACCTCTGGTCCAAAGCGTTTTGGATAAGGGATACTCAACCTGTATATATATATATATATATATATATATTGGAAAAATGGGAGGAGTGGGGCGCCAAATCTCTCTCTGGCACAGGGCACCAAAAAGACCAGTTACGGCTCTGGTGGGACCCATGGTCAATCAGTAGAGGTGCGTCCTTGTCTTACTGCTTTTTTATGGCATACAGGCCCTCATTCCGAGTTATTCGCTCACTAGCTGCTTTTAGCAGCATTGCACACGCTAAGCCGCCGCCCTCTGGGAGTGTATCTTAGCATTGCGAACGAAAGATTAGCAGAATTGCGAATAGAAAATTCTTAGCAGTTTCTGAGTAGCTCGAGACTTACTCCTACATTGCGATCAGTTCAGTCAGTTTCGTTCCTGGTTTGACGTCACAAACACACCCAGCGTTCGGCCAGACACTCCCCCGTTTCTCCAGCCACTCCCGCGTTTTTCCCTGAAACGCCTGCGTTTTTCCGCACACTCCCAGAAAACGGTCAGTTTCCGCCCAGAAACACCCACTTCCTGTCAATCACTCACCGATCAGCAGAACGATGAAAAAACGTTGTTACGCCGTGAGTAAAATACCTAACTTTTGTGTAAAATAACTAAGCGCATGCGCTATGCGAACCTTGTGCATGCGCAGTAAGCGACTAATCGCAGTATAGCGAAACCCGGCAACGAGCGAACAACTTGGAATGACCCCCACAGTGCCTACATTTACAGCAGAACATAGGCAAGATGTAATAGTGTTCGAGATTTCTGGGGATGCAGGATACTGGATGATCTCTGACTTTTTTTGAAGTGGTAGTCATTTACAAGGCAAAACCATGCTTTGTAAATGACTGCCATTTAAAAAAAAAAAGTCCTTCCGGCAATCTCGGATGCTATTATATCTCGCCTACTGTATATTCTTCAAACATTGAAATACTGTAGTTACCTAATAATAATTCTGAGGGTGCTAACCCTGATCACTTAAAAAAATTGTTCACTTTCAGTTTTCATTTAACCCTGCTGCTCTGCTCGGGTCTACTATATTTATGTACTGTTCGGGTCAATATGATCCGTACCATAAAATTACGCTTTTCATTAATATTCAAACAAGGGATATCGAGGATATTAACGATTCAAACAAGGGATATTGGCCCTCATTCCGAGTTGTTCGCTCGGTATTTTTCATCGCATCGCAGTGAAAATCCGCTTAGTACGCATGCGCAATGTTCGCACTGCGACTGCGCCAAGTAACTTTACTATGATGAAAGTATTTTTACTCACGGCTTTTTCTTCGCTCCGGCGATCGTAATGTGATTGACAGAAAATGGGTGTTACTGGGCGGAAACACGGCGTTTCAGGGGCGTGTGGCTGAAAACGCTACCGTTTCCGGAAAAAACGCAGGAGTGGCCGGGGAAACGGTGGGAGTGCCTGGGCGAACGCTGGGTGTGTTTGTGACGTCAACCAGGAACGACAAGCACTGAAATGATCGCACAGGCAGAGTAAGTCTGGAGCTACTCTGAAACTGCTAAGTAGTTAGTAATCGCAATATTGCGAATACATCGGTCGCAATTTTAAGAAGCTAAGATTCACTCCCAGTAGGCGGCGGCTTAGCGTGTGTAACTCTGCTAAATTCGCCTTGCGACCGATCAACTCGGAATGAGGGCCATTGAGCAGGATGTCGAGGAGGATCAAGTTTCCATTTTATTTGTTCATTTTTTTGAAAGAACATATGGAGTTGTAGTGATGGTTTCATTTACCATGTCATCCCCATTGTGTGTGAAAACGTGAAGATAACATAATCCAAATGTAAATCAATAAACTGACACTGTATTCATAATTTTCATAATTTTTCTTGTTGAAGTAATGTGTTTCTAAACAATTATGGTCACTCACTAGTATAATTTTCACAATGGGTCATATTGACCCGACCAGTACATTAGTACTAACTACTCATAACTTGTAAAAAATAATAAAAAGAAAAAAAATTTTTTTGTTCATAACAACTATTTGCCCAAAAAATAAGTCTTAAAATATGGAAATCATAATTACATAAATAACGAACTGACACCGAAATGAATTTCATTTTGGGTCAAATAGCCCCGAACAGCACAGCAGAGTTAAAGGCTTTTCAGTGCTTGGCCTAGTTAGCTACTGTCATTTTCAGATGTTGTCAGCCTTGGCAACCTACAGGGTACATTTTGGTATTTTTTGCAAGAGATGGATCCTGGGTTTCCTTCCTGGGAGACAGAAGGATGTCCAGCACAAGCATCTCTTCCCCTGCTGTGATAGGCAAGTGGCTAAGGAGACTTTAATGGGAGAAAGTAATCGCCGCAAAACTTCTGAATGGATGCACTGTCCTGCGGCAATCAGCCTGCACATGTG
The DNA here is from genome assembly GCF_028390025.1 of Pseudophryne corroboree. Classification (NCBI taxonomy): domain Eukaryota; kingdom Metazoa; phylum Chordata; class Amphibia; order Anura; family Myobatrachidae; genus Pseudophryne; species Pseudophryne corroboree. The sequence goes on along the minus strand of NC_086454.1, from coordinate 283,160,187 downwards.
CAAGCTACAGGGTGACAGAAAGGAATCCCACGGATCCCTCTCAGGGAGTTCTACAGAATTAAGGGGGACATTTATTAAGCAGTGATAAGAGCAGAGAAGTGAGCCAGTGGAGTAGTTGCCCATGGCAACCAATCAGCACTGAAGTAACATCTATAATTTGAATACTATAAAATGATACAGAGCTGCTGATTAGTTGATGGGGAAATTTCTCCACTGGCTCACTTCTCCGTTCTTATCACTGCTTAGTAAATGTACCCCAAAGCCCATAGGCTTCTATAGAAGGAGTTGCATTTTGGGCACAAGCTCTGTAATGTTTTGCTTACCGGGGCTTCAGCATAGAATTCTATTGGGACTGCAGTGCCGACAGGCACTTTAATGTAGAGATGTGCGGCGGGCACTTTTCGTGTTTTGCGTTTTGGTTTTGAATCTGGTTCCATGCTCGTGTTTTGGATCGGGATTGGTTTTGCCAAATCCACCCTTTCGGGTTTTGGTTCTGGACCTAGATGATTTTTGAAAAAAAACATAAAAACGGCTAAAATCACAGGATTTGGGGGTAATTTTGATCCTACTGTATTCATTTCTACTCATTTCCAGTCTATTCTGAACACCTCACACCTCACAATATTGTTTTTTAAGCCAAAAGGTTGCACTGAGGTGGTTGTATAACTAAGCTAAGCGACACAAGTGTGCGGCACAAACGCCTGGCCCATCTAGGAGTGGCACTGCAGTGGCAGATAGGATGGCACTTAAAAAAACAAGACCCCAAACAGCTCATTATGCAAAGAAGAAAAAGAGACGCAATGAGGAAGCTGTATGACTAAGCTAAGCGACACAAGTGTGCGGCACAAACACCTGGCCCATCTAGGAGTGGCACTGCAGTGTCAGACAGGGTGGCACTTTAAAAGACTAGGTCCCAAACAGCACATCATGCAAAGAAGAAAAAGAGGTGCAAGTAGGAATTGTATCTTAGCTGTATGACTAAGCTAAGCCACACAAGTGTGCGGCACAAACAACAAGGGACGTGATGAAATTTGCCCAGATGTAATACACGCACAATATTGGTGGCACAGGAGAGTGTACCCCTAAACCACACACACACACAAACACACACACACACACACACACACACACACGGCAAAGCCTGTAAAATTAATTTTGGTAATAATAACCCTTTTATTTGGAGCTATTACAATAATATACAGTACAGGTGAGCATACCCCTACACCACACAGGGCAAACCTTGTAAAAATTATTTGGATAATAACAGCACCCCTGGACTTATACGGCAGTAACCCTGGACTTGTACAGCAGTGTCAGACAGGATGGCACTTTAAAAAACCAGTCCCAAAACAGCACATGATGCAAATAAGAAAAAGAGGTGCAAGATGGAATTGTCCTTGGGCCCTCCCACCCACCCTTACGTTGTATAAACAGGATATGCACAGGTCCCTGTGTACTTTCTGGATGCAATTGCTGGTCAATGTCTTCCTGGAGGAATTTATCATTAATTTTGATGAACGGGGGGGGGGGGGGGCGGGGGCAGCTTAGGTAAAATAAAGCCAGTTTGTGCAAGAGCATCCAAATTGCCTCTTTTTCCTTCCAGTATACATACGCACTGTCTGACATGCCTACTTGGATGCTGTCACTTATATAATCCTCCACCATTCTTTCAATGGTGACAGAATAATATACATTGACAGTAGAAATGTCAGTAATTATTGGCAGGTCCTTCAGTCCGGACCAGATGTCAGTACTCGCTCCTGACTGCCCTGCATCACCGCCAGCGGGTGGGCTAGGAAATCTTATCCTTTTCCTTGCAGCACTGGTTGCGGGAGAAAATGAAGGAGGAGCTGTTGACGGGTAACGTTCCGCTTGAGTTGACAATTTTCTCACCAACAGGTCTTTGAACCTCTGCCTGAAAGAGAAATGGCCAAAATGTAGTGCTCTGATTTCAACAGATTTACCACCCTTGAATCCTGACAAAGCGAATGAAGGGCTCCATCCACAAGTCCCACATACTTTGCAGAATCGCTTCGTCTTAGCTCCTCCTTCAAATTCTCCAGCTGCTTCTGCAAAAGCCTGATGAGGGGAATGACCTGATTCAAGCTGGCAGTGTCTGAACTGACTTCACGTGTGGCAAGTTCGAAGGGTTGGAGGACCTCTCACAAGACGGAAATCATTCTCCACTGCACTTGAGTAAGGTGCATTCCCCCTTCTTTGCCTATATCGTAGGTGGATGTATAGGCTTGAATGGCCGTTTGTTGCCCTCCATTCTTCTTTAGCATATAGAGTGTTGAATTCCACCTCGTTACCACCTCTTGCTTCAGGTGATGGCAGGGCAGGTTCAGAAGTGTTTGCTGGCACTCCAGTCTTCGGCACGCAGTGGCGGGCCACCAACAGCATCTCCTGCACGCCCCTGTCATGTTTCAAAAAAATCTGCACCACCAAATTAATTGTATGTGCAAAACATGGGACGTGCTGGAATTTGCCAAGATGTAATGCATGCACAATATTGGTGGCATTGTCCGATATCACAAATCCCCAGGAGAGTCTAAGTGGTGTAAACCATTGTGTGATGATGTCCCTCAGTTTCTGTAAGAGGTTGTCAGCGGTGTGCCTCTCACAGAAAGCGGTGATACATAGCATAGCCTGCCTAGGAACGAGTTGGCGTTTGTGAAATGCTGCTACTGGTACCGCTGCTGCTGTTGCTGCGGGAGGCAATACATCTAGCCGGTGTGCTGTCACAGTCATATAGTCCTTAGTCTGACCTGTTCCACTTGTCTACATGTCCGTGGTTAAGTGGACAATGGGTACAACTGCATTTTTTAGGACACTGAAAACACTTTTTCTGACGTCTCTGTACATTCTTGGTATCACCTGCCTAGTAAAGTGGAATCTAGATGGGATTTGGTACCGGGGACACACTACCTCCATCAATTCTCTAAGTCCCACTGAAATAATGGCGGATACCGGACGCACATCTAACTACAACATAGCTGTCAAGGCCTCAGTTATCCGTTTTACAACAGGATGACTGCTGTCATATTTAATTTTCCTCGCAAATGACTGTTGGACAGTCAATTGCTTAGTTGAAGTAGTACAAGTGGTATTCCGACTTCCCCTTCCCCTCTGGGATGACGATCCACTCCCAGCAGCAACAACAGCAGCGGCAGCAGTAGGCGCACCTCTTTAGGATCCTCCGGAGGAATCCCGGTTAGGAGAGGACTCCTCAGTCTTGCCAGTGACATGGCCTGCAGGACTACTAACGTTCCTGACTGAGGAGGAAATTGACATTGAGGGAGTTGGTGGTGTGACTTGCAGGAGCTTGGGAACAAGAGGAAGAAGGGATTTAGGTGTCAGTGGACTCCTTATGCTCTTACCCAAAGTTTCTGAACTTGACAATGACTTCTGATGAATGCACAGCAGGTGACGTATAAGGAAGGATGTTCCTAGGTGGTTAACATCCTTACCCCTACTGATTACAGATTTACAGAGGCAGCACATGGCTTGATACCTGTTGTCCGGATTTGTGGAGAAATAATTCCACACCGAATAGGTGGCTTTTTTGGTATTTTGCCCAGGCAACACAATGGGCTTATTCATTAGAGATGAGCGGGTTCGGTTCCTCGGAATCCGAACCCGCCCGAACTTCAGTTTTTTTTACACGGGGCCGAGCGACTCGGATCTTCCCGCCTTGCTCGGTTAACCCAGGCGCGCCCGAACGTCATCATCCCGCTGTCGGATTCTCGCGAGACTCGGATTCTATATAAGGAGCCGCGCGTCGCCGCCATTTTCACACGTGCATTGAGATTGATAGGGAGAGGACGTGGCTGGCGTCCTCTCCATTTAGAGTGACTAGTACTAGAGAGAGACACAAATTTTGGGGAGCATATAGGAGGAGTACTACTTGCTGCTGATAGTGTGACCAGTGACCAGTGCCACCAGTTTAATTAATCCGTTCTCTGCCTGAAAAAAAACGATACACAGTGTGACACAGTCACACATACCATATCTGTGCTCAGCCCAGTGTGCTGCATCATATACTGTATATCATTATCTGACTGTGCTGAGTGCTCACTGCTCACACAGCTTAATTGTGGGGGAGACTGTGGAGCAGTTATAGCAGGAGTACATATTTTAAGTACAGTGCACACTTTTGCTGCCAGAGTGCCACTGCCAGTGTGACTGACCAGTGACCACTGACCACCAGTATTGTGATTGTCTGCTGACCACCAGTATATTGTGATTGTCTGCCTGAAAAAGTTAAACACTCGTCGTGTGGTGTTTTTATAAACGCATTCTGCAGACAGTGTCCAGCAGGTCCGTCATTACATAATATATACCTGTCCGGCTGCAGTACTAGTGTGATATATATATATATTTTAATTTTATCTCATTATCATCCAGTCTGTATTAGCAGCAGACACAGTACGGTAGTCCACGGCTGTAGCTACCTCTGTGTCGGCAGTCGCTCGTCCATCCATAATTGTATACCACCTACCCGTGGTTTTTTTTTTCTATCTTCTTGATACTAGTAGCTTACTTTAGGAGTCTGCAGTGCTGACAGAGAGTGTCCAGCAGGTCCGTCATTACAAAATATATACCTGTCCGGCTGCAGTACTAGTGTGATATATATATATATTTTAATTTTATCCCATTATCATCCAGTCTATATTAGCAGCAGACACAGTACGGTAGTCCACGGCTGTAGCTACCTCTGTGTCGGCAGTCGCTCGTCCATCCATAATTGTATACCACCTACCCGTGTTTTTTTTTTTTTTTTTTCTATCTTCTTGATACTAGTAGCTTACTTTAGGAGTCTGCAGTGCTGACAGACAGTGTCCAGCAGGTCCGTCATTACATAATATATACCTGTCCGGCTGCAGTACTAGTGTGATATATATATATATTTTAATTTTATCTCATTATCATCCAGTCTATATTAGCAGCAGACACAGTACGGTAGTCCACGGCTGTAGCTACCTCTGTGTCGGCAATCGCTCGTCCATCCATAATTGTATACCACCTACCCGTGGTTTATTTATTTTTTCTATCTTCTTGATACTAGTAGCTTACTTTAGGAGTCTGCAGTGCTGAGTCTGACAGACAGTGTCCAGCAGGTCCGTCATTACATAATATATACCTGTCCGGCTGCAGTACTACTAGTGTGATATATATATATATATTTTAATTTTATCTCATTATCATCCAGTCTATATTAGCAGCAGACACAGTACGGTAGTCCACGGCTGTAGCTACCTCTGTGTCGGCAGTCGCTCGTCCATCCATAATTGTATACCACCTACCCATGTTTTTTTTTTTTCTATCTTCTTGATACTAGTAGCTTACTTTAGGAGTCTGCAGTGCTGAGTCTGACAGACAGTGTCCAGCAGGTCCGTCATTACATAATATATACCTGTCCGGCTGCAGTACTAGTGTGATATATATATATATTTTAATTTTATCTCATTATCATCCAGTCTATATTAGCAGCAGACACAGTACGGTAGTCCACGGCTGTAGCTACCTCTGTGTCGGCAGTCGCTCGTCCATCCATAATTGTATACCACCTACCCGTGGTTTATTTATTTTTTCTATCTTCTTGATACTAGTAGCTTACTTTAGGAGTCTGCAGTGCTGAGTCTGACAGACAGTGTCCAGCAGGTCCGTCATTACATAATATATACCTGTCCGGCTGCAGTACTAGTGTGATATATATATATATATATTTTAATTTTATCTCATTATCATCCAGTCTATATTAGCAGCAGACACAGTACGGTAGTCCACGGCTGTAGCTACCTCTGTGTCGGCAGTCGCTCGTCCATCCATAAGTATACTAGTATCCATCCATCTCCATTGTTTACCTGAGGTGCCTTTTAGTTGTGCCTATTAAAATACGGAGAACAAAAATGTTGAGGTTCCAAAATTAGGGAAAGATCAAGATCCACTTCCACCTCGTGCTGAAGCTGCTGCCACTAGTCATGGCCAAGACGATGAAATGCCAGCAACGTCGTCTGCCAAGGCCGATGCCCAATGTCATAGTACAGAGCATGTAAAATCCAAAACACCAAATATCAGTAAAAAAAGGACTCCAAAATCTAAAATAAAATTGTCGGAGGAGAAGCGTAAACTTGCCAATATGCCATTTACCACACGGAGTGGCAAGGAACGGCTGAGGCCCTGGCCTATGTTCATGGCTAGTGGTTCAGCTTCACATGAGGATGGAAGCACTCAGCCTCTCGCTAGAAAACTGAAAAGACTCAAGCTGGCAAAAGCACCGCAAAGAACTGTGCGTTCTTCGAAATCCCAAATCCACAAGGAGAGTCCAGTTGTGTCAGTTGCGATGCCTGACCTTCCCAACACTGGACGTGAAGAGCATGCGCCTTCCACCATTTGCACGCCCCCTGCAAGTGCTGGAAGGAGCACCAGCAGTCCAGTTCCTGATAGTCAGATTGAAGATGTCAGTGTTGAAGTACACCAGGATGAGGAGGATATGGGTGTTGCTGGCGCTGGGGAGGAAATTGACAAGGAGGATTCTGATGGTGAGGTGGTTTGTTTAAGTCAGGCACCCGGGGAGACACCTGTTGTCCGTGGGAGGAATATGGCCGTTGACACGCCTGGTGAAAATACCAAAAAAATCAGCACTTCGGTGTGGAAGTATTTCAACAGAAATGCGGACAACATTTGTCAAGCCGTGTGTTGCCTTTGTCAAGCTGTAATAAGTAGGGGTAAGGACGTTAACCACCTCGGAACATCCTCCCTTATACGTCACCTGCAGCGCATTCATAATAAGTCAGTGACAAGTTCAAAAACTTTGGGCGACAGCGGAAGCAGTCCACTGACCAGTAAATCTCTTCCTCTTGTAACCAAGCTCACGCAAACCACCCCACCAACTCCCTCAGTGTCAATTTCCTCCTTCCCCAGGAATGCCAATAGTCCTGCAGCCCATGTCACTGGCAATTCTGACGAGTCCTCTCCTGCCTGGGATTCCTCCGATGCATCCTTGCGTGTAACGCCTACTGCTGCTGGCGCTGCTGTTGTTGCTGCTGGGAGTCGATGGTCATCCCAGAGGGGAAGTCGTAAGCCCACTTTTACTACTTCCACCAAGCAATTGACTGTCCAACAGTCCTTTGCGAGGAAGATGAAATATCACAGCAGTCATCCTGTTGCAAAGCGGATAACTGAGGCCTTGACAACTATGTTGGTGTTAGACGTGCGTCCGGTATCCGCCGTTAGTTCACAGGGAACTAGACAATTTCTTGAGGTAGTGTGCCCCCGTTACCAAATACCATCTAGGTTCCACTTCTCTAGGCAGGCGATACCGAGAATGTACACGGACGTCAGAAAAAGACTCACCAGTGTCCTAAAAAATGCAGCTGTACCCAATGTCCACTTAACCACGGACATGTGGACAAGTGGAGCAGGGCAGGGTCAGGACTATATGACTGTGACAGCCCACTGGGTAGATGTATGGACTCCCGCCGCAAGAACAGCAGCGGCGGCACCAGTAGCAGCATCTCGCAAACGCCAACTCTTTCCTAGGCAGGCTACGCTTTGTATCACCGGTTTCCAGAATACGCACACAGCTGAAAACCTCTTACGGCAACTGAGGAAGATCATCGCGGAATGGCTTACCCCAATTGGACTCTCCTATGGATTTGTGGCATCGGACAACGCCAGCAATATTGTGTGTGCATTAAATATGGGCAAATTCCAGCACGTCCCATGTTTTGCACATACCTTGAATTTGGTGGTGCAGAATTTTTTAAAAAACGACAGGGGCGTGCAAGAGATGCTGTCGATGGCCAGAAGAATTGCGGGACACTTTTGGCGTACAGGCACCACGTACAGAAGACTGGAGCACCACCAAAAACGCCTGAACCTGCCCTGCCATCATCTGAAGCAAGAAGTGGTAACGAGGTGGAATTCAACCCTATATATGCTTCAGAGGTTGGAGGAGCAGCAAAAGGCCATTCAAGCCTATACAATTGAGCACGATATAGGAGGTGGAATGTACCTGTCTCAAGCGCAGTGGAGAATGATTTCAACGTTGTGCAAGGTTCTGCAACCTTTTGAACTTGCCACACGTGAAGTCAGTTCAGACACTGCCAGCCTGAGTCAGGTCATTCCCCTCATCAGGCTTTTGCAGAAGAAGCTGGAGGCATTGAAGGAGGAGCTAAAAGGGAGCGATTCCGCTAGGCATGTGGGACTTGTGGATGGAGCCCTTAATTCGCTTAACAAGGATTCACGGGTGGTCAATCTGTTGAAATCAGAGCACTACATTTTGGCCACCGTGCTCGATCCTAGATTTAAAACCTACCTTGGATCTCTCTTTCCGGCACACGCAAGTCTGCTGGGGTTCAAAGACCTGCTGGTGACAAAATTGTCAAGTCAAGCGGAACGCGACCTGTCAACATCTCCTCCTTCACATTCTCCCGCAACTGGGGGTGCGAGGAAAAGGCTCAGAATTCCGAGCCCACCCGCTGGCGGTGATGCAGGGCAGTCTGGAGCGACTGCTGATGCTGACATCTGGTCCGGACTGAAGGACCTGACAACGATTACGGACATGTCGTCTACTGTCACTGCATACGATTCTCTCCCCATTGAAAGAATGGTGGAGGATTATATGAGTGACCGCATCCAAGTAGGCACGTCAGACAGTCCGTACTTATACTGGCAGGAAAAAGAGGCAATTTGGAGGCCCTTGCACAAACTGGCTTTATTCTACCTAAGTTGCCCTCCCACAAGTGTGTACTCCGAAAGAGTGTTTAGTGCCGCCGCTCACCTTGTCAGCAATCGGCGTACGAGGTTACTTCCAGAAAATGTGGAGAAGATGATGTTCATTAAAATGAATTATAATCAATTCCTCCGTGGAGACATTGACCAGCAGCAATTGCCTCCACAAAGTACACAGGGAGCTGAGATGGTGGATTCCAGTGGGGACGAATTGATAATCTGTGAGGAGCGGGATGTACACGGTGATATATCGGAGGATGATGATGAGGTGGACATCTTGCCTCTGTAGAGCAAGTTTGTGCAAGGAGATATTAATTGCTTCTTTTTCGGTGGGGGTCCAAACCAACCCATCATTTCAGTCACAGTCGTGTGGCAGACCCTGTCACTGAAATGATGGGTTGGTTAAAGTGTGCATGTCCTGTTTATACAACATAAGGGTGAGTGGGAGGGCCCAAGGACAATTCCATCTTGCACCTCTTTTTTCTTTCATTTTTCTTTGCGTCATGTGCTGTTTGGGGAGTGTTTTTTGGAAGGGCCATCCTGCGTGACACTGCAGTGCCACTCCTAGATGGGCCAGGTGTTTGTGTCGGCCACTAGGGTCGCTTAGCTTACTCACACAGCTACCTCATTGCGCCTCTTTTTTTCTTCTTTGCGTCATGTGCTGTTTGGGGAGTGTTTTTTGGAAGGGCCATCCTGCGTGACACTGCAGTGCCACTCCTAGATGGGCCAGGTGTTTGTGTCGGCCACTAGGGTCGCTTAGCTTACTCACACAGCTACCTCATTGCGCCTCTTTTTTTCTTCTTTGCGTCATGTGCTGTTTGGGGAGTGTTTTTTGGAAGGGCCATCCTGCGTGACACAGCAGTGCCACTCCTAGATGGGCCAGGTGTTTGTGTCGGCCACTAGGGTCGCTTAGCTTACTCACACAGCTACCTCATTGCGCCTCTTTTTTTCTTCTTTGCGTCATGTGCTGTTTGGGGAGTGTTTTTTGGAAGGGCCATCCTGCGTGACACTGCAGTGCCACTCCTAGATGGGCCAGGTGTTTGTGTCGGCCACTAGGGTCGCTTAGCTTACTCACACAGCTACCTCATTGCGCCTCTTTTTTTCTTCTTTGCGTCATGTGCTGTTTGGGGAGTGTTTTTTGGAAGGGCCATCCTGCGTGACACTGCAGTGCCACTCCTAGATGGGCCAGGTGTTTGTGTCGGCCACTAGGGTCGCTTAGCTTACTCACACAGCTACCTCATTGCGCCTCTTTTTTTCTTCTTTGCGTCATGTGCTGTTTTGGGAGTGTTTTTTGGAAGGGCCATCCTGCGTGACACTGCAGTGCCACTCCTAGATGGGCCAGGTGTTTGTGTCGGCCACTAGGGTCGCTTAGCTTAGTCATCCAGCGACCTCGGTGCAAATTTTAGGACTAAAAATAATATTGTGAGGTGTGAGGTGTTCAGAATAGACTGAAAATGAGTGGAAATTATGGTTTTTGAGGTTAATAATACTCTGGGATCAAAATGACCCCCAAATTCTATGATTTAAGCTGTTTTTTAGGGTTTTTTGAAAAAAACACCCGAATCCAAAACACACCCGAATCCGACAAAAAAAATTCGGTGAGGTTTTGCCAAAACGCGGTCGAACCCAAAACACGGCCGCGGAACCGAACCCAAAACCAAAACACAAAACCCGAAAAATTTCAAGTGCACATCTCTATTATTCATCCCACATTCATCAACTGTCTCCCCTGGTGCCTGATGTAAACAAACCACATCGCCATCAGAATCCTCATCGTCAACTTTCTCCTCAGTGCCATCAACACCCATATCCTGGTGTACTTTAACAGTGACATCTTCAATTTGAATATCAGAAACTGGACTGTGGGTGCTACTTCCAGTACTTGCAGAGGGCATGCAAATGGTGGAAGGAGCCTTTTCCTGTCCAGTGTTGGGAAGGTCAGGCATCGCAACCGCCGACACACTTGGACTCTCCTTGGGGATTTGTGATACAATCTTATAATGCACAGTTCTTTGCTGTGCTTTTGCCATCTTAACTCTTATAATTTTTCTAGCGTGATGATGAGGGCTTCCATCGTCATGTGAAGCTGAACCACTAGTCATGAACATAGGCCAGGGCCTTAGCCGTTCCTTGCCACTCCGTATCGTAAATGGCATATTGTCAAGTTTACGTTTCTCCTAAAACCATTTAAATGTATTTTTTTGGGTCATTATACTGAACTTTGGCTTTTTGGATTTTACATGCCCACTACTATCACAATGGACATCTGCCTTGGCAGATGAAGTTGATGGCATTTCATCGTCTATGTCATGACTATTGGCATTAGATTCAGCACTAGGAGGAAGTGGTTCTTGATCATTCCCTATTTTTTGCTCCAAATTTTTGTTTTCCATTATTTTTTTTGAGTTATATAACACAATATGCGGCACAGGAAAGCATACCCCTGCACCACACAGGGCAAACCCTGTAAAAATTATTTGGATTAAATATTAATAACCCCTTCAATTGGAGTAAATAATATACAGCACAGAACAGTACCACTGGACTTATATGGCAGTACCACTGGACTGGATTTATATGGCAGTATCACTGGATTTATATGTCAGTATCACTGGAATTATACAGCAGTTCTCACTGGAATTATATGTCAGTACCACTGGAATTATACGGCAGTATCACTGGAATTATACGGCAGTACCACTATATTTATATACGGCAGTACCACTGGACTGGATTTATACACCAATACCACTGGATTTATACGCCAGTACCACTGGAATTATACGGCAGTATCACGGGAATTATAAGGTAGTATCACTGGAATTATACGGCAATATCACTGAATTTATACAGCAGTATCACTGGAATTATACAGCAGTATCACTGGAATTATAAGGCAGTACCACTGGATTTATATGGCAGTACCACTGGACTGGATTTCTACAGCAGTACCACTGGACTTATACGCCGGTACCACTGGAATTATATGGCAGTATCACTGGAATTATACGGCAGCATCACTAAACTTATACGGCAGTACCACTGGACTGGATGTATACCGCAGTACCACTGGATTTTTACGCCAGTAGCACTGGAATTATACTGCAGTTTCACTGGAATTATACAGAAGTATCACTGGAATTATACGGCAGTACCACTAAATTTATACGGCAGTACCACTGGACTGGATTTATAGGGCAGTATCACTGGATTTATATGCCAGTACCACTGGAATTATACAGCAGTATCACTGGTATTTTACAGCAGTACCAGTGGGCTTATTTGGCAGTACCACTGGACTGGATTTATACAGCAGTACCACTAGACTTATACGCCAGTACCCCATGAATTATACGGCAGTAACACTAGACTTATACGGCAGTACCACTGGACTTATATGGCAGTATCACTGGAATTATACAGCAGTATCACTGGAATTATACGGCAGTACCACTGGACTTATACGGCAGTACCACTGGACTTTATTTATATGGCAGTACCACTGGACATATACAGCAGTACCACTGGATTTATACGGCAGCATCACTGGAAATATACAGCAGTATCACTGGAATTATACAGCAGTACCACTGGAATTATACGGCAGTATCACTAGAATTATACGGCAGTACCACTGGACTGGATTTATATGGCAGTATCACTGGACTTACAGTATATGCCGGTACTACTGGTATCATATGGCAGTATCACTGGACTTATACGGCAGTATCACTGGAATTATACGGCAGTACCACTGTACTGGATTTATACGGCATTATCACTGGACTTATACACCAGTACCACTGGACATGTACGGCAGTTTCACTGGACTTATACAGCAGTATCACTGGACTGGCTTTATATGCCAGTACCACTGGACATATACGGAAGTACCACTGGACATATACGGCAGTATCACTGGACTTATACGGCAATATCACTGGACTGGATTTATACGCCAGTACCACTGGATTTATATGGCAGTATCACTGGACATATACGGCAGTATCACTGGACATATACGGCAGTACCACTGGACTTATACAGCAGCACAGGGACACCACCACTGGACTGATGCAGGACAACACAGCACCACTGCAATGGACTGGACTTATACAGCAGCATATGACATATGGACATATGGCAGCAGAGGACACCACCACTGTGACTGGACTGATGCAGCACAACACAGCACCACTAGACAGATATATACAGCTGGACATATGGCAGCAGAGGACACCACCACTGTGACTGCACTGATTCATCACAAGACACCACCACGGTACTGATGCAGGACAACACAGCACCACTGCACTGGACTTATACAGCTACACTGGACATATGGCAGCAGAGAACACCACCACTGTGACTGGACTGATGCAGCACAACACAGCACCACTAGACAGATATATACAGCTGGACATATGGCAGCAGAGGACACCACCACTGTGACTGCACTGATTCATCACAAGACACCACCACGGTACTGATGCAGGACAACACAGCACCACTGCACTGGACTTATACAGCTACACTGGACATATGGCAGCAGAGGACACCACCACTGTGACTGGACTGATGCAGCATAAGACACTACACTGGACTGAGCAGCACAAGACAGCACTGGAATCACCACCCCACTTTCCCTCCCGCACAGACACTGAGGACAGAGACACGTCCTCTCGCTAGACTCTCCAATGCCGGAGTGAAAATGGTGGCGACACGTGGCTCTTTATATGGAATCTAAAACCTGCGAGAATCCGACAGCGGGATTATGACATTTTGCCTCATTCTGGTTACCGAGTCAGGCAGGAAAACCCGAGCCAGGCTCGGATCCGGGCTCGGGTAGTGAAGTTCTGGGGGGTCCGGTTCTCCACTCATCTCTACTTTAATGCATATGGGGATTACAGCAAACATCTGAACATGGCAATTTAACTACATTTTTTGGGGCTAGAACTACCTGATCATAGGTCCTGATTCATATTTGTAAGTATTTTCACAGTCGTTTCCAATTCCGTCTAATTAAAATGAAATTGCAGCAGGAGGCATCTGTAGGAGATAGATGAAGGATGAGGTTAGTGCTGCTTTGGCAGTAGGAAAGCCCCAATATGAAGGGGGCAGTGAAATGGTGGAGGGTGATCGATAATGTTGTGCCTAGGGGTGGCCTGACCCCTAAATTCACACCTGTTTGTAGTGTCAAAGTCGAAAAATATTGCAGAACAAACATCACATACAAACAGCACACACATGCCCACTGCGCGTGCACTTGTTCTGCCGTGCGCGCACATATCCGCAATTTGCGTATAGTCGCTCCCACGGTCCTGCGCATCGGTGCGTGGTATGGGTATTTACGGCAGAGTTTGTGTACGCATGGAGAGCCATCAAAACACATTACATATTTAATCCAAATAGTGCACAATGTACTCATAGTCTCCTTGCACCACATCAGAAAGTTATAGCTGTTTAAATGGTTGCAGAACAAAGGGATTCACCTTTACAGGATAGGAGGGGACGGACTAAGGTTATAAGGTAGTGTTTGGTATCCAGCTGTAGGGTATTTTAAGGGTAACATTCCGGTGTTGGTCTGTGGAAGATCGCATGTTGCTGCGGATAGTTATGTGCAGAAGCAGAATATAGATATAAACTGTATTTACTGTATATTATGTATGCGGCAGGAATCCAGAGGAGACCACCCACAAGAGCAGTTGAGAAAGACATCGCCCACCTTTTCAAATCAACCTATGACCTCTCCTGTACTGTAAAGGTGCATTCCAGTGTCCAATGGACAAAGGGATTACAGTATCCATTGTATTGCTTTTGGAAGAATTGTATAAATAAAGCCTGCTGCAGCCTGGCCACACACAAGACTCACAACGTTATCTATTTGATGACGGAGGACCGGACCGGGAAGCGCACGCAAATATACTCACGTATGTACATTGACTGTAGCCACTATTCTGTTATATATTGTCTTATATCGTAGTGTATAATTTGTATTGTAAACCCCCTTTCAGAAATAATCCACTGTGGTGTCAGAACCCAGCGGTAAAATCACAATTGGTGTCGTGTGCTCATTGCCCTGCTAAGGTTTAAAGCGTATTATCATTGCATTGCATTGCTGTAGAAGGTTTAAAGTGTATCTCTGGGTGTGTACGCGCTGTGAGTACTTTGTACCGTCAGCGCGGTGTGTGTACGCTAAGTCCGTACACTGTATGGGACTCTGTACGCTAATAGCGTAAAAGGTGCATAGAGTGTGAATTAAGTATAGCGGCCGCAGCGGCTAAAGGTTTAAAGTGTATTTAAGGTATGTTTAAGGCATAGCTTTCAATACTGTAAAGATAATCAGCTTTATCAGTAGGCACCGGCCAGCCTGTGTAAGCTGAAGATTACTAAAGTTAGCCGTCAGATCTGGACACCCAGGTTAAAGAAGTCTGGATCCAAAGAACTCATCATGCCTTCTAAATGGGGGTTACACACGTTTTAAAGAAAGGTGCTCGGTGCCACCCCTCAAATACTGCAGCCTGGCTGCCTGTGTCGTACAGTCACTGTCTGGCTGCTGCTGTGCCCATATCCCCCACCCCCCCACTGCCCAGTATTCTGCTTGCTGGGCGGAGGTACTTGGAATGACTCAGCTGAGTTGTGACATCACAATATCACGTTCTGAAGCCCGCAGTATTTTTTAGGCCAGTTGGGATGCCGTGAGGATGTGATCCAGAGCAGTGAGGAGGTGCGAAGGGACAGGAGAACCCTAAATTAGGGGAAGAAGAAGGCAGATCGCAGCGGCAGTACTGTGAGTGACTCAGTCTTCAGTTCAACCATCCCTTGCCCCTGGCACATTTTTTACTGTTCGCACTGGGAGCCATATTGTCTACAAAGTACCCTTCCTGTGCAGACCCCCAAACATCATATTTGTATGCAAACCATCGGATTTGCGTACAAATATGAATCTGCAAGATTGTTTTTCCCAAACAGCATAGCAGAGGTCATGGAGATAGGACTGATGGGAAGGGAGAGTGAGGTTTGGGAGGTGGTTTTTTTGGGCGCACTAAAATTTTATGTTGAATTTTCAGTAGCTTGTTCATCAAAGTGCACCCAGTGGAAATGACTGCGATGAAGGCTAGTTCAGCAACCTACATTGTACTTAAAGAACAAACTTTTAAACCATTCATTTCCACTTGGTAGTCAAATTATCTCTCTATATTGCTTTTTTCCCTATAATTTCAGAATTTATCAGGCTCATTAAGCAAAATTACAGCCAAATGATATCATATAAAACTAATCATTTAGTCAATGTTCATAACATAACAAATGTCTGTAACGAAATGATAACAAAGCAAATTCACTCTGACATCTATTTTTTTAATCTTTTTTTATTTGCATTTAAAGGAACAGCAGGATATGTATAAAACTAACTGTTAGTAAACCAAAAAAGCAAGTAATTGGGCAAAACCATGTTGCACTGCAGGTGAAGCAGATGTAACATGTGCAGAGAGAGTTAGATTTGAGTGGGGTGTGTTTAAACTGAAATCTAAATTGCAGTGTAAGAATAAAGCAGCATATATTTACCCTGCACAGAAACAATAGAACCTACCCAAATCTAAATCGCTCTGCACATGTTACAGCTGCCACACCTGCAGTGCAACGTGGTTTTGCCCAGTTTCTTGCTTTTTTGTTTGCTAACAAACCTGAATAACCATCAAGATCCCTCCTCAGTTTCTAATCCAAAATAAAACAAGTTGAAAGGAATGTTTGGGGAGATTTAGGGGTCTCTTCATGAAGCAGTGAAAAGAGTGGAAAAGTGAGCCTGAGGAGAAGTTGCCCTTGGCAACCAATCAGCTGCTCCGTACAATTGTATAGTATGCAAATAAAAAATGTTACTTCAGCACTGATTGGTAAACCAACTAGCTGTCAATATTAACAGGATTCCAAAGAAAATCCTAGATTCAATTAAGTGGGTTGTTGGTGATTCCCAGAGTTAGCGTTACATAGAACACTTACTAGAGAAAAAGAAGACTCTTTTGGGGGAAACACTCAATAAATATTTATTGTAAGAGTGCTCCCCAAAAGAAAAAAAAAGAGTCTTCTTTTTCTCTAGTAATATTGAGAACATACAGGACAATTCCTGTAAATATATTGTTTGCTGTCTCAATGGCCATATGCGATTCCCTTGAAAGAGGTATCAAAAGTAAATAAAATAAAGATTTTGCTTTCATTGCATGTAATTTGCTGGAGGGAATCACTGAAGGGAATCACTGCTGGAGGGAATCACACCATAAATAACACGGTAGGCCAGCTCAGGTGTGCAAGAGAACCTTATAAAGGTGTATGGCTTTCCATATCTTATGTACACTACACTCCATAGCTAGGAAGGAGATTTTGGTGTGTTCCCAGCTAAAAATACACTGTTTGTAGAAAAGGAGAAACAATGAAACAACATAGAAAAGTTGCAACATAGGGGGTGATTCCGAGTTGTTCGCTCGCTAGCTGCTTTTAGCAGCATTGCACACGCTAAGCCGCCGCCCTCTGGGAGTGTATCTTAGCATAGCAGAATTGCGAACGAAAGCTTCACTGATTTTCTCGTAACGATTACCCCGCAGTTTCTGAGTAGCTCCAGACTTACTCAGCCATTGCAACCAGCTCAGTCCTTTTCGTTCCTGGTTTGACGTTACAAACACACCCAGCGTTTGCCCAGCCACTCCCCCGCTTCTCCAGACACTCCCGCGTTTTGGAACTCGAACGCCTGCGTTTTTCCGCACACTCCCAATAAAACGTCCAGTTTCCGCCCAGAAACACCTACTTCCTGTCAATCACACTACGATCACCACAGCGATGAAAAAGCTTTGTTATGCCGTGAGTAAAGTACCTAACTTTTGTGTAAAATAACTAAGCGCATGCGGTCTGCGAACCTTGCGCATGCGCAGTAAGCGACTAATCGCAGTATAGCGAAAATCGGCAACGAGAGTACAACTCGGAATGACCCCCATAGTGTTGTAATATAAATGTGTAATATAGAATAGAAATGAAACTGGTAAAGTATCTGAGTAACACACAAAGTTGTGCCTTCTTCGTGGGGAGTCCTCAGTCAACATAAGATATATATAAAGAAAGGCCAATTCATCAGCTGCAAGGCTAACAGATTATTACATCCCCTTTCTACAATATATGGATTTATACGTCATGTCTGATTCTGATTTGCATGCCAAATGGCTATAGTTGAGAGCAGCTGCAGAAGTCTGATTTACTACTTTATGGTAATGGAATAATCTGTTCAACTAATGTAGGAGTTTGTTCATGTTCAAGCTGAAACCCATGCCACCTATTGCACCGGCTGCCACAACAGTCATCAATAGTATTTGCACATCCTGAAAATGTTTTTTGCTGCATTTTCAAATGTACTAAACCCTGGTAATCTGCTTACCGCTGCGGAGGGTATTGCCAGCTTTATATGGCAATACCCTATAGAAGCCTATGGGGTTCTTACCACATCCCACCGCCCCACGCCACTCGTGCCAAGCCCCCTACCCTGCATGCTGTCAGCCTCCCTGCATGCTCTTTGATCCCCCGACCTCCTCCTCCTCCGCAACACAGCCAGTTATTCTTCCGGCTGCAGGGAGGAGGAGGAGGAGCCCGGGACTGACTGCAGGCATCACCTCCCAGGGCTGGGAGGTGACGGAGACCCCCGTACACCCTCTCACAGGTAATGCAGGGGGCCTCTGTCATCGCATTGCGATATTAATAGCATATGTTAGTACATATGCGATTAGTATCGCTGCGATGACTGGTGATAGGCGGCAATGTATAATAGTACATCCCACCCACTATGTCAGAGTCACACTGATGACTTTTAGTGAAGACTATTGGGATGATGGGGAGACCACCCCCTTCCCAATCATTCACAATGGTGCGTAGAAAGAAGGCATATCATCTCAAAACTCCACAGTGGTTTTATACCGTCACCACACGAATGTGGACTCTGGGTATGAATTCATCCATATTCTGCTTGTGAATGAGATGTTTGTAATGTGCATGTGAATAAAAAAAGGTTCTTTAATACAAAGCCTCGTTTTTTTAATACATGTGCTTGCATATCCCCATGGAGGGAATATGTATGACTAAATACAAGGAGTGGAGAAAGATCATAAAGAAAAAGACCCATGTGATGTTCCTGTTTTTATTATCACAGATTGTGAGTGTTTTATAAAGGGGGCAACCCCAAATTATATACGTGTGGAGTTTTGAGATGATATGCCTTTTTTCTACACGCCATTGTGAAGGATTGGGAAGGGGGGTCTCCCCATAATCCCAATAGTGTTCACTAAAAGTCATCAGTGTGAATCTGACATAGTGTGATTTGGGATCCGGTCTGAAGATCGACAGTGTCTAGGTCGACAATGTTAGGTCGACCACTATAGGTCGACAGTCACTAGGTCGACATGGATGGAAGGTCGACAGGGTTTCTATGTCGACATGTGCTAGGTCGACAGGTCTAAAGGTCGACATGAGTTTTTCACACAAAAAATTTTTGGGATTTTTTCATACTTAACGATCCACGTGGACTACGATTGGAACGGTAAAGTGTGCCGAGCGAAGCGGTAGCGGAGCGAAGGCACCATGCCCGAAGCATGGTGAGTGAAGCGAGCCATGCGAGGGGACGCGGTGCACTAATTTGGGATCCCAATCACTTTACGAAGAAAACGACAAAAAAAAAAAAAAAACTCATGTCGACCTTTAGACCTGTCGACCTAGCACATGTCGACCTAGAAACCCTGTCGACCTTCCATCCATGTCGACCTAGTGACTGTCGACCTATAGTGGTCGACCTAAACATTGTCGACCTAGATACTGTCGATAAAACGAACCACACCCGTGTGATTTATGGTGATAATTACTCCAGTACCTCTACTGTATCACACAAGGATCTTGTTGTGTTCTTTTCCCTTTTATGTACTGTACCTCTGAACAAATACAGAGCGTAACGGAGAAACAGAGACCAACAGACCCAATCTCAAGGGAACTGGAAGTGTGATAAATATGTTTGTGCGCCCAGGGTTTATGATTGATTCTGTGCATATTCCACAGTAAAGATGTTCCCATAAGGAAGCAGTTACAATGGCACTGTTAATCATATACAGGTCCAGTGGCATATCTACAAATGTAGCCACGCTCATCGTGGCTGCGACTAGGCTTGTTTTCCTCGATGCATGTGCACACCAGCGCGCGTGTGCATCTTAGTTGCACCCGCGGCCATTAACATTGCATTGAGTGGCAAAAGTCGCAGCCCAGCGTGCTATGGTGCGGGTGTGACCGGGCACGCTGGGAGTGCCCGTGCACATGTTTCGCAGCCGCGTTAACTGCGGCTACATCTGTATAATGAGTGCAGGGTGTGTGGTGCACATGGGCCCCTAAGTCCAGCAGGGCCCACACCGGACACCTTGCATCTATTTCTTCAATACTTACCCCTCGTTAGTCCTATGTTGGCAGCAGCAGTGCTGCAAAAAACATAGGAAGGTGGTGCAGTGGCCGATTGCCCAGCATTTAACAAATGCACAGTGGGCATATCCCCAGGAAAATTGCTGCCGTACCATTTTCTTGGAGACTTGCGCATGTGCAGTGGACTCTGGCGCAACGTCAGAGTCTCCTCATAAATGCGCTGGGCTGAGCAGAGAAGGGGAGGCTCGAATGGAGACTGCACAAAGGCCCCTTCCTCTATTAATATTCCCCTGTACAGATTATTTCCTCTGACAATGGTACAAGCTCTACGGAGTTGTCACTTCCTGTGGTAGATATGATGGCTGAAGTTGTGGATCACCTGTGCTGCTAGAGATTGACGCTTCCTTACCTGGAGGAGTAAAGTTTAAAATGGAACTTGTAAGGAGGTTTCAGTGAAATACCCACAGGTCACTTTTGCTATACACATTCTGAAGATGCTGTCTGACCACCTCACCAGACATGAACCTAATTGTTCTTATGTTATGTATAGAGTAAAAGTTACAGAAGAGTTGTGAGTGTTAATCTAAATACAATGGGGGACATACAGTGTCTGTGACAGTTTATAGGAGCTGATCTCCAGAGAAAAAAAACCTCCCCATTGGCCTGAGCTGTGGTCTCCTCTTTACTCATTGCCTGACACCTTATGTAAAAGAAATCATTAGTTATCCTTGCAACTTATGAAGGTGAGTTCTAGAGACAAAGAGCCAGAAGCAGAAGTGAACACAGCAGTGCCTGTTGTCAGTCGCCCTTCTGTGACTTTATGCAAATCCCGCTGAAATCTCCTCTTTTGTATCCATGCGGCCGAATGTTCAAGGGCTGAGATGCCCACTGTCAGCGACTGTACGTGAATTAATGCCGACTGGTGCTTCCTCAGAAACCTCCATCAGTTGCACAATTATACCTTGCACCAGCAATATGGCAGGTGAAGTTTCTTCTGCGGCTGTGCGGCTGTGTATGCAGCCACTTTCATTGACACACCTGCAAAACTCTCATAACATGCCCACTGAATGGATCATTTTTGAGTACATTTTCTTGGCACCTCCAAGTTACCACCTAGCAACGCCCTTCACTTTTCCACGGCATTTCTGATACAGTGCATCTTGTTCGCAACAGCGCCTCTGCGTAATGCCCATGCCCAATGGCAAAAAATCACTCAACTATGTGAATATCGGTATTATGTGTGGTTAGCGTGCAGTTTTAAATCAAGCGGAAAATTCCACTCATCATGGTGTGCAACACTGCTAGTAATAATGTGTACTCCCTCCAAGCTATCTTCTGTTAGTATGGCTGACCCTTCAAATTAACAATGCAACCAATACCAAAGTATGGACATTCCCTCTGGCTCATACATTCACTGCTGTCAGATGCCACATGACAAAACCACTTCCCTGACCTGAGAGGAGAGTTCTGCAGACTCTTGTGTTTCAGCACGCCATGAGAAGGTTTCCAAAAAAGTCACAGGATTTGATCAATCTCTTTTCACATCACATCAGAACTTCAGCCTAATTCTGTGACTGACCATTTCCTAAATAGTAATAATTGGCATCAAGCAATAACGCCCTTCGGCTGACCTTGATGGAATGTATGAACCTGGTGCCTGTGCTGGAATTGAATGTATAAGTTATCTCAGGTTGATGTATTCCATGACTGCTTCTTTCTAAACAAGACAGGCAGGCGTTTGGCTGGTAATGCAAACACACTTCTTCGCTGGTATTTAGTTAATGAATTTCCCTCACTACATCTCCATATAAGAGCGTGTACCCACCTCTGAGGTATTTTTGGCTCATGTTGTTATTCTGCCTGTTTGATGGCTTTTGTAAACAATTTGACAGCGAAGAATTCTCTACCAAATTTCATCAACGCTGCCAATTTTTTTTTAAAAAGGTGCCAGCTCTGTAGCTGCAACATGCTCTCTATGGAAATAGAATCCTCAGATATAATGTTAGAATAATTCACTGTCACAAACAAGTCTCCACTATATGTCTAAACTTATTTTAAATTTTCAAAACCATCACAGTGATTGTGTAGCTTTCCTACTTTCCAAGAACAAGAACAGGATTGTGACAAGACTGGAGGCAGTCCTGATATCTCCTTAAATGGACAGATAAGCCTTTTTTGTTTTTAAATCTTATACGTGTGTTTTTCAGCCATTGTATGTCATTGCATTATTAAAACCTCGGTTTTTTAAACTTTCATTATCTGATGATTTTTCCTAGAGATGTGCGGCGGGCACTTTACGTGTTTTGTGTTTTGGTTTTGGTTCTGGTTCCATGCTCGTGTTTTGGATCTGAATTGGTCTTGCCAAAACCACCCTTTTGTGTTTTGGTTTTGGATCTGGATAATTTTAGAAAAAAACAAAAAACAGCTAAAATCACAGAATGTGGGGGTAATTTTGATCCTACTGTATTATTAACTTCAATAACATTCATTTCCACTCATTTCCAGTCTATTCTGAACACCTCACACCTGACAATATTGTTTTTAGGCCAAAAGGTTGCATCGAGGTGGCTGGATGACTAAGCTAAGCGACACAAGTGTGCAGCACAAACACCTGGCCTGTCTAGGAGTGGCACTGCAGTGGCAGACAGGAGGCACTTAAAAAAACTATGCCCCAAACAGCACATCATGCAAAGAAGAAAAAGAGATGCAATGATGTAGCTGTATGACTAAGCTAAGCAACACAAGTGTGCAGCACAAACACCTGGCCCATCTAGGAGTGGCACTGCAGTTGCAAACAGGGTGGCACTTAAAAAAAACTAGGCCCCAAACAGCACATCATGCAAAAAGAAAAAGAAGTGCAATTAGGTATCTGTATGACTAAGCTAAACAACACAAGTGTGCGGCACAAACAACATGGGACATGGCAGCACATGACACCACCACAGGACATGCACACTTTAACAAACCAATCATTTCAGCGACAGGGTCTGCCACACGACTTTAACTGAAATGACTGGTTGGTTTGGGCCCCCACCAAAAAAGAAGCAATTAATCTCTCCTTGAACAAACTGGCTCTACAGAGGCAAGATGTCCACCTCCTCCTCATCCTCCGATTCCTCACCCCTTTCACTGTGTACATCCTGCTCCTCACAGAGTATTAATTCATCCCCACTGGAATCCACCATCACAGGTCCCTGTGTACTTTCTGGAGGCAATTGCTGGTAAAGGTCTTCCCGGAGGAATTTATAATTAATTTTGATGAACATCATCTTCTCCACATCTTGTGGAAGTAACCTCCTACGCTGATCGCTGACGAGGTTACCGGCTGCACTAAACACTCTTTCGGAGTACACAGTGGAGCGGGGCCAACTTAGGTAAAATAAAGCCAGTTTGTGCAAGGGCATCCAAATTTCCTTTTTTCCTGCCACTATACATACGGACTGCCTGACATGCCTAATTGGATGCTGTCACTCATATAATCCTCCACCATTCTTTCAATGGTGACAGAATCATATGCAGTAACAGGAGACATGTCAGTAATCGTTGGCAGGTCCTTCAGTCCGGACCAGATGTCAGCACTCGCTCTTGACTGCCCTCCATCAACGCCAGTGGGTGGGCTAGGAAATCTTATCCTTTTCCTCGCAGCCCCAGTTGCGGGAGAAAATTAAGGAGGAGATGTTGACGGGTCACGTTCCGCTTGAGTTGACAATTTACTCATCAGCAGGTCTTTGCACCTCTGCTGGAAAGAGAGATACAACGTAGGCTTTAAACCTAGGATTAAGCACGGTGGCCAAAAAGTAGTGCTCTGATTTCAACAGATTGACCACCCTTGATCCTGGCAAAGCGAATGAAGGGCTCCATCCACAAGTCCCACATACTTTGCGGAATCGCTCCGTCTTAGCTCATCCTTCTATTTCTCCAGCTGCTTCTGCAAAAGCCTGATGAGGGGAATGACCTGACTCAAGCTGGCAGTGTCTGAACTGACTTCACGTGTGGCAAGTTCGAAGGGTTGGAGAACCTTGCACAAGATGGAAATCATTCTCCACTGCGCTTGAGTCAGGTGCATTCTCCCTCCTTTGCCTATATCAAAGGTGGATGTATAGGCTTGAAAGGCCTTTTGCTGCTCCTCCATCCTCTGAAGCATATAGAGTGTAGAATTCCACCTCATTACCACCTCTTGCTTCAGGTGATGGCAGGGCAGGTTCAGGAGTGTTTGCTGGCGCTCCATTCTTCGGCACGCGGTGGCTGAATGTCGAAAGTGGCCCACAATTTTTCTGGCCACCGCCATCATCTCCTGCACGCCCGTCATTTTTCAAAAAATCTGCACCACCAAATTAATTTTATGTGCAAAACATGGGACGTGCTGGATTTTGCCCAGATGTAATGCACGCACAATATTGGTGGCGTTGTCCAATATCACAAATCCCCAGGAGAGTCTAATTGGGATAAGCCATTTTGCGATGTTGTCCCTCAGTTTCTGTAAGAGGTTGTCAGCGGTGTGCCTCTTACAGGAAGCGGTGATACATAGCGTAGCCAGCCTAGGAACGAATTGGCGTTTGTGAGATGCTGCTAATGGTGCCTCTGCTGTTGTTGCTGCCGGAGGCAATACATCTACCCAGTGGGCTGTCACAGTCATATAGTCCTTTGTCTGCCCTGTTACACTTGTCCACATGTCCATGGTTATGTGGACAGTGGGTACAACTGCATTTTTTAGGACACTGAGGAAACTTTTTCTGATGTCTCTGTACATTCTCGGTATCGCCTGCCTAGTGAAGTGGAACCTAGATGGGATTTGGTATCGGGGGGGACACTGCCTCCATCAATTCTCTAAGTCCCACTGAAAAAATGGCGGAAACTGGATGCACATCTAACACCAACATAGCTGTCAAGGCCTCAGTTATCCGCTTTGCAACATTATGACTGATGTCATATTTTATCTTCCTCGCAAAGGACTGTTGGACAGTGAATTGCTTACTGGAAGTAGTACAAGTGGTCTGCCATCAGAAATTGTGAGGCCCAGGACTGCTAAACTAGACAGAGCCCCTCCCTCCCAAAAATAAAAATTCTGATGCACTGCTCCACCCCTATGTGTTTTCATACTTTGTGATGTTACATATAGATGTTACATATAGATGGAGTGTTGCAGACTTGCAGGAAATGTTCACAGAGAGCTGATGCACAGATAAGGCGTGTTTTAAAAGTCCTCCCTGCACATCAGCCTGCTGTTTATTCGCAGACTGGTGCAGCTCTACAGGCATTGACGGTAGGTGCCAGGGGAGGGCAGCCCTCTGTGTAAGGACCCAGGACACCAGATCCCACAGTCCCCACCCAGTGGCGGATCTAGGGGAGGGCACTCGGGCCCGTGCCCCCCCTGTCATTTGTGGCCTCCGTCCCCGTCCCCTCCCGGCGCCGGCGCCGCACAGGGAGATGACGGGCGCCTGCTGAGATTGTGTTACCAGTGGGCACCCGTCTCCCTGCACAGCGGTAGCCGGAGGCAGGAGCTCATTACTGATCTCCGGCTTCCGGCGCTGTCACTGTGAGGCGTGCGCTATGAGAGAGGACGTCTCTCTCATAGTGCTGACTGAGGAGCGGACGCCCAGAGAGGACTCAGAGGAGGACTGCAGCGGTCTGGAAGCAGGAACGGGGCTCGGTAAGTATGATGTATTTTTCTTCCTTAGTGCAGCGGGGGCATCTACTGGGGGCAAACTATGGGGGGACATTACTACTGGAGGGGCATCAACAAGGGGCATTACTACTGGGGGGGGCATTACTACTGGGGGCAAACTACTGGGGGCATTATTACTGGGGGCATTACTACTTGGGGGTCATCTATTGGGGGCATTACTACTGGGGGCAGCTACTGGGGGACATTTTTACTGGGGGCCATCTACAGGGGGCATTATTACTGGGGGGCATCTACTGGGGGCATTACTACTGGGGGGTCATCTATTGGGGGCAAACTTCTAGGGGGCATTACTACTGGGGGAAAACTACTGGAGGACATTTGCTGGGGGGCATCTACTGGGGGCAAACTACTGGGGGACATTATTACTGGGGGCCAGCTACAAAGGGGCTAACTACTGGGGGCATAATACAGGAGGGCATTACTACTGGCGGCTTAACTACAGGGGCATTACTACTTGGGGGCTAAACTACAGGGGGGCCAAACTACTGGGGGCATAACTACAGGGGCCAAACTACTGGGTGCATTACTACTGGGGGCTAAACTACAAGGGGGCATAACGACAGGGGCTAAACTACAATGGGGCAAACTACAGGGGGGCATTACTACTGGTGGCTAAACTACAAGCAGGCAAAATACTAGGGGCATTACCACTGGAAGGCTAATCTAAAGGGGGCGGGGGTAAACTACTGGGGTCATAACTGCAGGGGCATTACCCCTGGGGGCATAACTACTAGGGCGCTAAATGACTGGGGGCATTACTACAGGTAACATTACTACGGGGGGCAATACGGGCATTGCATAAGGGGCAGCACTACTATAGGGTCTATATAAGGGGCACTACCAGTACAGTGGACATTGCATAATGAGCGCTACAACTGTGGGCATTGTATAAGAAGTGCCACCTCACATGCACCGAAGCCGCACGCAAATGCACTTGCCCCTTCCATGGTGCCCCCTAACATTTTCTTCTGGATCCGCCCCTGTCCCCACCTGATGGTTGTCCTGTGCAGGACTACTGACGTTCCTGACTGAGGAGGAAGCTGACGTTGAGGGAGTTGGTGGTGTGGCTTGCAGGAGCTTGGGTACAAGAGGAAGAAGGGATTTATGTGTCAGTGGACTGCCTACGCTCTTACCCAAAGTTTCACAACTTGACACTGACTTCTGATGCATGCTCAGCAGGTGACGTATAATGGAGGATGTTCCTAGGTGGTTAACATCCTTACCCCTACTTATTACAGATTAACAGAGGCAACACACGGCTTGACACCTGTTGTCCAGATTTGTGGAGAAAAAATTCCACACCGAAGAGGTGGCCTTTTTGGTATTTTGCCCAGGCATCACAATGGGGTTATTAATCCCACGGACAACAGGTATCTCTCCCGGTGTCTGATTTAAACAAACCACATCACCATCAGAATCCTCATCGTCAACTTCCTCCTCAGCACTACAACACCTATATCCTCATCCTGGTGTACTTCAACAGTGACATCTTCAATCTGAATATCAGAAACTGGACTGTGGGTGCTACTTCCAGCACTTGCAGAGGGCGTGCAAATGGTGGAAGGAGCCACCTCTTACCATCCAGTGTTGGGAAGGTCAGGCATCACAACCGCCAACACACTTGGAAACGGGGGATTTGTGATACCATCTTAGAACGCACAGTTCTTTGCTGTGCTTTTGCCAACTTAACTTGTATAATTTTTCTAGCAGGGGGATGAGGGCTTCCATCATCATGTGAAGCTGAACCACTAGTCATGAACATAGGCCAGGGCCTTAGCCGTTCCTTCCCACTATGTGTCGTAAATGGCATATTGGCAAGTTTACGTTTCTCCTTAGATCATTTCAATATATTTTTTGGGGTCTTTTTACTGAACTTTGGCTTTTTGGATTTGAGATGCCCTCTACTATTACATTTGGCTTTGGCCTTGGCAGATGACGTTGATGGTATTTCATCATCTATGTCATGACTAGTGGCAGCAGCTTCAGCACTAGGAAGAAGTGGTTCTTGATCTTTCCCTATTTTATCCTCAAAATTATTGTTCTCCATTATTTTTCTGGAGTTTTATAACAATGGGAGTAATTCCAAGTTGATCGCAGCAGGAATTTTGTTAGCAGTTGGGCAAAACCATGTGCACTGCAGGGGGGGCAGATATAACATGTGCAGAGAGAGTTAGATTTGGGTGTGGTGTGTTCAATCTGCAATCTAAACTGCAAAGTAAAAATATAGCAGCCAGTATTTACCCTGCACAGAAACAAAATAACCCACCCAAATCTTACACTCTCTACACATGTTATATCTGCCTCCCCTGCAGTGCACATGGTTTTGCCCAACTGCTAACAAAATTCCTGCTGCGATCAACTTGGAATTACCCCCAATATGCGGTACAGGAGAGCGTACCTCTACACCACACAGGGCAAACACTGTGAAAATTATTTGGATTAAATATTAATAACCCCTTTATTTGGAGTAAATAATATACAGCACAGGACAGCACCACTGAACTTATATGGCAGCACCACTGGACTGGATTTATATGGCAGAACCACTGGAATTATTTGGCAGTATCACTGGAATTATACGGCAGTATCACTAGAATTATACGGCACTATCACTGGAATTATAAAACAGTGTCACTGGAATTATGAAATTATACGGCAGTATCACTGGAATTATACGCCAGTACCACTGGACTGGAATTATACGCCTGTACTACTGGATTTATATGCCAGTATCACTGGAATTAGAAAATTCATTGGAGAAGGTGGTTTAAAATGAGAAACATCATTATGGACCAATAAGTCCTTCAAATTTCGATTGCGAGTATAACTAGGTAACAAAGTGTTGTGTTTAAAATTACCTAGTTCCGGGTCTGATGCAATTATCGACCATGCATTTGTAGTAATCTTAGAGATATTGCTACTAATCAGACTGAACTTCTGTACAAATGGTATTCTATTGTCCATTTTAGTGCTTCTAGTATGGGTATTCTGCATCAGATCATTTCTATCCATACTAAGTATTTTGGCTTTAGTAACCATGAGGTCCGACCAATCATAACCTCTAGCCTGAAAATTCCTGGCCATTTTATCTAATTGCAATTCAGTGTTAGTAATATCGTCTGATATCCTGTGTACTCTCAAAAACTGTGAGTAAGGTAAACTGTATTTAGTGGAAGGTGGATGGAAACTAGACACTTGCAACAAAGTATTTTTTCAGTGGGTTTTCTGTAAAGATTGGTATGCAGAACCCCATCACACAGAGTGATCTATACATCCAAATAATTGACCTTAGTCTTAGTGGTGGTAGTAGTAAATTTGATGTTATCATCAGCACGATTAATCCGCTCCACTACCTATTGGAATTGCTGTTCCTCACCCTGCCAGATTAGGAATAAATCATCAATATTCCTGAAAAAAAAAGATAATTTTGCTATCCACCTCCACATCAGTTAAAAATAATTCCTTTTCTACCTCAAATATAAAACAATTAGCAAACGCAGGTGAGACACAACTGCCCATCGCGCATCCCTGCCTTTGCTCAAACCAGTTGTTCTCAAACAAAAAATAATTTCTCACCAAATTTAACTTCAACAAATCAATAAAGAATGATAAATCAGGACCTTGTACAACACAGAACTTGATAAAAGACGTCTGGCAGCCTCCACACCTCTTCCATGCGGGATGTTGGTGTAGAGGTTGATGACGTCTAAAATGCACAGGATACAATTTGTAGGTATTCTCAGTAAATTACGTAATTTGTTAATCAAGCTAGTAGTGTCTTTCAGGTATGTTGGTTGGACCTGAATAACAGGTTGGAAATAATAATCCAAATACTGGGACACTTTTAGTATACTGAGTCTCGAGCAGCAATTATCGGTCTCCCCGGTGGTTTCCAGGGATCCTTGTGGATCTTCGGGATAGTGCAAAGTACTATTAAATATTCATATACACCACTGTTCATCATACAAACTTTAGATTCAACCCTCTGGTGTGCACACTAGCAGCTTTTTATAAATTCAATTGTCATTTTGTGATTTTACGCATGCTACACCACAAATCATCTATTGTATATTGCTAAATGCATTTCTATATGTGTGTCTTTTAGCTAAACGTGTTTTTTGTTTTTCATGTCTTTTAATAAATTGTGCTATTTTTATAAACTGAGTATGCATTATTAAGCATCACCTAGAACCTCCTTTTCTTCTCTTGTCTAAAAATAGTGTGATCCTGTAAATAGTGAAAAACTTAGTCTAAAATATAACAAAAAAGATGCAAATATATGAACATCATAGGACCTTTTATTAAACACATAAGTATAATTAGCTCAAAGCAAAGCAGCTAATAAAAATAAAAAAGTATTGCACAAGCTACATAAAATAAGATGTGCACATATAACAATAAAACATATGGTATGTGATAGTGCACAACATATTAGAGATATGAAGTAGTGGCCAAAATAGGCCCCTGTACAAGAAAGAAATGAGTGCTCAGCGTGGGGTTGCACACAGAGTAAATCTGGATTTTTACTCTGTATGTCTAATAGAGGTGCAGATGTACTAAGGATTAAAGAGTGATTAAGTGGAGAGAAATAAACAACCAACCAATCAGCTCCTATCATTTTACAAACACAGTCTATAACATGGCAGTTAGGAGCTGATTGGCTGGTATTTTATCTCTCTCCATTTTATCACTCTCCAAAGCTTAGTACATCTTCTCCAAAGTCCTTACTGGAAAACTGGGTGGTGGATAACTTGCATCAACGCCGACTCGTTTCGAGCTATTGCTCTTCCTCAAGGCTGTTTATTTAATATTATTTTATAACATTAGATTTAAAGTAATTAATACTGTCTCTATCACAATTACTTCCCATCATGAACCAACAATTTACATCTGTTCTTTAACCATCTCCTCTTTCAGCAAAGTCACCTCTTCCTAATTCCATTACTCTGCTGTTTCTGCCCAATCTCATTTCTTTGAAAGCTTATAATTGGGTAGAAAACAAGCAGGGGATCACAGTAATTTCAAGAAACAATGATTTTTTTGTTTTTGTTTTATGATGCTTATATATTGAATTGACATCATTAGCCAGGCCAAGACTTGTTATTTCTGCTATGAGGCTCCATTGTCTTCTGGATGACTGACATAAGGGAAAGGTGGGAAAGTAATATTAATTCACCTCTGACTATTATCCATTACTTGTATGACAGGACTTCCCTATTAGTCACTGACTATGCAAAACTTTGATTAATCCAGTTAACTTTGTGGATGCATTGTTTTTATGTTTTTTATGTTACACTATATCAGTAATCACCTTAGTTAAGGCTAAAATACTGTATAAGCACTGCCATCACTCAGATGCTTCCAGATGTTTTTCATATTGGCAATAAAGCTCACCATCAAATTTCCCCCCTTCCCCCTGCATAGGAACTATGGAAAGTGTTGACCATTTATCATGTAAGCTTTCCGGTAGGTGTCACCTGTTACCTGCATGGACATTTGGTGAGAGCCCAAGAGAGTCGAGAGGAGTTGAGAGGAGAAGCATCTTTTCTATAGAAAAAAAGGTTTTATTGGAAATTAGCTTACATGCCATTAGATAGATAGAAAGATAGATAGATAGATAGATAGATAGATAGATAGATAGATAGATAGATAGATAGATAGATAGATAGATAGATAGATGGCTTAAATGGGTGTACACTCCATAATGCATGTCTTCGGTTATCTGGTTGAGTGTCAGGAACAATAGTCAATAGGTAACAAGCACTCTAATGTTAAGGTCCATATAATCTTGATTTATTAATCAAAGTAGCATAATTTTGTTCCCTTGGGACCTTTCTCAAGCTGTACAAACCAGTAATACAGGGTGCAAACATATAAAGACCAGAAAAGGGTGCCAGCTATGCCTCCAGTGACCTCATAATTTACTTAATTATGAAATTCAACCCTTGGGTGGTGCTAGACATGATTATAGATAGAGCTAGACAGACTCCTCCCATGGCGTGTATACCCTAATAAGTGTGCTGAGTCCACCTAAGTCAATAAGGTACAGTAGTACGATTTACACATTAAATACTTTTACTTTCAGCACACATCTTGTAGGCATTAATATGGCTGATGTATGCGCAAGGCTGTCTTTTGAATTTGGTCATATTCTGGGACATGTGCCACTTACAGTACACACAAGTATTTAAACATTTCTATTTGCAGAATTTTTACACTTAGTTATGTTCAGTTCCTAAATTATATCTAACTCTAAAAGACAACCCTTATTGCATATTTGCAGCCTTCTCTAATCCCAGTCTCAATTTCTGTTACCAAAAGCTGTCACCTGTCTGCTTTATTACAGGGCTAACCCAGATCATAACTAAAAGTTCACTAAAATATAATCAGGTTGGATGTATAATCTATGTTTCATATTGCGTCTCATATGACAACACCAGTATGACAGAATTTTTATGCTACTACACCTGGGAGACCCTGCTTATTCCATTTTATAACCTTCTGACATCAGTAACACGAGTGTACAGGTTGTTGCCTTAACCAGGGCCAGATCTACTATTAGACAGCTCTAGGCAGCTGCCTAGGTCACTGGGATCTGAGGAAGGAAGGGACGCAGGCAGATGGCTGGGGAACTTATAAGATGCAGCTTCCACACTTTTCACTGGCCCTGGTTCTTCCAGTACCAGGGCTACTTCTAGACAATTTGGCTCCTAGTGCGAGCATTAAAAAAAAATGCGCCCCCCCCATAGACTATAAAAAGCCCCCCCCCCCCCATGAGGGGGCGTGGCCTTGCAGGAAAAGACTACCTTACACCACAGTTTTTGACCGTGCAACAACAGATCTTGGCAACCACTGGAAAAAATAAACACTCCACCATATTAAGCCCCACACAGTAATGCCCCCTGCACCATATTATGCCATACACTGCAATACCTGTGATACATTATGCCCTACAGTAAAGCTTTGAATTGCTTTTAAATTACCTGCTTGTTGCCAGGGGTTTCATGTGCTGGGTGTCACGCTCATTGCCAGGGTTTCATGCACTGGGTGTCAAGCTCGTTGCTAGGGGTTATAGATGCTGGGTGTCATGCTCATTGCCAGGGGTTTCATGTGCTGGGTGTCATGCTCGTTACCAGGGGTTTCACATGCTGGGTGTCATGCACATTGCCAGGGGTTTCATGCTTTGGGATCCATGCTCATTGCCACGGGGAATACTCTTTGCCAAGGGGGTGGAAGAATACTCTCTGGCAGGTGCCAGCTCACCACCACAGATTTCCAGCTCCCCCTCCTCCCTCTTCCCGAGTACTACTCTGCTCAGGGGGCGGAGTTTCATGGAATGACGCGGTTGCATCATGACGTCACAACTCAACCCCATCATTTCCGTGAAACTCTGCCCCCCGAATGAGTACTAGGGAGGAGGGGGAGCAGGATAGGGGACACAAAGTGCTGTGGTGGGTTCCCCCGTGCCACCACTTGCCTTCCGTTGTCACCCTTTGCTCCTCTATATCTACCTCTGCCTCCCCCTACCTCATGTTGTCACCCTATGCCTCTCATTGACACCCACAGCTGTATGGCATATTGTGAACTTGGTTTGATGTGGAGGAAAGGGATCCAAATTATATTCTTATACCTGGGCCCACCACTCACAAGTTCCGCCAGTGCCAGGAAGCAATGTTAATAATGCTGGTATGTACGTACAGTTGCATTTAAAATCACAAAGGACAGCTCTTCCAATAAGAACTGCCCTTTACAATGTTAGGACTTTATATCCTGGGAGTCATTCCTCTCATATGCTGGCAAACTTGCTAGCCGCAGCATAGGCAAACGCAGGAGGGGTTTCCAGCTGCCCAGAAACCTACCTCCTCTTGGCCAGCAGTTCAAATTATTACATCAATAACAGTAGTATATAATACGATTACTTGAGCTGCAGCCACATCATAAAGCTTAAGGGACAGAGCTGAGCAGCTGCTCATGGCCAGTGGTAACAGCTAGGGAGGCCAATCCCGGGATTGGGGTCAGTGGGATCATGGGATCCTGGGATTTAGGCCCAAAAACGTCCGGGATTTAATCCCAGGATTGGAAGCTCCAATCCTGGTGGTTGAGGGATGAGCGTTGAGAGTCTTCAGGACACTCAGACAATGCCCGGCTCCCCTGTGCAGTGTGTCGTGTAGTGACAGGTCACGCTGCGCCGTCTGCCATCACCCGCCGAGAGCGACGGATGTTTCCCACCCACCCGCCCCTGTTTTATGGTGAGTATTGTGTGTGCGGGGCGGGTGGGGCAGTCGGGGAGAAGAGGTGGACACATAGGGAATAGCCAATCCCGGGTGATTGGCCTTCCTAGTACCAGCTTCTTTTACCAAGTTTTCTGTGTGTGTGGATCTCAGTGCTCCATCTATGCACTGGACCAGAGAGTAGCTGAAAGGAAGAAAAGACAGGCGTCTTACCATGAGGTGGAAAAATGTGAGCTGAAGAGGTGCAGTTCTGTCTCCTACTGATTCTATTGTGTTTGTGTATTTATTATGGGAGGCTTAACCTTTTCCTGACCTCTTATTTTATTTATATTAATTAAATATGTTTGATAAAACCTAAACTAAAGACTATAGTGTTAAAATAAGAATTTACTCACCGGTAAT
This sequence comes from Pseudophryne corroboree, assembly GCF_028390025.1. Taxonomy (NCBI): domain Eukaryota; kingdom Metazoa; phylum Chordata; class Amphibia; order Anura; family Myobatrachidae; genus Pseudophryne; species Pseudophryne corroboree. Next base: position 283,125,699 of record NC_086454.1, on the reverse strand, counting down.
TCTATTTTTCGTAGTCCGTAGTGGATGCTGGGTACTCCGTAAGGACCATGGGGAATAGACGGGCTCCGCAGGAGACTGGGCACTCTTAAAAGAAAGATTAGGTACTATATCTGGTGTGCACTGGCTCCTCCCTCTATGCCCCTCCTCCAGACCTCAGTTAGGGAAACTGTACCCGGAAGAGCTGACATTACTAGGAAAGGATTTGGAATCCAGGGTAAGACTCATACCAGCCACACCAATCACACCGTACAACTTGTGATAACTATACCCATTTAACAGTATGAACAACAACTGAGCCTCATTCAACAGATGGCTCATAACAATAACCCTATAGTTAAGCAATAACTATATACATATATTGCAGAAAGTCCGCACTTGGGACGGGCTCCCAGCATCCACTACGGACTACGAGAAATAGAATTACCGGTGAGTAAATTCTTATTTTCTCTGACGTCCTAGTGGATGCTGGGTACTCCGTAAGGACCATGGGGATTATACCAAAGCTCCCAAACGGGCGGGAGAGTTGGATGACTCTGCAGCACCGAATGAGCAAACTCAAGGTCCTCCTCAGCCAGGGTATCAAACTTGTAGAATTTTGCAAAAGTGTTTGATCCCGACCAAGTAGCACCTCGGCAAAGTTGTAAAGCCGAGTCCCCTCGGGCAGCCGCCCAAGAAGAGCTCACCTTCCTCGTGGAATGGGCTTTTACTGATTTAGGATGCGGCAGTCCAGCCGCAGAATGTGCAAGTTGAATCGTGCTACAGATCCAGCGAGCAATAGTCTGCTTTGAAGCAGGAGCACCCAGCTTGTTGGGTGCATGCAGGATAAACAGCGAGTCAGTTTTTCTGACTCTAGCCATCCTGGAAACATAGATTTTCAGGGCCCGGACTACGTCCAGCAACTTGGAATACTCCAAGTCCCGAGTAGCTGCAGGCACCACAATAGGTTGGTTCAAATGAAACGCTGATACCACCTTAGGGAGAAATTGGGGACGAGTCCTCAATTCTGCCCTGTCCATATGGAAAATCAGATATGAGCTTTTACAGGACAAAGCCGCCAATTCTGACACACGCCTAGCTGAGGCCAAGGCCAACAGCATGACTACCTTCCACGTGAGATACTTCAACTCCACGGTCTGAAGTGGCTCAAACCAATGTGATTTTAGGAAATCCAACACTACGTTGAGATCCCAAGGTGCCACTGGAGGCACAAAAGGGGGCTGAATATGCAGCACTCCCTTAACAAACGTCTGAACTTCAGGCAGTGAAGCCAGTTCTTTTTGAAAGAAAATAGACAGGGCCGAAATCTGGACTTTAATGGATCCCAATTTTAGGCCCATAGTCACTCCTGACTGTAGGAAGTGCAGAAATCGACCCAGCTGAAATTCCTCTGTTGGGGCCTTCCTGGCCTCACACCAAGCAACATATTTTCGCCATATACGGTGATAATGTTGTGCTGTCACGTCTTTCCTAGCCTTTATCAGCGTAGGAATCACTTCATCTGGAATGCCCTTTTCCGTTAGGATCCGGCGTTCAACCGCCATGCCGTCAAACGCAGCCGCGGTAAGTCTTGGAACAGACAGGGCCCCTGCTGTAACAGGTCCTGTCTGAGAGGCAGAGGCCATGGTTCCTCTGAGATCATTTCTTGTAGTTCTGGGTACCAAGTTCTTCTTGGCCAATCCGGAACGATGAGTATAGTTCTTACTCCTCTCTTTTGTACTATCCTCAGTACCTTGGGTATGAGAGGAAGAGGAGGGAACACATAAACTGACTGGTACACCCACGGTGTCACTAGTGCGTCCACAGCTATCGCCTGAGGGTCTCTTGACCTGGCGCAATATTTTTTTAGCTTTTTGTTGAGGCGGGACGCCATTATGTCCACCTGTGGCCGTTCCCAACGGTTTACAATCTGCGTGAAGACTTCTGGATGAAGTCCCCACTCTCCCGGGTGGAGGTCGTGCCTGCTGAGGAAGTCTGCTTCCCAGTTGTCCACTCCCGGAATGAACACCGCTGACAGTGCTAGCACGTGATTCTCCACCCATCGGAGAATCCTTGTGGCTTCTGCCATCGCCATCCTGCTTCTTGTGCCGCCCTGTCGGTTTACATGGGCGACCGCCGTGATGTTGTCTGACTGAATCAGCACCGGTTGGTCTTGAAGCAGGGGTTCTGCTTGACTTAGGGCATTGTAAATGGCCCTTAGTTCCAGAATATTTATGTGTAGGGAAGTCTCCTGACTCGACCACTGTCCTTGGAAGTTTCTTCCCTGAGTGACTGCCCCCCAACCTCGGAGGCTTGCATCCGTGGTCACCAGGACCCAGTCCTGAATGCCGAATCTGCGGCCCTCGAGAAGATGAGCACTCTGCAGCCACCACAGCAGAGACACCCTGGCCCTCGGGGACAGGGTGATCAGCCGATGCATCTGAAGATGCGATCCGGACCACTTGTCTAACAGATCCCACTGAAAGATCCTTGCATGGAAACTGCCGAAGGGAATTGCTTCGTAAGAAGCTACCATCTTTCCCAGGACTCGCGTGCAGTGATGCACCGACACCTGTTTTGGTTTCAGGAGGTCTCTAACCAGAGATAACAACTCCTTGGCCTTCTCCTCCGGGAGAAACACCTTCTTCTGTTCTGTGTCCAGAATCATGCCCAAGAACAGCAGACGCGTCGTAGGAATCAGCTGCGACTTTGGGATATTCAGAATCCAGCCGTGCTGTTGTAGCACTTCCCGAGATAGTGCTACTCCTACTAACAACTGCTCCTTGGACCTTGCCTTTATAAGGAGATCATCCAAGTACGGGATAATTATAACTCCCTTCTTTCGAAGGAGTATCATCATTTCGGCCATTACCTTGGTAAATACCCTCGGTGCCGTGGACAGACCAAACGGCAACGTCTGGAATTGGTAATGACAGTCCTGTACCACAAACCTGAGGTACTCCTGGTGAGGTGGGTAAATGGGGACATGTAGGTAAGCATCCTTGATGTCCAGTGACACCATAAAATCCCCCTCTTCCAGGCTTGCAATAACCGCCCTGAGCGATTCCATTTTGAAATTGAACTTCCTTATATAAGTGTTCAAGGATTTCAAATTTAGAATGGGTCTCACCGAACCGTCTGGTTTCGGTACCACAAACATTGTGGAATAGTAACCCCGTCCCTGTTGAAGGAGGGGAACTTTGATTATCACCTGCTGAAGGTACAGCTTGTGAATTGCCGCCAGTACTACCTCCCTTTCCTTGGGAGTAGCTGGCAAGGCTGATTTGAGGTAATGGCGAGGGGGAGACGCCTCGAACTCCAGCTTGTATCCCTGAGATACCACTTGTAGAACCCAGAGATCCACCTGTGAGCGAACCCACTGGTCGCTGAAGTTCCGGAGACGGGCCCCCACCGCACCTGGCTCCACCTGTGGAGCCCCAGCGTCATGCGGTGGACTTAGTGGAAGCAGGGGAGGATTTTTGTTCCAGGGAACTGGCTGTCTGGTGCAGCTTTTTCCCTCTACCCCTGCCTCTGGGCAGAAAGGACGCGCCTCTGACCCGCTTGCCTTTCTGAGGCCGAAAGGACTGTACTTGATAATACGGTGCTTTCTTAGGCTGTGAGGGAACCTGAGGTAAAAAAGTCAACTTCCCTGCTGTTGCAGTGGATACGAGGTCCGAGAGACTGTCCCCAAACAATTCCTCACCTTTATAAGGCAAAACTTCCATGTGCCTTTTAGAATCAGCATCACCTGTCCACTGCCGAGTCCATAATACTCTCCTGGCAGAAATGGACATTGCATTAATTCTAGATGCCAGCCGGCAAATGTCCCTCTGTGCATCCCTCATATATAAGACTACGTCTTTAATATGCTCTATGGTTAGCAAAATAGTATCCCTGTCAAGGGAATCAATGTTATCTGACAGGGTATCAGACCATGCTGCTGCAGCACTACACATCCATGCTGAAGCAATAGCAGGTCTCAGTATAGTACCTGAGTGTGTATACACAGACTTCAGGATAGCCTCCTGCTTTCTATCTGCAGGCTCCTTTAAGGCGGCCGTATCCTGAGACGGCAGTGCCACCTTTTTTGATAAGCGTGTGAGCGCCTTGTCCACCCTGTCCGTTGGTGGGAAAGGGTACGCCATTAGTAACCTCTTAGAAATCACTAATTTCTTATCTGGGGAACACCACGCTTCTTCACACAATTCATTTAACTCATCAGATGGGGGAAAAGTCACTGGCTGCTTTTTCTCCCCAAACATAATACCCTTTTTAGTGGTAACCGGGTTAATGTCAGAAATGTGCAACACATTTTTCATTGCCGTAATCATGCATCGGATGGCCCTTGTGGATTGTACATTTGTCTCATCCTCGTCTACACTGGAGTCAGACTCCGTGTCGACATCTGTGTCTGCCATCTGAGGTAGCGGGCGTTTTTGAGCCCCTGATGGCCTCTGAGACGCCTGGGCAGGCGCGGGCTGAGATGCCGGCTGTCCCAAAGCTGTTATGTCATCGAACCTTTTATGCAAGGAGTTGACACTGTCGGTTAATACCTTCCACATATCCATCCACTCTGGTGTCGGCCCCGCAGGGGCGACATCACACTTATCGGCTCCTGCTCCGCCTCCACGTAAGCATCCTCATCAAACATGTCGACACAGCCGTACCGACACACCACACACACACACATACACAGGGAATGCTCTGACTGAGGACAGGACCCCACAAAGTCCTTTGGGGAGACAGAGAGAGAGAGTATGCCAGCACACACCAGAGCGCTATATAACAGAGGGATTTACACTAACACAAAGTGAATTTTCCCCCAATAGCTGCTTATATCACCTTTTGCGCCTAAATTTATGTGCCCCCCCACTCTTTTTTACCCTTCTCGTAGTGTATACTGCAGGGGAGAGCCTGGGGAGAGTCCTTCCAGCGGAGCTGTGAAGAGAAAATGGCGCTGGCTGTGCTGAGGAAGATAGCCCCGCCCCTTCAGCGGCGGGCTTCTCCCGCTTTTTTAATAATATTTATGGCGGGGGATTAGGCACATATACAGTTTATAACTGTATTATGTGCATTTTGCCAAAAAGGTGTACATATTGCAGCCCAGGGCGCCCCCCCCCCCAGCGCCCTGCACCCACCAGTGACCGGAGCGTGTGGTGTGCTGTGGGAGCAATGGCGCACAGCTGCAGTGCTGTGCGCTACCTTATTGAAGACCGGAGTCTTCAGCCGCCGATTTTCTCCTGGTTCTTCCGTCTTCTGGCTCTGCAAGGGGGACGGCGGCGCGGCTCCGGGAACGGACGATCGAGGTCGGGCCCTGTGTTCGATCCCTCTGGAGCTAATGGTGTCCAGTAGCCTTAGAAGCACAAGCTAGCTGGAAGCAGGTAGGTTTGCTTCTCTCCCCTCAGTCCCTCGTAGCAGTGAGTCTGTTGCCAGCAGATCTCACTGAAAATAAAAAACCTAACAAATACTTTCTTCTCTAGTAAGCTCAGGAGAGCCCACTAGGTGCATCCAGCTCTGGCCGGGCACAGATTCTAACTGAGGTCTGGAGGAGGGGCATAGAGGGAGGAGCCAGTGCACACCAGATATAGTACCTAATCTTTCTTTTAAGAGTGCCCAGTCTCCTGCGGAGCCCGTCTATTCCCCATTGTCCTTATGGAGTATCCAGCATCCACTAGGACGTCAGAGAAATATTAATACTGTATTACATACAGTATCCAATGTATAAAAAGACCAATGTGTACATTAATGCCCAGGGTCGGTACTAGGTACTCCCAGACTCCCACGCTTGCTCCAATGTTACACAGAGTGGAAGATTGTGGATTGCATTTGGAAACCCCTCTCTTAAAATCCTGCATTTGCCACTGCATGGGGGTACAATGGATGGGAAAATGTGAAAAGAAGCCCATAGGCTTCTATTAGGCAACACCATCTATAGGTGGCGCTGCCTACCAGGTACAAGATCTGGAACTTTGTACATGAGGAATGCGATCAAAACTCAGAAAACTGAATTTTTGCCGTATAAATGATTCAACAATGACAAATGTCTACAGGTTTCGGTGTTTCGTTGCTGGCAAATCAAATTCCAAGGACCACAGTCTCTAAATTCAATAATAAAACAGTTTCTGATCAAAGACATTGAACTTATTTACATATTTTACTGGTTTTAAGAAAAAAAAAATCTTTAACCCGAGGTTTGGGAATCCATTTACCAAGAATAGACCTACTGACCAGTTACATTAAATCTGAACTGTCAGAGATTTGCTCATATGGCTCATATGTACTGTGAAATATAAAATAATCTACATACTGTATATAAAGAGAAAAGTTTACAGTGTGCAAGCAATACATCAGTCCCTATACAGTAAATAGAGATGGCCATAAAAACACTTTTATCCAGGACACATAAGAATTACACAGGTTCTGTGACTGGATAAATGTACAATCAGCATGCATTTCACCTGGTTTTAATCAGCCACATTATGACAACCCTACCTACTGTATAAACCTACCTGTACCTATAAACATTAATTTGCATGAAAAGTGACACTATAGACCGCAAATGCTCAGAAAGTAATTATATGAAGAAAAAATTGAATAGATATTTTGGGATAACTTGTTTGTAAAATGAAAAACTATAAAATATGTGTCAATACTCATGTATTTTAAAGTTGGTAGAGAAAAGCAATAATGGAATGTGGTAAACACATTATTACAGGGATTCTTAACCTAAAAGCACTAATTAACTTTTTACTGCCATAGAGTGGTTAATAAAGAAATTGTAATTGTTGTCCCTGTTGTACACAGCTCTAAGATGTGGTGAATAAGCAGTTACTTTATGGCACTCCTCAAAGCAGTCTCATTGCTGCTTGATGCGGTGAAACAACACAGCTAACATCCCGCCCCCAGGAGACTTCTAGTACTATTCTCCAAATACATTGAGATGAGGTATGAAACTGTCACCAGATGTGACAAGAGTCCTTCTTTCTCGCCATAAGTGGGCTTGCGAGTGCAAGGCCCCACTTAGGAACCCAGCGTTGGTGACAATGGTATTGGACGGGGCATCATTCCATTTTGTTCTTTCATACAGAGGGTAACTCTAGAAGCAATGGAGATGCCTTCCTCTGGGTTCCAAGCTTCCTGTAGGCCAGCTGAGTGCAAAATCTACATAATTATATAAGTTGTGTGTGTTTACACACACACACAGTAACATACATACACACGCCATATTTGTTTAGCCATTTTGTTTTTTAAGAGGAGGTGGGACCAAACTACAACTTGCCTCCAGGCGACTGGGATGAATTTACGCTCCTCCATTCATAGGTGGATGATGAGCGTTATTTACTCCCTCCAAAACTGGTCATTCCCTCCTAAACATGCACACACACAGTGGCGTAACTACTGCCCCCGCAGTCCTCGCTTGGGGGCGAGGGGCTGCGGGGGGCGCCACTGACTTAGAACAGATTGACATGCGGACGAGCGTCCGCATGTCAATCTGTGGTCTCCTTCCCTCCGCTGCTGTGTTGGAGGGACACGGAGGGCACCGCGCGCGCCTCTCCAGTTTCCCTCCTGGCTCTCCGGCCGGTCTAATAAAGGAAGTGCCGTTCGTGAGCTCTGATTGGCTCACGAACCGGCACTTCCTTTATTAGACCCGCAGGAGAGCCAGGAAGGACACGGGAGAGGCGCGCGCTGTGCCCTCCGTGTCCCTCCAACACAAAGGAGCAGGCACTGTGGGGGAATATCTGGCACTGAGGGCATGTACCTGGCGGCACTGTGGGGGAATATCTGGCACTGGGGGCATATACCTGGCACTGTGTGGAGGAATATCTGGCACTGGGGGCATATACCTGGCACTGTGGGGGAATATCTGGCACTGGGGGCATATGTGGCACTGGGGGGGTATATTTGGCACTGGGGGCATGTACCTGGCACTGTGGGGGAATATCTGGCACTGGGGGCATATGTGGCACTGGGAGCACGGCCCTACCAACAAGCACTACCCCCTAGCAACGAGCATGACACCCAGTGCATGAAACCCCTGGCAACGATCATGACACCATGAGCATGAAAATCCCTGGCACCGTGCATGGAACCAAGAGCATGAAACCCCTGGCAACGAGCAGGTAATTTAAAAGTAATTAGAAGCCTTACTGTAGAACTTAATGTGTAATGGGCATTACGGTGTGTGGCATAATGTATCACGGACATTGCGGTGTGTGTCATAATGTGTCAGGCATTACGGTGTGTTGTATACTATATCACGATCATTGTGGTATGTGGTATAATGTCTCAGGGTCATTGCGGTGTGTGTCATAATGTGTCACAGACATTGTATGTGCTATAATGTATCAGGGGCATTGCAGTGTGTAGCATAATGTATAACGGGCATTGTGATTCCTGTCATAATGTGTCACAGGCATTACGGTGTGTGGCATAATGTGTCGGGGGCATTACAGTGTGTGCATATTGTGTCATGTGCATTATTGTGTGTGGCATAATGTCTAAGGGCCATTGCAGTATGTGGCATAATGTATACTGGGCATTACTATAAGGAGGAAAAATGACAAATAATGTAAGGGGCATGAATCAGGATTATTTTTCTTTCCTGTGGTGGCTAACGTCTGGGCGTGCAGGTTGCAAAACTGGGGTATAAGGTAGTCTTTTCCTGCAATGCCACGCCCCTTTATGTGAAGCCACACCCATTTCAACAAAGCCACACACCCTTTTTGGCGGCGCGCGCCTCTGGCGCGCGCACATTTTTCCCTTTACTACTGCCAATTATGGGGGGGGGGGGGGGGAGCGCCGAAGAATTTCTTGGCTTGGGGGAGAAAAATTTCTAGTTACGCCACTGCACACACAGCACCAGCTTTTGCCAAGGTTGCCCTCATAGCCAAGAGGAAGAAACCACAACGAGACACATAATTGTTCTTGTCAACTGTGGTCCTAATTAGGGGTTCAAGGAGATATTTTGGGGGCCCACAGCAAATTTTAGTTGGAGAACCAAAGGATTCAAATTAGGTATAACCAACAGCCCACCCTTCACCTCACTTACCTCACCAAGGGCTCTATTCGTCAAGCAGTGAAAAGTGTGAAGAAGTGAGCCAGTGGAAAAGTTGCCCATAGCAACCAACCAGCACTGAAGTAGCATTTATAATTTGCATGCTATACAATTGTACGGAGCCGCTGACTGGTTGCCGTGGGCAACTTCTCCACAGGCTCACTTCTCCACTCTTTTCATTGGTTCATAAATAGACCCCAAAGCCTCCAGAAGCTCTTCCTTGGCTCATCACCACTCCACTGTTTATATTCACTTCCTATTCAGAAAGGAATAGAATACTAGGGATCCCTTCATCTCTGCACAGAAATGCATTTTTGGAGCCTACCCTACCAGCTTGTGCACATAACTTTCTGGTGTCAATAGTCACACAGCAGACAGATCATTAAGCTCTGACATGGACAATGGGTCTAATTCAGAGTTGATCGCTGCATCAAATTTGTTAGAAGTTGGGCAAAACCATGTGCACTGCAGTGGGGGGGGGGGGCAGATATAACATGTGCAGAGAGAGTTAGATTTGGGTGGACTGTGTTCAAAATGAAATCTAAATTGCAATGTAAAAATAAAGCAGCCAGTATTTACCCTGCACAGAAACAAAATAACTAAATCCACCCACATCTAACTCTGCAGTGCACATGGTTTTGCCAAGCCGCTAACAAATTTGCTACTGTGATCAACTCTGAATTACCCCCAATGACAGTAGAGATAGGAAGGCCAGTTTTGCATTTTAGTAATAGAGGGAGAACATCTTAAAATAACAATCTGGCCAAAATAATGATCAAAACAAGAGAGGATACAGTTAGATGAATTATGGTGGATAGTTTGAGTGTAAATGTTATTAGAACCAAGCCCCCCCCCCCCCCCCTCCCCCAGGCCCTAAGTCTACAGTGCCATATAATACCTTCTTCCAAAAATACTTAATAGTATAGAAAACATGACGTGGAGGTTGGGGCCATTGTTCCATACAATGCTGCTGGCAAGGAAGGGAAAATTATTTTAAAAAAGTTAAAATTGGGCCCATCTGTGTCACAATCTGGATGGGCCTTAGGACATCATTGCATATAGTTTATGTGTAGTACAGTACAGAAGATACAGGAATTCACTTCATTTACCCCTATAATGATGACACTCATGAACCAATTGACTAGCTTAAAAAATTAGCTGGTGTGCACTGCCAGGTTTAGGAGTTTGCTGATCCCCACGAGCTAGAAATAATTTAATATGTCAAACTTTTTGTTTTATTTGAGTTTTAGTTTTTCACTTCAATACCATACCTAAGGTTCTCTGGCTGCTATGTTTGTATCATTCTTTTACGAAGGAACACACAATCTCTTCCACAGGTTCTGTGGGATGGTGGAGAGCGGTTCCATGCTAATCAGAATGCATTTGTTTTTAATCCAGAAATGTGTATTGTTTTAATTGTGAGAATCAACTTGTTAGGGTAGATTTACTAAACATTCTGAAACTGTTGCCCGTAGCAGATTCAAGCTATAATTTCTCTATTGCATTCTAGAAAATTATATTTGTAATCTTATTGGTTGCTACAGGCAACACCTCCACTTGTCTGTAATAGATGCTTTAGTAAAACTACCCCATAGTCTCTGTAGTGAAGTGAAAATAAAACAGACAATATTTTGTATAATTTGGAAGTGCTAATCTTGGTTAGCTATGTCCAATATCGATAGTTAATATTTACTTTCTTTCTAGAAAATATGGACTGACTTTAGCATCTTCAGCGATGGAGAAAATTACCTTGCACTTAGTTCTGAAACCATGAATTAAAAGGAATTTTAAGCTAAAGTCAATCTCTGTAAATTACACTCCTCTGATTAAAGAAATTAATTACGCAAAGTAGGAATTGGAACTTTGTAGCAGCATGGGTATTCAATTATCCAAAGAAAATAATTTTTAAATGTTAAACTAATGTGTTTTATGGACGTACAAAAATAAAATTACCAGAATCATCACACTTATTAAAGGGCCCTAATTTTTAATTTATTTTAGAATTGAAATTACAAGAGATTAATTTGCTAAATTACCTAATTATGATTGACTTCTGGTTAGCACTTTCTTTTTGTGGAGCAGCTGAATGAATGTGATTTTTTTACATTTCAATAAATTAAAACATCAAAGTGTTGCTTCCAATGATAGGACAAAGGTGAAAAAGTATGAGCTGGAACATACATAATACTTGGAAACACTGTGGTGCGATATTACATTTACTGGTTTAGCTAATAACATGGGGGTCATTATGAGTTGATCGCTCGCTAGCAACTTTTTGCAGCGCTGTGATCAGATAGTCGCCACCTATGGGGGAGTGTATTTTAGCTTTGCAAGTGTGCGAACACTTTTGCAGCCGACGGTACAAAAAAGTTTTTTGCAGTTTCTGAGTAGCTCTGGACTTACTCAGCCACAGCGATCACTTCAGTCTTTTTGTTCCCGGAATTGACGTCAGACACCTGCCCTGCAAACGCTTGGACACGCCGGCGTTTCTCCAAACACTCCCAGAAAACGGTCTGTTGACACCCACAAACACCCTCTTTCTGTCAATCACCTTGCGATCGGCTGTGTGAATGGATTCTTCGTTAAATCCATCACCCAGCACCGATCCTCTTTGTACGCATACAACGCGCCTGCGCATTGCGGTGCATGCGCAGTTTTGCCGGGATTTAACCTGATCGCAGCGCTGCAAAAAGTTGCTAGTGAGTGATCAACTCGGAATGACCCCCTTGAAGCAAAGAGCAGAGATGTGTTTTCATTCTTAGTAACCAATCATACATTACCTTTTAGGAGGCATGTATAAAAAAATAAAAACTGATTTGATTTGTTGCTATTAGATGAACCTCAAATTTCTCCATTCATTTCATAGTGAAACTATGCTATTAACAGTGGTAAAAATTCAGGGATCCATATGCACTGTCCAACTTTCTTTTTGGATTAATATACAATAAAAAGCAGACATTAATAATATGAATGCAAGGGCTCCATAAATTTGTAGTGACATCTTTGACATTAGACTAGATGTCAGGATATGCACTGAGGAGTATTTAGCAGATAAAGTATATACTGTTCAGATTCAAAGATATGTTAGTGTTATAACCAGAGGAGCTTCTTCTTGAGGGATCCGCATCTCCGAGAGGTCTTCTGGCAGTGACCTGTGTACACCCAGGGTTGAGACTCGTAGAACTCACCAGCGGGACTTCTCGCCTATAACAGCCGCTTTTCCCATAAGGCGGAACGTGCCTAACGGTACTGGGATGCCGCCAGGTCTTACGCCGTTGGCGGTAGTACGAGCTCATCCTTGAGTGACCTGGATCAATGCCGGCAGATAGGAGTACTGGGAGTACACTACAGAGAAGAGCAGAGGTGGACAGGACTAGAGAAGGCAAACAATAGAGATGAGGCTAGAATTGAGGAACGAAAGTAAAAGGCAGTGACCAAACTGCGGGGGGAAAGAAAAAGAGGTGGAACAGAAATTACCCTTCACTTGATAGCTGCCTCCGGACTAGGAGGAATGATAACTTCTAAGAAACACTAGTGTACAAGAGTAAAACAGAAATATTTAAACGAGTGCTAAGAGTAAAATCCAAGGTACAGCTCGGCAGACAAAGGTGCAGAACTATGGCTGGACATAGGAACACTGTCTGGGAATGAGTACTGATGAACTAGCTGGAGAAATCAACGGACTGTGACTCCTTGCGACAAGGGCTGCCACTGCGATCAGAGGCTATGACCAGCAAAGAGTGGGAGGCAAGAACAGAATATAAAAGGAGGCATAACCAATAGGCTGTCAGGCACAGCTAAGCTAACCTCCCTAAATGAAAAACTGCATGCAGCTGCCACACTGCACGTTCACAGAAACAGAGCAAACTCCCATCCGCCGGCATTCCTAAATGCTAGGGAGCCAGCAGCCGGGGAGCTCCAAGTTTCCCAAGGAAGTGGCAGCCGGGGAGCGGAAGTTACAAGCAATGACCATATGCTGTAGAAGTCACAGACAGTACCCCCTTCCAATAATTTGAAAAAGGCCCAACAAACTTTGGTCCTAACTTCTGAGATGCCTGCCAAAGTCGACAACCAGACCAAGTCTACAGTCTTAAATACACATGGTGTTCTGTGCTTATCAAACTTTCTTTTAGACCTCAAAGAATCCATCTGCAGTGCCTAATTGACTCTCCTCCAAATACCTCTCAGCTTAGTCACCAACTTGGAAGAAGATGGAACATCATGAACCGGTTCAAATGCATTAGCTGTATGGTGATGACCGAGTAAACAAAAGAAAGGTGAAACTGTGGATACAGAATGACATGCATTATTATAGGCAAACTCAGCCAAAGACAAGACTTTTGAGCAGTTATTATGGCATCTAGAAATAAAACAGTGCAAATACTGTTCCAAAGACTAGATAGCCCGTTCCGTCTGTTCATTAGACTGAGGATGGCAACTTGGAAGAGAGACTGACATGCATTCCCAAGCTTGAGCAGAATGATTTCTAAAACCCAGCAATGAACTGGACCCTCTATCAGACACGATATCCTGGGACAGACCATGGAGCTTGAAAATATGATGAATGAACAAGTTAGCTAATTCTTAAGCTGAGGGTAATTTTTGCAAATCCACAAAATGAGCTATCTTATTAAATCGATCAATATTAACCCAGGTGGTGGTATTTTGGGAAGAGGGAAGGAGATCCGCAAGAAAATCCATGGCAATATGAGACCATGGCTTACACGGAATGGATAATGGAAGCAGTTGACCCATGGGGGCCTTGCGGGGTGCTTTATTCAAGGCACAAGTCTTGCAAGAAAGCACAAACTGACAGACATCCTGGGCCATGGAAGGCCATTACACAGCTCGCGTCAGCTGTTCCAGCGTTTTAGCAACCCCAAGATGTCCAGATGTTTTGTCAGAATGGAATTGCAATAACATGGCTTTACGATAAATCTTGTGTTAAACCTGCAATGATAGCAGAAGTTGGTACTATAGGTGAATCAGACTCCTTAGAATCTTGAACCAGCAAAAAGCTGTGGGATAGAGCATCGGCCTTAATATGCTTGGATCCTGGTCTGAAGTGATCACAAACATAAACCTGGTAAATAACAAAGCCCAACAAGCCTGTTGCAGGTTTAACCTCTTAGCGGCTTCAATGTAAGCAAGGTTTTTGTGGTCGGTGAACACTGTTATAACATGTCGCGCTTCAGAGAAGGGGACCCGTGTGCAGTCTCCGTGTGTGAGACCCCTCCTCTCCCATCCCATAGCCGGCAGCAGAGGTGCTGTTAGCGCTCTGAGTGAGCAATAGAGACTCTGGCACAGTGCCAGAGTCAACAGCGCATGCGCAGGTATCAAGAAAAATGGCGTGGCAGCTATTTTTCGGACACCTGCGCTGTAGACTCTGGCACTGTGCCAGATCTCTAGTGCTCTTTCAGAGCCCTAACAGCATTGCCGGCTATGGTACTCGGGAGAGGAGGGGGCCCACACACGGACACTGATGGACGCCAGAAAGCTATATATAGGGGAAATGGGTGCAGTGTGTGTGGTGTGGGCCTCCTCTGGACCCAGGGGCCCATGTTCACCGCACACACTGCACAAATTATAGATACGCCACTGTCACACTCCCTACAACCAATGGCGCCAATCTTCAAAGGCCCACTTGATAGCTAAAAGTTTCCACTAACCTCTTGCTACTGTGTACCTTCTGCCGGCTTGTTCCTTTGATCTTCCAGGTGCTTCGGAGCACTGCGTCCAGGTGCGTGTCTCACTGTCAAGCGGCGCAGCACTCTGAGGTCACGGCGTCCTGGTGGGCAGCCAACGCGTTTCGGGCTTGTCAGCCCTTTCTCAAGGATACTGCTCCTGATCTGGTGTCTCCAATATATAGTTAAAAAGTCTTTGTTTAATTGGAATGATTAAAAAACAATTAACAAAATTAACAACAGGATCGGGATGTATTACAGTCCCTTTGACCTGTGCATATATCAGGTATTATCCTGTAAAAATTATTAACAGGTATTGCATAAAAAATAAAAATAGAAATGTTAGGAATGGTATTAAAAAAATATGTGTGAAAATGTATTAATGTCATGTACTTGGAAACAATGAAACAATAAAAAGATAGTGAAAAAATGTGTTGCTGTTCTTTTGTTACAAAAAGGCATTCAAGTCTAAATCAATATTTAACCCATAAGGTTGCAGTGTTTATAAGAAAAAGATCCATTTAGTTTCTTTCTTTCTTAGTTCTTTACAATGATCCTCGCCTCTCCAATTCCTATTGATTTTTTGAATTCCTATAAATTTGAAGTCTGTAGGGTCCTGGACTATCATCTTGCCACCCACTGGCGGGAGTGCCGGGCATAGCCCTGGGCTTCAGCCCTGGCCTTGGGTGCCTGGAGGGGGGACCTCTTTAGGGTGCCCTTTGCTGTATACATGCTAGTAATGTGCCCAGGTACAAAAACATGATTTATGTTGTATGATGAGACAGATAATCAAGTGGTGGATACTGCATACTGTATGTAGGAGGCAATCCTGGTTTGTGTGGTGGTCAAAGAACCTTTTTTATCCATGTAAAACAACTTCAATTTTGTTGCTCCTAAACTTTCTGTGAAAATCTTTTTCAGCCACCAGGTACAATGTACTTTGTAGAGCACATTTATAAGTACAATTCTACCAATGAAAGATTGAAAATCACAGATGGTTCAACCAGAATACAATGGTCCCTTACTGTCACAACTTATTTAAGAAATAAATGAGTCTTGTATGAAGATTTTTTTTCAAGAGCAAAAAGTAGCAGTTCTATAAACGATTTGTTTTATGGCCATGCACGCTCTGTTCTCGGCCCACTAACAAACATATAATCATCATTATAAAGGCACTTCCTATAAGGGGAGGGTCGGTAAATTAGCTGTAGCTTTTACTAAAAATATGTACTGTGGCACTTTCATAAATGGATCAGTTTGACCTATTTGGACTAGTATTAGAAAAGACCCAACAGAAATTGAAAACACAAGAAAAATAAGCCCAGTTAACTTTATCCAAATTGCTCTGCTGTACATAAACAGAAAATAAAATTTCAGAGTCTGTAATTTAAGTGTCGCACCATATGAGCCAACTTAAAGCTTGTTCTACTTTTCCTTAACACATCATTTAAGTGAAAACGGTAGGGGACACGAAACCTTCAGAATACATGGGGTTTTGTAGAAAATCTATTTTACAGTTAATTGAGGATGGAAGAGGACCTATTTTTGGTTATTGCGCTGTACAGAAGTAGGTGGTATGTGGTATACATCTGTGGAAGCAGATGCTGAGAAAGTTGCTTGCGGAAGATGGCACCAGGATATGGATTTAAAAATGTTGTAATTAAGAAAAATTTAACACTGTGCAGTTAAAGCGGCAGGAGTGCACCTTTTGTTTTATTCCTTTTTTTGTGTGTGTTAAGTTGTTTACCTAAGTACAAATTATCTTAGGGAAAAAAAAGGAATTCTATTTCAATACATAACATCCAATAACTCTAATCTATCTATCTATCTATCTATCTATCTATCTATCTATCTATCTATCTATCTATCTATCTATCTATCTATCTATCTGTCTACACACATCAGCACATAGATAAGCACAAATCTGCCTGTATTTAATTTCCCAGGTGCACAGCAAACACACAACAAAAGAGGTGTTTGCATAGAAAAAGAAAAGAATGAAATATGTACATAATAAAATAACAAGAGGACGTGCATAGTGTAAAGGTGCCCATACACTAGACCATATTATGAGCCATTTGGCCATTTCCAATGGATTGGAACTACAGTACAAATCATTCATAATAGTGCAGATCGTTCAGTGTCTGTGAACGATCAAGACATGCGGTTCCGCTGGTCGTTGGTCGCAGCGTCTGATCTTCCCTGATACAGGGAAAATCTGAAGCTATTGTCAATGACAGCATGCTCCTGGATGTAGCCACTCCCAGATCTTAAGATATATCTTATGTGTATTGTACTATATAGTTTACCCAGGACTGCCGGGGGAATTTAAGGGAATCGTTAACAAGAAATCATCATTTACAAATCATGTAGTATATGGCCACCTTAATACCCGTCTTTCACTTACTAGACCAATCATAATGTGATACAGCTTATCCAATCACGTTTATTGTAAATATATATATTTATACAAATATTTTTTATGAATGAAAAGTAACCCAAATATGGGCATTTAAATGACACATTAGAGGTGAGAGGCCACATCCTTGATGAAGTCCACGTGACAAAATGCATTGGGTGGCCTCAAACGTTGACTTTGTGTTGGTGTTCCTGTGGTTGACCCTGTGATAAGCCTACATACATATGTTTACATTTCTTTTTATAAGTGACTTGTAAAAACTTAATTGTATATTATTTTTTCTATTTTTTGTTATTATTTCACCAGTCATTAATATATTCTTTGTGCAGGATTAGGGTATCTTAATTTATTACAGGATTGTTATCCATATGCCTTATGGGACACCCTTTGATTATATTATTATAAATCAATCTCACATTTACTATAGTTATCTTTATATATACCTTCAGCACGACTTTTGATGATTATTTTCTTGTGATAACTTTTTTCACTTTGATGTCTTTAATATTTTTTTTCAATACAATTTTTTATTTATTCAAAATAAAAGTGTATACAATACCAGAGAAGTATCATTAAAGAACAATGCAAAAAATAAAAAGGAATCCAAATACATATTAATGTGTAATATGTTGCCACAATCATTAAAAAATGAAGTACTGTATTCTGATAGGAAAAAGCAACAAATATAGAACATAGTATACTATAAATGAGGATTCAAACATATCAATGTCTCACCAACAATAATAACAACTATAGTGAAAATAAGAGAAAGGGGTGGGGATGACTAGGGAGGAAGGTAAGGAGGGAGGGAGGGAAAGTTTCTGATCATAAGTAATAAGGAAGTGTCCATTAAAAGAAAAAAGAATATAGATATGAGTATAAAGTGATTGAAGAATAAGGTGGTATTAAGAAGAACCAAGAGAGCGTAATAAATGCCAATCTGTGTTTTCATAGACTTTCATGATACGATCCTGAGTGGGCAGATCTAGGATTTGTAAAAAGGGAGACCATTTAGCATAAAATTTTTCTACATATTTGTCAATATCCGGAAAAGTGTTATTTCGATCAAAATAGAGAAGTTGAAGTAATTCTAATTTGAGTTCTAGTAAGGTAGGGGAAGAAGAAGAAATCCAGTGTATAAGAATAATTTTCTTTGCAAGTGTCACAATGGTCACCAATAACGGGATATGGGGAGTAAGAGCAGAACTGGAAAGCCAATTTTTGATGTTTGCACATAAACAGGCTAGTGGATCAGGAAAAACATGTGAAGAAAATAAAGAATTTATAAAAGAAATTACCTTATTCCAGAATTTCCTTATCTTGCCGCATTCCCAAAAACAGTGGAAAAAAGAGGCACGAGAGAGATGACATTTCAAGCATGCGTTGGAAGTGTCTGGAGAAATATGTTGTCTTTGTGCAGGAGAAATGTATGCTCTGTGTAAAGTTTTCCAGTGTACTTCCTGCAGATACGAAGAGCTTAAGTGTTTAAGATTCCTATGACAATGTGTAGTAAGTATCGAAATGGAGTCAACTTCGGAGATATCTGATTGCCATGATATCATCAGTGATTGCCATGGTTTAGTGTTGGAGGTAGGTAGAAGAATAGAATAAAGATATTTAGTACGATAGGGGGAATTATTAAGCAAGCGTAAAAGAGAAGTAATAGGTTCAGAGGAGCATGAAGTCCTAGTGTTGGAATCTAGAGAAAGGGTGAAATGTTGAGCTTGTAGAAACATGAAGAAATTAGAAGTATGTAAAAGATGCTGTTTCTGAAGAGCCGAAAAAGTCAATATATTTCCTCCAGGATCAAAGACCTGTGAGGTGAGAGATAAACCTTTATCTTTCCAAGTGAGGAATATCGGGTTATAAAGTGATGGGTAAAATGAAGGGTTACCCCAAAGCGTGTTGTAAGGAGAAGAAGTAGGATTTCTCGCTAATTTTTTGTTAATACTCAACCAAGCTAAATAAGTGTCATGAAACATAATGTGATGTAGGATATGAGTGGGAATGTCACATTTCTTGGAGTGAAGGAGGGCACTAGGAGAGTATGGCCTGAATAAAGCTACGTCTAAAGGAAGTGAAGTATAGGAGGATTTAGAGAGCAACCAATCGGAAATGTACCTAAAGTGAGTAGCTAAAGTATAGAGTTTTAAATTTGGAAGTGACATACCTCCATTCGACCTATGTGTTTGTAATTTGTGCAGTGCAATTCTAGGACGTTTGTTTTGCCATAAAAATTTTGAAGTAAGTTGATCAAATCGTTTCAGATCTGAAACAGAAAGACCAATCGGAAGCATTTGTAGCAAGTAGAATATTTTAGGAAAAATAATACATTTAACAACAGCTACGCGACCCAAAATTGATAATGGCAAATTCATCCAAGAATCATAGAGTGAATATATTCTAGAGAGAACTGGCGTGTAATTGTGTCTATATAGAAAGGAGAGATCTGAAGGAACATGAAGACCGAGATATTTAATGTCTTTTTTAAGCAGAGATAGAAAAAGAGGGTCAGACGAGAGTGTAGTGACAGTACTTGTATCAGATATATTTAGAATTTCTGATTAGAGGTGTTTATCTTAAATCCTGCTTGAGCACCAAAATTAGATATTAAAGAAAATAATGAAGGAAGTGAAGTGGAGGGATTTAGATAAGAATAATAACATGTCATCTGCGTAGAGAGCAAGTTTTAAAGAGACACCGCCGACTAGAATACCATGAATGTCAGGGGAATTACGGATAGATATTGCAAGGGGTTCTATAGCTAAAGCAAAGAGTAATGGGGAAAGAGGACATCCCTGACTGGTGCCCCGAAAAACAGTGAAAGGTGTGGAAAGATATCCATTACAATAAAGTTGAGAAACAGGTAAAGTGTATAACGTCTGTATGAGGGAGATAAAGGAGGAAGGATAACCAAAGAACTGTAGGGATTTAAAAAGGTGGCTTAATATAAAGGAAAACCAAAGCAGTGCGTGATCAGAGATAAAGATGGATTCAATGGCCGAATCTGTTACAGTAGGAAATAAATGATGTGAGATAAACATGTAGTTTATTCTGGAAAAAGTATCATGGGCAGAGGAATGGCAAGAAAACTCTTTCGAGAGGATGTAGTGCACGCCAGATGTCAGTCAATTGTAAGTTTTTAGAAAAATAAGGTATTCCAAGTTTAGGAAGGTGATGGGGTACCTTAGAAATGTTGGAACGATCTAAGTAAGAAGAGGAAACTAAGCTGAAATCTCCACATACA
Source organism: Pseudophryne corroboree (assembly GCF_028390025.1). Lineage (NCBI taxonomy): Eukaryota > Metazoa > Chordata > Amphibia > Anura > Myobatrachidae > Pseudophryne > Pseudophryne corroboree. The sequence continues at coordinate 283,105,318 of NC_086454.1, read as the reverse complement.
ATAAGGTTGTCGTTGATATAGGGAGCTAGCTTAACTAGGAGCATCTGGAAGAAGGATTTATTATATATATTCGGTGCATAAATATTGCAAAAGATAAAAACACATGCGTCGATGGACATTTTGACAATTAAAAAACGACCATTAGGATCTATGTCCAGAGAGAGAACTTGAATATTAAGGTTACGTTTTGCCAATAGAGCTACTCCTCTGGATTTAGAATTATATGGAGCAACCGCTATGAGGGACCAATGCGACACCTGCAACTTCACGGATTCTTGTTGTGTTAGGTGTGTTTCCTGTAGAAAAGCAATATTGATATCTGACTTAGTTAGATACATGAGAATTTTACGCCGTTTGGCCAGGGAGTTAATACCACCAACATTCAGTGTACCAATTTTAAGATCAATCATTTATAAACCAGAAAGGGGTGAAAAATAGTATCAGTATGTTGCTGATAATCAACACATAGATCAGAAGTCGGGCATAGGAAATGGGGATAGGAAGGGGCGGGACATAGGAAGAATTAATACAAACATCATGAAATTTGAGAAAGGTTTGACAAGCAAACAAACTTCCGAACAATATATCAAGTATGGAATCATTAATAAGACTATGCATATTATTTTATCCGGTGCAATACTCCTGATATCCTCCCGACTGCAGTATCTGGGCAGCAGAAGATATAGTGATATGATAGACAAATGCCAGCAAATATAAAGTAAAATACCGTACTAACATATGTTAATATGTAAAATCTGCGTGGAAAGATATATACTCATAAATCAAAATTTTTGATGAAAAAGCGCAATGTATATAAGTATAATAATAAAACCTATACAGGTAACCAAATAAGCCAAATAAACTAGATACAGAATTAAATTCTCCAAGCGGAAAGAAAACTATTAATGAGGCTCATTGGACTAGTGAATGGCAAAACTAAATTCACAAAAATAAGTCCTTCATTGAAAAGGAAATAGAGAAGAGTCGAGGAGAGAAATCGACAACTCCAAAGAAAGGCAGAAAATCAAGTGTCCGTATCTGAGGGAACATCGGAAATATCCACGTGTTCTTTTGTGGATTCTTCACGGAGGAATGCAGCCGCATCCTCCGGGTTGGTAAAATCGATATGTTTATCTCCAACATAGATGCGAAGTTTAGCTGGGTATAGCATGGAGAATCTATGTTTAACGGATACCAATTTCGAGCAAATGGGATTAAAGGCTTTCCGAGCTCTTGTCAGCTCAGCTGAGAAATCTTGAAATATAAGCAAACGAGTGTTTTCCCACTGAATGGAGCGACTTTTCCGTGACGCTGTCCAAATGGCGACTTTGTGTAGATAGTTGAGGCATCTAAACAAGGTGACACGTGGACAACCAGTAGGGGAACGAGGAGGAGGACCCACTCGGTGTACACGTTCAATTACAAGATCTTTGCAAGATTCAGTAATGCCAAGTAGAGCGGGTAAGGTAAACCGTACAAACTGAACGAGATCATCACCTTTGACCGATTCCGGCAGGCCAACTAATCTAATATTATTTCTTCTGGATCTATTTTCTGCGTCGTCTAGCTTCATCCAAAGCTGGTAATTATCTTTTTTCAAGACGCTTAATACATCCCTGCACTTCACTCATATCATGACAAAGGCCACCAATTCTGTTCTCATTAACAGAAACTTTATGCGAGAGATGTTGCAATTGAACAGAAATATCTGACACTGCCTTAGATAATAATGGGGCCATGGCTTGCGTTATAGCGTCCGTCGGGTCTGAATATGTTATCGGTGAATCAGGGGACCGAGCAGTCGATGACGACCCAGAGAGAGATTGTGGTGTTATCGTTTTCTTAGGAGCTGGAGAAGAAGGGGGGGTAGTGATGCCGGGTGCCATTGCTGTATTAGCTCTGCGTTTTTCCTGTCTAACAGGGAGTCAGGATGCAGGTGCTTTTACCGGAGTTCTGGGGGACAGGAACCGGTCCATCAGTAGCAGTAGAATGTGAGGGAGAAAAAAGAGCAAATTTCACCAGTCAATAAGTAAATCCCCCTATATGATATGCAGGGATAGAGTAATCTGTACTGAGAGTAACTGTATAGGAAATGTCCACAAGCTAATATGGGCTCTGAACGTTATAATGTTCACATCAGTGATCAGAGCGTATAATACAGGATAAACTGTACCTGTACAGGCAGCGTCACAGTAGGATTGCCTCAGCTTTCTTCGGCGCATAGGAATCTCACTGATCAGTCTGAGCTTTCTTATACCGCTATGTGCTGGCGGCGTTTCCCGCTGATGTGCCCGGCCGTTAGACAGCAGCGCGCTCCAGCCGTCCCCTTCTCCCGATTATCACTAGCACAGGGAGCGTCGTCAGAAGGACCATCCAGCCGCAAGACGACGATGATCTCTACAAGCTGGCTACTCCGTGCAGCCTGTACTCGGAGAGCGCCGGAGGTGTTGCTGGGCACGGGACACCGCTTGATGATGGCGAGTCTCACAAGCCATCTCCCGCTAACAGCTCTACTCACACCACCACCGCTAAACACTGTCAGGGTTAGGCACCCTGTGGAGACTGTTAAAACAGTCGTTATAACGGTACTGTAGTCGGGGTGTATCGGAGCTATGCTGTGGTGCGACCTCACAGCACTAGACCGGAACTGGAAGTACTGATGTCTTTAATATTAAGTTTTAATATTTATAAGAGACCCCCCCCCCCCGCAACAAAGTTTACTCTCTGTTTTGTGCTCCCAATAATGGTAATATCTAATATATTAAATAGTAATACTTCATATTAGAGATGAGTGGGCTCGGATATCTGAGAACTGAGCCCACCCGAAGTTACCCTATATGAGTAGATCCAGGACAGGACTCGAATCTCCCCATCTTGATCAGGTCTGAAAAAGAGGCAAATGTCATCTTCCCGAAGTTTGATTCTGGCACCATTTTCAAATTCCCATTGAAATCTATGGGCTGACCGCTGATTGGCTGAGACAGCCATTCTCACAGCTCTCAGCCAATAAGCGCTCCTCCATAGACTTTCCTCTAGTCCTAACACAGCACTGAGGATCTGTGGTTTGCACCAGTGACGTGCGGTGTGGTGAGGCAGAGCCTTTCCTGTCATACTAACGTTTGTGACAGAGTTTTTACTGTATAAAGTATATGAAAAATACAAAGAATATGTTTGAAATATCTTCTTTGCATTATTCTAATAATTTTTATAGCCAAAACTCTGAAGTAAAAAGTCTATGGCAGGTGAGGCAGTGCCTCACCTGTGTATCTTTTTCGCACATCTCTGATCAAAACTCAGAACATTTCTAGGAACATTTCCAGGAGTTTATACTGCTGCACCTGTGTATAATGCCCCCATGTACCCTTTGGCTCATATTTTGCTTGTAAATCTGGCTCTGGTGCTAGCCAGTGCCTCCTGAGCCATTTAGCTCACCGCACGTCCCTGGTTTGCACCCTCCTCTGTTGCCAGTCTCTGGTTCAGCAGGGGTTAGTAACTGCTTCCGCAGGTGTGCTGTCACCACTCCTGCAGCCAGTTATACAGATACAGTGCAGCCAGTAAATATCGGAAAGCAGAAATCAAAGATTGGAACACAGTGCGGATAAGAAGTGCCTGTACCTGCTTCTACCCCTGTGCCCGTGCCTGCTACCCCTTGTGCCGTACCTGCTACCCCTGTACCTACTACCGCTGTGCTTGCCACCCCTGTGCCCGTACCTACTATTGCTGTACCCGATATTCCTGCTACCCCTGTACCTGTACCTACTACTGCTCTGCTCTTACCTGCTACCTCTGTGCCCGTACCTGCTACCCCTGCACCTACTACTGCTGTGCCCGTACCTGCTACCCCTGTGCCTGTACTTGCTACCGTTGTGCCTAATACCTCTGTGCCTGTACCTACTATTGCTGTGCCTGTACCTGCTAATTCTGTGACTACTACCTCTATGCCTGTACCTGCTATCCCTAAGCCCAGTATAGTATGTATAGCAGGGCTGGCCAAACCGGTCCTCGAGATCTACCAACAGTTCATGTTTTCCATGGCTCCTGGAGATCTGTAGAATTGTCAGTTAGGAATGAATGCAGAACATCTTAATTTGTAATGACTACACCTGTGCACCAGCTAGGTGGTCTGGAAAATGTGAACTGTTGGTAGATCTCGAGGACTGGTTTGGCCAGCCCTGATGTATAGTGTGTGTAATGCTCAGAATTATAGGTATAGTGCGTGCAATTGTCAGTATTATATGCATACCTCCCAACTGTCCAAATTTTAGCAGGGACTGTCCTATTTTTTTGGGCAATGTCCCGCTGCCCCACTCGCAAGCCGCAGTGTCCAGATGGTGGAGAGGAGGGGCAGTTGGGAGGCCTTCACTGAGCATGCCCCCACAGTAACGAAAACGTGGGCGAGACTCTGAGTCGCGGTATTCAGGCAAAGTCATGGCCCTTTTGCCGAGGCTTTACGGATGCGCGTGGCTTTGATAAGGTGTCTCAACTTCATAATCCTTAATGTTCTGAGATATTTTATATGTATAGTGTGTGCAGTGTTCAGTATTATGGGTCTAATTTAGCATTAGTTGTAGTTATGGGAAAAATTGCACAACTACAACTCTGTACACTAACATATGGGGGGACGCCCAGCACAACACTGCCTCCCCCCCCAACATGTGAACGCTTCATTAAGCAGCGAAGCGCTACCATGATTAGGGTAGCCCCCTGCTGTTGCAGCCTAGCTGTTCAGAAGAGAACACGGTTTTAGACCTTGCGCATGCAGGCACCTACGCATGTGCTGATCATGTTGCCATATAGCAATTCCAGCATAATAGCGATCTATGCTGAATCAGGTCCTATATGTATACTGTGTGCAATGCTCAGTATAATATATATGGTGTGCAATGCCCAGTATAGTATGTATAGTGTGTGCAATGCTCAGTATTATGTGTACAGTGTCGGATTGGAGCATGAAGGGCCCACCGGGGGAATGCATTGATAGGGTCCCATACTTAGGGGTATGGCCAGCCTACAAAGGGGCTATGGCCAGACTACACAGAGGATTGAAATACATGGTTGTCTTGTGCAGTGTAATGCAACATATCTACCATGTATAATACAAGTTCACAGTCTGGAACCTGATCCCTAGAAGAAAGAGTGGGCCTTCAGGCAGTGGGGCCCACCGGTGGTTTCCCCTGTAACCCTTCTGGGCCAGTCCAACCCTGTATGTGTATAATGTTTGCAATGCTCAGCATTATATGTATAGTGGGGGTAATTGATCACAGCAGGATTTTTGTTAGCAGTTGGGCAAAACCATGTGCACTGCAGGGGAGGCAGATATAACATTTGCAGAGAGAGTTAGATTTGGGTGGGTTATTTTGTTTCTCTGCAGGGTAAATACTGGCTGCTTTATTTTACACTGCAATTTAGATTGCAGATTGAACACACCACACCCAAATCTAACTCTCTCTGCACATTTTATATCTGCCTCCCCTGCAGTGCACATGGTTTTGCCCAACTGCTAACAAAAATCCTGCTGCGATCAACTCAGAATTACCCCCTGTGTGTGCAATGCTTAGTGTTATATGTATAGTGTGTGCAATGCTCAGGATTATATATGGATATTGTAAACAATGCTCAGTATAATATGGATAGTATGAACAGTGTTCATTATTATGTGTATAGTGTGTGCAATGCTTAGTATTATATGTATATTGTGTGCAATGCTTAGTTTTATATGTATAGTAGGTGCAATGCTCAGTATAATATATATGGTGTGCAATGCTCAGTATAGTATATATCATGAGTGCAATGCTGAGTATTATATATATATATATATATATATATATATATACTGTGTGCAATTATCAGTTTTATATGTATATTGCGTACAATGCTCAGTGTTTTGTTCGTACGTTTGTAAATCCAGTCATCAGGACACAGAGACATGTGAGTTCACTGCTGTGCTGTTTATTCCCTCACCAACTCCAGGCACACTGCACACTGGACCACCCACTTCCCAGCATCCCCCTGGTCCCAGGGACCATCACTGAAGATTCAGGCTTACACAGATTAGTAAGGGAGTGTCTACAAATATTAAGCATTCTAATACACTAACATCACATCCTCTTTTCTTTAAAAATAAGCCCTGTACGTTTCAATGTAACAATTAACATCGTCATATTAAGAACATCATCTAACACGTTTCAATGAGTCTCTCAGGTCAGCGTATTTCCCTTTTGGGTCTTTCATACACAGTCTGTGTTTCATCGACCATGTTGGACCTTTCTAGAATTGTGGTTTGTTCTCCATTAGATTAGCTGAAGGCTGCATAAGCCTGAGGCCATATAAGAGCCCAACTTTTGGTGATTGGTTGTTTGATGACTAAGCAGTTGCTAGGCAGATCAGTTTTTTCCGGTGGTTTTTTCCTATTGGATTAGAGGGTTGTCCATCAAGCTTAATGGGTTGGTCTTAGGATAGTATATAGGGCAGGGTCATGTGCCTCAGACTTCCTCTTGCCATTCATTGTATGGCCCAGGAAGGTTAAGTATATTGGCAGTTACTTAGCGTGTGTTACCCTTTGTACCTTGATTTGTTTCTGTTCTGCCCCCCCCCCCCCCTTTGTGGTGATCCTTCCTTTGTATAACGGTTTCAAATTGTGCGGTATTTCTGCTCCCCCCTGATATGCCGCATCCACGCCGCTCCGCTCCCCCCTCCCGCCGCCTCGTGGAGGCCATGGGCACCCCCCGCTCCCGTAGTGCGGCCCCCCGGAGGTTGCTTACAGCGGCTAGTCAGCGCTGGGTCTCCCCTTCCCTCCCCGCCTGCGGCTCTGAGTGACGGCTCGGGCGCCCACGTGGTGCCGGGCAGCCGCGGCGGGGCTACGGGGGGAGAGGGGGGGCCTACTGTACAAGCAGGGACAATAACGGAGGGGCAGCAGGGTGATGTGCCCTCTGTCCCCAGGGTTGCAGCTGATGCGGATGGACCCCTCCCTACGGGGGGGCCTGTATCGCCCGCATATGGGGTTGGGGATGGGGTGACTGGGTCGGGCCCTGGTAGTTTTGGGGCGGCCCCCGGGGGCGTTGCAGCTGGTGGCGACTCAGTCGTCCATCGCGGCGGCGTTCCACCTACCCGGCCCTCCTCTCTCGTTTGCCGCGCCTCAAGGGTTCACTGGGGTTCAGTTTTTCCCCAGTGGCCTTCCCTGGCCTCTTGCGCCGGCGTTCCCTGCGTCTTCCGGAGCGCCTTCCATAGGCCTACCGGTGACGTCCTCCCCGTAATTTTCCCCGTACTTTGCCAGCTCGGTCGTCGGCATCCAGCCCACGTGGTCGGTCGGCGGCCCACGGGTTACGGTTCCCCCCCCTGCCTGTGCGGGCTCGCATGCCGGGTCGTCCCCGGCTGGGGCGATCCCGCTAGCGCAATTTTTGCCGCCCCCCCGGCACCTCCCCAGTTCCTTCCGGTTTCGTCTGGATTTTCTGGGGCGGTCAGTTACATTCCGCCTCCTGCGTGGGCGGCCTGCTTACACCATAGGTGGCGCTATGGGGGTCGGGTCTGCCTTCCCCCTCGCCTTTTCGTACCCCTCCGTTGGGGGTCCTCCCCCGCCGCTTCCCGCTGGTTTCCCCTGCGCCTGTTGTCCCTTCTGTTTCTTCTTCGCAGGTGCTGGCTGGTTCCGGGTCTTCGTCGTGGAGGGGCCGGAGGTCGGAAAGGGCCGCGGCCGTGGCACCGACGGGGGAAGTTCTGCCGCCACCGGAATCTGGTGCAACGGACGATGCTGTTCCGGGTCCTTCAGGCACTGGTGAGCACGCTATTACTTCACACTGTTCGTCTAGTTCTTCTTCCTCCTCGTCTAGCAGTGTTTCTTCAGGTTCTCCGCGGCGCCCGCGTAAATTAGCTAGACTTATCGCGCGGCGCAATCCGAAGGAATCGCGGAAAGTGACAGCGCCGGCATCGGCAATTCCCCCCGATCCCCCCCGTTATACGGAGATGGTGCATTGCGCCAACACGGCAGTTACACGGGGGGTTCGTAAGCGGATGCGAGACAAAATTCGGAAGAGGAAGTACGTTGACATCTTCACCCTTACGGATGAGATGCGGCAGGGTTTTGACACAGCTAAGAAACCGGGTGGCATTGGGGAAAGTGCTTTCCGCAATTTTCACCAGTGGTTGCGGGGGTTCTTGGTTTTTACGGCTTGCTACACGGAATCGCAGCCCGCAGAGTATTCCAATTTGGTCAAATACCTGTTTTTAGTGCATGACGTACTTAAAATCCAAAGGTTCCGCTTGGCGGGATTACGATGAGAAATTCCGTCGTAATCAAGATGGTAACCCCATCCTGCCCGCGGGTTTTAAGGATGTCGAGGTGTGGTTGGAGGTCACACAGCAGGTCAAGCCGGCTCCGGACGCCACGGTCAACAAGCCCGGGGCGACCGGGGCTTCGGGCTCCCGCTCGGTGGGGAAAGGAAAGTGTTTTGCCTACAACGAGGGCAAATGCGCCAGGGGGGTAAATTGTCGTTTTCGCCATTCGTGTAAGTTGTGCGGGGCCAGTCACCTGGCCAAAGATTGCACCTCGGCGGTGAGCGGTAAGCCCTCCGCTCCAGCTGAGACCGGGGGAATTGGCAAGTAAGGCATTCTCCCCGATTCGAGTTCCCGAATTGCGGCGCTGGCTGAGTTTTTACCCCAACAAGTCGGCAGCGTCATTCCTCTTGGAGGGTTTTCGGCACGGTTTTCGTCTGCCCATTTCGGATTCGGTGCACGTAGTGGCGTGCCAGAATTTGAGGTCGGCTCGCGAATTCCCACAGGAGGTCAGGCGGAAGGTGGACACGGAGATCGGCTTGGGGCACATGTGTGGGCCCTACGCCTTTCCCCCTATGCCCTCCTTGTGCATTTCCCACGTTGGGGTGGTGCCCAAGAAGGCCCCGGGCAAATTCCGCCTGATACAGCACTTGTCGCATCCTCCGGGCGGTTCGGTTAATGACTCCATTCCGCAGGCCGTGTGCAGGGTGCGTTATCAGTCTTTTGATGACGCTCTGCGTTTGGTGCAGGACTGTGGTCTGGGGGGCCTGTTGGCAAAATTGGACGTGGAGTCGGCGTTTCGGCTACGTCCACTGCATCCGGATTCCCTGCGGTTTCTGGGTTTCAAACTGGGGGACGAGTTTTACGTGGATCGGTGTCTCCCCATGGGTTGTTCGGTCTCCTGCGCCTATTTTGAGAGATTTAGCACGTTTTTGCACTGGTGCGTCCAGGCCGCCTCCGGCCAACTCGGGGTGGCTCACTACCTGGACGACTTTCTCTTTGTGGGCCCAGGGGGCAGTTCAATCTGTGGGGATATTCTGTCGGTGGCTAGGTCCTTGTTCGAAAGTTTGGGGGTGCCATTCGCGCAGGACAAGTGTGAGGGCCCCTGCACTTGTCTTAGCTATTTAGGAATTGAAATAGACACGGTGGCGGGTTGCTGTCGCCTACCCGAGGATAAAGTACGTAAGCTTTTGGGTTTAATTCACGATTGTTTAGGCAAGCGCAGGGTTCGGCTTAAGCAGGTGCAGTCTTTGCTGGGTTCGTTCAACTTTGCGTGCCGGATTATTCCCATGGGTAGGGTTTTCTGTCGCAAACTTGAACGGGCCGCGGCAGGAACGGTCCGGCAGCATCACACCGTGTACCTTTCCCGCGAGATCAGGGATGATTTGCGGATTTGGGTTTCTTTCCTGGTGTCCTTTAAGAGGGAGGTTTTGTGGCCTCCGCCTTGTTGTTCCAGCAGTTGGCTCCAGTTGTTCACGGATGCCTCGGGCAGTCAGGGTTTTGGGGCATTTTTTGCCGGGGCACAGTGCGCTGCTGCCTGGCCGGCCTCTTGGGTAGCGCGGGGTTTCACCAAGAACCTCCTTTTGCTGGAGTTGTTCCCGATCATAGTTGCTCTTGAATTGTGGGCCTGCCAGTTCGCGAATCGGGACATCTCGTTCCATTGCGACAACTTGGGGGTGGTACACGCGATCAATAATCAGCGTTATTCCTCTCCGCAGGCTTTGCGGCTTCTACGGCATCTAGTGTTAGTTTGCTTGCGGCGCAATATTAATTTCAGGGCCCGTCACGTTCCCGGAATCGACAACGGAATTGCGGATGCACTGTCTCGGTTCCAATTTGATAAGTTCCGGGCGTTGGTTCCAGGAGCGGCAGCGGAGGGTTTACCGTGCCCGCCTTCTGTCTGGCAGATTGTCGAATCGGGTTAGCTGCTCTGGCCAGGTGTGCTTTGGCTCCTTCCACTCTCAGGGCGTATGATGCGACCTGGCGTGATTGGTCGGCCTTTCGAAGTAGGTACGGTGTGGCAGGTGAGTCCCCGGCTGACGTTTTGATGGCCTTTGTTTGGGAACATTATGAAACGGGTAGGTCAAAAGCGGCCATGTCGTCTGCCCTTGCGGGCATTTCTTTTCACTCTCGGCTCCACGGGATGGCGGACCCCACCGGGTCTTTTGTCCTTTCCAGAGCGCTTAAAGGTTGGGCTAGGATGCGACCGGCGCCCGCGGACTCCCGTAGACCCGTGACTTTGCAGCTTCTAACGGAGTTGCTGGGTGTGCTGCCTCGAATTGCGACCTCGGAGTTCGAGGTGGCCTTGTTTAGTTGTGCGTATGCCCTAGCCTTTTTTGGGGCTTTCCGAGTGAGCGAGTTAGTGGCGTGTAGCAAGTCATCTCGGGAGTCGGGTCTTCTTTACGGGAATGTGCGCATGCAGGATGGCCTGTTGCTCTGTAGGATTGTGCGGTCCAAGACAGATCAAACAGGTCGGGGTAGCTGGGTGTCCTTGGAGGCCCAGGAGGAAACGAGTGTTTGCCCGCTGCGGTTGACGCAGGAGTATATTCGGTTGAGGCCTTCGGGGGCGACCAGTTGCTGGTGCACGCGCACGATGGCCCTTACGAAGTTTCAATTTGCTGCTGTGCTTAAGAAATGTTTGGCGGCATTGGGCTTGCGGGGGGCGGACTTCGGTACCCATTCCTTTCGGATTGGGGCGGCTACCCATGCAGCGGCTACGGGTTCATCTCCGGCGGCTATTCGGGAGCTGGGCCGTTGGAAGTCTGCCTCCTATAGGTTTTATGTCCGTTTTGATAAGATGTAGGTGCACCTGTTGCGCTAACCCAAAAACGTGTTTACTCGTCGGTTTTTGAACGCTTACCGTTCAGGAATCGAGGGTGTGAAGTGAATTTTTTAATTTTCCTCCGAGGGGGCCTAATTTCAATTGGCTGTTCTCTTAAGGTCCACGGGAGGTTTTTTGAGTTTTCTCCTTCACTTGGGTTATTCTGTTATTGCATTATATATGTTTTTTGTGTTCACATTTCTGATGTTAGGGTGTTTTTCTTTTTCAGCTGTCGTTGATTTTGGGGAGCATGTATGGCTAGTTGGCCATTCTTATATTTTTTGGGCGGCGAGGCATCCCGTGGCACTTAGGGCAGCTGATGTTTTTGGGTCCAGGGAGTTGCGTTGGTTAGGTGTCAGGGGCATGCTGTGGGGTGATTTGTTGCGGCTCCTTTTTTCCCGTGAGCGCCGCTGGGGTCACCCCAGTTGTATTATCCTTCATTTAGGTGGGAATGATTTGGGACGAGTTAAGGGCATAGATTTAATTTTGTCCATTAAGGCGGATTTGGTGGCGATTCATTGTCACTGGCCAGGAGTACGCATTGTGTGGTTGGAGATAGTTCCGCGTTTTCATTGGCGTGGTGCGGTGCGTTTCTCAGCTCTGGAGAAGGCTCGCAAGAAGGTGAATTCGGCAGTGTCTCTCTTTGTCAGGGCCATAGGTGGAGTAGCTGTCAGGCATCCTTTACTTGTGCTGTGTAATCGGCAGTTCTACAAGGAGGATGGGGTTCATCTTTCTCCGGACGGAGTGCAGATTTTCCTTGAGGATGTTTTTGGTCCTTTTCGTTAGGGCTATTTAGTTTGTTCTTAGTTGGTTATTGTTTGCTGGTTCGGATGGCGGTGGTGGTTTTGTAAACCTTTGGTGGCGGGAAGTCGCTACCAACCAGCGGTCACACAGGCATAAGTGGTCATTGTGGGGCACCCTCTTTAGAAGGACGGCAGGTGTGTCCTTCTCTTGCGGTTGGACATTTAGACGTTACCCTGCGGGAACCGAACGTTTGCCAGAGAAAAGAGTGGTGAGTTCAGCACAATGCGGGTTATGCAGGAAGGAGGCGGGGTTTGGGTACTCCCCTCCTTGGTTTGTTGGTTTTCATCTAGGTGACTGGAGCTGGTGTCTGGTAGCGACTTTCTTTTTGCCATCCTCCAATCTAAACTTAATTCTACAATCTAAATTAATTCCAGTTCGATCACAATTATAGTTTAAAGAGTTGGTCAGCGATCAATAAATATCGTCTGACCTTTAACTCCAGCTACCGTGTCCGTGTCTTTATTTCAGTGTGTTGTGTCGTTTTATTTTAGTGATAAGCTAGCTTAAGAAAAGGTTTATGTAATCACAATAAAGTTATGGGCGCCTTAGATTAGCTGAAGGCTGCATAAGCCTGAGGCCATATAAGAGCCCAACTTTTGGTGATTGGTTGTTTGATGACTAAGCAGTTGCTAGGCAGATCAGTTTTTTCCGGTGGTTTTTTCCTATTGGATTAGAGGGTTGTCCATCAAGCTTAATGGGTTGGTCTTAGGATAGTATATAGGGCAGGGTCATGTGCCTCAGACTTCCTCTTGCCATTCATTGTATGCCCGCCTGCCCTCCCAGATTGCATTTGATTTGTTTTTGTTTACTTCAGTTGGCTATTGAAAGCCAGATTGGCGGGAAGTCACTACCAACCAGCGGTCACACAGGCATAAGTGGTCATTGTGGGGCACCCTCTTTAGAAGGACGGCAGGTGTGTCCTTCTCTTGCGGTTGGACCTTTAGACGTTCCTCTGCGGGAACCGAACGTTTGCCAGAGAAAAGAGTGGTGAGGCCAGCACAATGCGGGTTATGCAGGAAGGAGGCGGGGTTTGGGTACTTCCCTCCTTGGTTTGTTGGTTTTCATCTAGGTGACTGGAGCTGGTGTCTGGTAGCGACTTTCTTTTTGCCATCCTCCAATCTAAAGTTAATTCTACAATCTAAATTAATTTCAATTCGATCACAATTATAGTTTAAAGAGCTGGTCAGCGATCAATAAATATCGTCTGACCTTTAACTCCAGCTACCGTGTCCGTGTCTTTATTTCAGTGTGTTGTGTCGTTTTATTTTAGTGATAAGCTAGCTTAAGAAAAGGTTTATGTAATCACAATAAAGTTATGGGCGCCTTATCAGGATCATCATACATGTCAGATGAAGGGTATTCTTCAGTCATGTTGTCTTCATTATGATTAGGTTGAGATCTTAAATCCACTCGATTTCTTCTTACTTCCGTTCCATGCTCTGTACGTATAGTATAAGATCTTGGTGCTACTTGTGCTTGCACAATACCTTTCTGCACCCAAATACCTTTCTCGTGATCTCTGAGACGGACTTGGTCACCCGATTTTAGATCAGATTAGCTTTTTGCTCGCCTGTCATGGAACAGTTTCTGTTTCACCTGTTGACGTTCCTTACTCAGTCTGACCAACGCTGAGTTATGTGTATTAAGCAGTTCATCATGTATCGGGAGATTTGCTCTAATCCTCCTTCCCATCAGCATTTGTGCAGGAGAAAGTCCATTCTGTAAAGGTGTACTGCGGTAGATTAAAAGACTTTTGTAGAAATCTTCTTTACCTTCTTGAGCTTTTTTCATGAGACTCTTTACAGTTTTTACTGAACTTTCCACCAACCCATTTGAGCGTGGATAGTGGGGACTTGACGTAGTATGGACAAATTCCCACTCATCAGCAAATTGTCTAAATTCAGCACTAGAAAACTGAGGACCATTGTCAGTGAACACTTCCATAGGAACACCATGCCTTGCAAAGATTGACTTCATGCAATTGATTACGGCTTTACTAGCAGTTGTATGTAGTGTCTTCACCTCAGGGTAGTTAGAGTAATAATCAGTCACAACAATGTACGTTTTCCCATTACAATCAAACAAATCTGCGCCAACTTTCTGGTACGGTCTCTCTGGCACTGCGTGAGGACTCAGTGGCTCGACTTGTTGTTTCAGTCTATACGTAAGACATAATTCACATGTAGCTGTAGTCTGTGCTATGTCTTGGTTCATTCTTGGCCAATACATAACTTCACGCGCTCTCCGCTTACATTTTTCTTCTCCTAAGTGGCCTTCATGTATCTTGCACAGCATAGTTTTTCTTAGTCGTACAGGTATGACAAACCTATTGCCTTTGTAAATAATACCATCGACAACTGTAAGGTCACTGCGGTACATCCAATAATCATGGATAGACAGCGGGCACGCATGTTTTTCTGCTGGCCAACCTTTCAGAATGATATCTTTCAACACTTTCATTGTGTCATCTGTCTCAGTTTCTTTCCTAATCTGTTCTTGTCTTGCAAGAGACACTGGTAGAGAAGTTACGATCAAATTAACATAGGCTTCTATCTCTTCATCCATCAGACTTTTGGAACCTTCACTTTTGTCCACAGCACGAGAAAGTGTATCAGCAATGTACATGTATTTGCCGGGACAGTACAGCAAGTGTACATCATATTTCTGTAGTCTGATAAGCATTCGTTGAATTCTCATGGAACAGTCACGTAATGATTTAGTCATGATAGCTATCAATGGCTTTTGGTCAGTTTCCACTGTAAATGTTTGACCATACACAAACTGATGAAATCGCTCACATGCATATGTGATCGCTAGAAGTTATTTTTCTATCTGAGCATACCTTGTTTCAGCACTTGTCAGTGCTCTTGATGCATAGATTACTGGTTGCCATGTATCCTCATGTTCTTGTAACAGCACTGAGCCTAGGCCAAATTGTGAAGCATGTGCTGAAATTCTTATTCTTTTTGCAGGATCAAAGAATTTTAGCACTGGTTGCTCTGTATTGATCTGTTTCAAGTTTTGCCAACTTTCTTCTTGTTCATGTGACCACATCCACTCGTTATCCTTGTCCAACAACAATCTAAGAGAGGCTGTTCATTCAGAGAGTTGAGAAATAAACTTTCCTAAGTAAGTAATCATTCCTAGGAATCTTCTGACGTCGTCTTTGTTGTTAGGACGTTCCATGTTCACTATGGCTGATATTTTCCTTGGGTCTGGTTTTACACCTTGATCCGAGACCACGTCGCCCATAAAGGTAAGTGTATTCATGCCAAATTCACATTTGTCCTTGTTTAGCTTTAGATTCACTTTCTTGACAAGTTCCATTGCTTGTCTCAATCTAGAATCATGTTCTTCCTTTGTAGATCTCCAGACAATAATGTCATACATCATTGTTTCAACACCTGGAATATGTTCAAAAATCATGTGTATCTTTTTGTGATATACTTCTGGAGCAGACAATATTCCATATGGTAATCGAAGAAATCTGTATCGACCTTCTAGTGTATTAAATGTACAAAGCTTTGAGCTGGCCTCATCTAGCTTCATTTGCCAGAATCCTGAAGATGCATCCAATTTACTGAACCATTTTGCTCCCGCAAATTGCGACATGATTTCATCTCTGGTTGGTAGTTTGAAATGTTCTCGTTTAATAGCTTTGTTTAAATCTCTGGGGTCTAGACATATTCTGAGTTGTCCATTTTTCTTTTCAACAATTACTAAGGAGCTTACCCATTCAGTAGGCTCATCAACTTTCTGTATCACACCCAAGGCTTCCATGCGATTTAACTCTTGTTTCAGTTTTTCTCTCAGCGCAAACGGCACTTTTCTACAGGGGTGTATCACTGAAGAAACTTGCATGTCTATATTTATTTTATGCTGTCCAGGCAAATAACCTAGACCTTCAAACAAGTCTCTGTATTCTGTAAACATCGATTTGCAGTCATCTTCTACTTTTGATGTCACCATAAAAACTTTCTTTAGCAAGCTTAGTTTCTCACAGGAACTTAATCCTAGAATCGGTTGCACATTTTTACCCACAATCAGTAGAGATGTTTTAAACTGTTGTCCCTTATATATCAGTGTCACTAAGCATGTACCTTTCACAGGAATTTCTTCCCCAGTGTACCCTGTAACTTTCACTTTGGCAGGGTGAATTTTAGGTTTTACTCTAAAAGTCTTATAGTCTTGAAATTATATTAAATTCACCTGCGCACCAGTATCAAGCTTAAAGGGAATTACAATCTCGTTCACAGTTAAAGGGACAATCCATTATTTCTTATCTGCACTGCAAAGTTCAATGCAATCCACAAAGAATTCATTTGTTTGTTTAACAGCATGCACTTTGGTTGTTTTACTTTTAATTTTACAGCATTTGGCAAAGTGATTAAGTCTACCACATTTCATGCAGGTTTTACCATAAGCAGGGCACATTTTAGGACTGTGAGCATTTCCACATCTACTACACATTTCCTTATTAGACTGTGGCTTAGACTGCTTCATTCTTGAGAATGGAGGTTTGCATGGCTCTGTTTTCTGCACTACATGCGCATCAGCTTCCTTGTGTAACTTTTTGGCTTGAAATCTAGTTATTTCTGCAGATCTACACATAGTCACTGCCTTTTCTAGTGTTAGGTCTTGCTCTCTCAGCAATCTCTCTCTGAGTCCATTATCAGGTATTCCACAGACAATACGATCTCTAATCAGTGAATCCTTTAAATCACCAAACTCACAGGTTTTACTGAGTGATTGCAGCTCTGTAACATACTGATCAAATCCATCTACAGACTTCTGATCACATGTGAAAGACATATCTTTCATATGTCACATTTTTCCTTGGCACAAAGTAATCTTCAAACTTTTGCATTATAGAAGATAGCACCATATTCTGCCCCTCACCAAACTGAAAACTATTATAAATGTCCAGCACATCCTCTCCTATCACATGGAGGAAAATGGATGCCTTCGTTTTGTCAGCCTCTGAATCAGCTCCACATGCAGCAAGATATATATTAAACCTTTGCTTAAATCTTTTCCAGGTTTCAGACAAGTTACCAGACATCAGCATGCCGGTTGGAGGAGCCAGTTTATCCATGGTTACTCACTGTTTGAAGATCGGAGCACACGGCAGGCTTTGCAGACACAGAGTATCACAGCCACAGACTTCTGCAAGATTCTTTCACACTCTGAGAGCACTAGCAGTCCAAGTTAAACTTCTTCTGACACCATGTTTTGTTCATACGTTTGTAAATCCAGTCATCAGGACACAGAGACATGTGAGTTCACTGCTGTGCTGTTTATTCCCTCACCAACTCCAGGCACACTGCACACTGGACCACCCACTTCCCAGCATCCCCCTGGTCCCAGGGACCATCACTGAAGATTCAGGCTTACACAGATTAGTAAGGGAGTGTCTACAAATATTAAGCATTCTAATACACTAACATCACACTCAGTATTATATATAGTGTGTGTAATGCTTGGTAATATACTTGGTAATATATATTGTACTGTATGCAATGGTCAAGACAGCTTTTATGACTGACCAGAGGTCAGTTTTACCTGCTATGCAGGATATTGGTTCTTCATGTCTGACCTTTATCCCCGTGTTCTGGAGAACTGACTTCTAACGGACAGGAAGGCAGCCTGTGTGTCATCCATAGTCCCCTATAGTCATTGTCTAACCACAGGGGCCACAAGTCACTGACTCTTTCTGGCTGGATATATATCTGTGGGATGTTCCCACAGATATATATCCAGCCAGAAAGAGTCAGTTTGTGCCGCTGCTTTGTGCCAGCCTTTGGCCAGTATTGGTGAAGAATATAGTGAGGTGGTCAATTGACTGGAAATGTAATTGAGGTAAATAATACTGTAGGCACAAAAAAAAGGCTTCCAATTACTTGCTTTTAGCTGTTTTTCATCAAATTTTTAACAAAATACAGATCTGAAACCAAAGCCAAAACACATGAGGGCGTTTTGGCAAAACTAAGGGGATAATTCAGATCTGATCACAGCAGCGAATTTGTTAGTTAAATGGGCAAACCATGTGCACTGCAGGGGGGGGGGGGGGGGGGCAGATATAACATGTGCAGAGAGAGTTAGATTTGGGTGAGTTATATTGTTTCTGTGCAGGATAAATACTGGCTGCTTTATTTTTACACTGCAATTTAGATTTCAGTTTGAACACACCCCGTCCAAATCTAACTCTCTCTGCACATGTTATATCCTCCCCCCTGCAGTGCACATGGTTTTGCCCATTAGCTAACAAATTTGCTGTTGCAATGAGATCTGAATTAGGCCATAAAACCAAAACAAGTTAATACAGGGAGCCGGCGCAAATCTCTACTTTATATGCTTTTTTACATTACAAACAAAAACAAAACTAGGTATGGATTATGTGTATTGTAAATAGTTTAGATGTGCTATTGAACCTAGCTACTTCCTGGGGACAGTCACACTTTCAATCTAAAGTTTTATAAGACTTATTAAATAAAAATCCTGATTCAAGCACTATTTGGTATCCTTTGTCTGGAAGTTGGGTCATGCACACATCCCTGAGAATTAATGGCCCTGTCCTGTGGGTTAAACTGGTTCACAATCCCTGGGTTTCTGCCAAGCGTACTTGTGCAGTGTCTTTTGTACTTCTCTGAAAATCCCCGGTGTCAAATTAAATGGAGGTTTTTGTATAATATAGCCATCAAATACTTCCAAATGAATATGTTGGATGGAAAATATGCAAAACGAGAAAGGAAGTGCTAGAGCAGCATAATCAGTCATATAATGAAACTTATGCTAATAACAGAACCTGTAGAATATGGGAGCAACAGACCGGACAAAGGCGTATTGAGTAGATTTAGATATTAGGCGAGTCCTTCAAATTGTGGCTAATCTGGAGGCACCTGGAGAAAATTCAGGCTTTTCTTAATGTGCCATTCTATTAGTGGTTACTAGAGATGAGAAAAGTTCCCAAACTGTTCGGAGGAATATTCACTTTACATCCATAAGTTTTGCAGTCGAAATTTGCCTTATGTGTTCCGGGTGGCTTTCTACTTTCCTCTTTGATCTATCTGGCTTTTTAGGTTCAAGTGGCGTCAAAAGGTGGGTGTGGGGGGTGCAGGCCCGCACCCGGGTGTCATACGCCGAGGGGTGACATCAAAGTGCCAGCTTCTGCTCAGTGACAGGAGCTGGGTGCTGCACTGTAATATTACATACAGCAACCCAGCTCCTGTCACCATGTAGGAGCTGGCACTGCAGACACGCCAGTCTCTGGGGGAGCGGGGCAGGCCGCAGCTCCCTGACCCCCGGAGTGAAGATAATGCGGGTTGAGGCGCTTAGCTACACCCCCTCCAAGAAGCCATGCCCCCCCCACAGGTCGACCTGCAAAACCACGCCCTCGTGAAGCCACGCCCACTGCCACACCAAGTACAAAAGAGGCGAGTGGCGCCTCTGCACTGTTCTACTGTACTTCCACCCCGCCACACAGAAGAATTAACTAACAATGTAAATGTAAAATCAGCAAAATGCTGATTCCACAAATGCAGAATGGACCAGCATGGGCCAGCACGAATCGCAGCTTTCCCAGTCCCACACTTGTGAAAGCATCATTGAATAAAAAAACAAAAACATCATAGAAGAATAAATAAATTGCGTACTTAGGGGCAGATGTATTAAGCCTGGAGAAGGGATAAAGTAGTGATAAAGCAGTGTTAATTGCAAGGTGATAATGCACCAGCCAATCAGCTCCTAACTGTCATTTTTCAAATCCGTAATGACTGGCTGGTGCGTTATCAGCTTGCGCTTATCACTGTTTTATCACTGCTATATCCCCTCTCCAGGTTAATACATCTGCCCCTTAGGGCCTTATTCATGTTGATTCACTATTGAGACAGAAATTGTGATTTTCTCAATCCTGCTTCTGCTAAAAATCACATGTGATGAGCCGCCCAGAAAGGTAATAGACGCACACCGATGCAAGCGCAAAATTGCGAAGGACTCAGGGCTACGCAGAATAATGGAATGCAGTCCCACCGGGCGCCATGTTTTAAGTCGCAACAATCGCAGCTGACGTCAGATGCACGCCCTGAAAACGTCCATGACATGCCAGTATATTCCCAACTACTCTCCACAAATACCATGTTACCTCCCACTAACGGTCACTTCCTGGCAATAGATATGTAATCGCACTTTGCTGCGCCTGTGATCACGTTGCGATCGCATATTGGACTTCATGCACGCGTGATGCAGATGTTCAGTCGTCCCAATAATTCGGGCAATTTGTGATTTTGCAATTTTGCAACTGAACCTGAATAACACATTTAAAGAGCTCCCGTCGCTTACACACATTGAATGTAGTGATGAGCGGGTTCGGTTTCTCGGAAACCGAACCCCCCCGAACGTCACCCTTTTTACACGGGTCCGAGGCATACTCGGATTCTCCCGTATGGCTCGGTTAACCCGAGCGCGCCCGAACGTCATCATCCCGCTGTCGGATTCTCGCGAGATTCGGATTCTATACAAGCAGCCGCGCGTCGCCGCCATTTTCACTCGTGCATTGGAAATATTAGGGAGAGGACGTGGCTGGCGTCCTCTCCGTGTATTGTTGATGCAAATATTTGTGCTTGCTTTACTTATTGCTTAATTGTGGGGACTGGGGAGCAGCTGTATATTAATATAGGAGGAGTACAGTGCAGAGTTTTGCTGATCAGTGACCACCAGTTTTATCTGTTCTCTGCATGAAAAAAACGCTCCTTATCTGTGCTCAGTGTGCTGCATATATCTGTGCTCACACTGCTTAATTGTGGGGACTGGGGAGCAGCTGTATTATATAGCAGGAGTACAGTGCAGAGTTTTGCTGACAGTGACCACCAGTATACGTTGTCTGCCTGAAAAACACTCCATATCTGTGCTCAGTGTGCTGCTTTATTGTGGGTACTGGGGACCCCCAGTATAATATTATATAGGAGGAGTACAGTGCAGTGTTTTGCTGACCAGTGACCACCAGTATACGTTGTCTGCCTGAAAAACACTCCATATCTGTGCTGCATTGTAGACAGTATATAGTAGGAGTACAGTGCATAATTTTGCTGACCACCAGTATATAATATATAGCATTACGGTACAGTAGGCCACTGCTGTACCTACCTCTGTGTCGTCAAGTATACTATCCATCCATACCTGTGGTGCATTTCAGTTTTGCACAGTTTGCTGACGACCAGTATATAATATATAGCATTACGGTACAGTAGGCCACTGCTGTACCTACCTCTGTGTCGTCAGGTATACTATCCATCTACATTCTATACCTGTGATGCATTTTAGTTTTGCAGTTTGCTGACAGTGACCACCAGTATATATAGCAATACGGTACGGAAGGCCACTGCTGTACCTACCTCTGTGTCGTCAAGAATACTATCCATCTAGATTCTAAACCTGTGGTGCATTTTAGTTTTGCAGTTTGCTGACAGTGACCACCAGTATATATAGCAGTACGGTACAGTAGGCCACTGCTGTATCTACCTCTGTGTCGTCAAGTATACTATCCATCTACATTCTATACCTGTGGTGCATTTTAGTTTTGCAGTTTGCTGACACAGTGACCACCAGTATATATAGCAGTACGGTACGGAAGGCCACTGCTGTACCTACCTCTGTGTCGTCAAGTATACTATCCATCTACATTCTATACCTGTGGTGCATTTTAGTTTTGCAGTTTGCTGACACAGTAACCACCAGTATATATAGCAGTACGGTACGGAAGGCCACTGCTGTACCTACCTCTGTGTCATCAAGTATACTATCCATCTACATTCTATACATGTGGTGCATTTTAGTTTGCAGTTTGCTGACACAGTGACCACCAGCATATATAGCAGTACGGTACGGAAGGCCACTGCTGTACCTACCTCTGTGTCGTCAAGTATACTATCCATCTACATTCTATACCTGTGGTGCATTTTAGTTTGCAGTTTGCTGACACAGTGACCACCAGCATATATAGCAGTACGGTACGGAAGGCCACTGCTGTACCTACCTCTGTGTCGTCAAGTATACTATCCATCTACATTCTATACCTGTGGTGCATTTTAGTTTTGCAGTTTGCTGACACAGTGACCACCAGTATATATAGCAGTACGGTACGGAAGGCCACTGCTGTACCTACCTCTGTGTCGTCAGGTATACTATCCATCTACATTCTATACCTGTGGTGCATTTTAGTTTTGCAGTTTGCTGACACAGTAACCACCAGTATATATAGCAGTACGGTACGGAAGGCCACTGCTGTACCTACCTCTGTGTCATCAAGTATACTATCCATCTACATTCTATACATGTGGTGCATTTTAGTTTGCAGTTTGCTGACACAGTGACCACCAGCATATATAGCAGTACGGTACGGAAGGCCACTGCTGTACCTACCTCTGTGTCGTCAAGTATACTATCCATCTACATTCTATACCTGTGGTGCATTTTAGTTTTGCAGTTTGCTGACACAGTGACCACCAGTAAATATAGCAGTACGGTACGGAAGGCCACTGGGTTCCGGTATGAATGGTCGACCATGTTATTGTCGACAGTCATTAGGTCGACCACTATTGGTCGACATTGACATGGTCGACACGGACACATGGTCGACACATGAAAATGGTCGACATATGAAAGGTCGACATATGAAAAGGTCGACATGAGTTTTTTTACTTTTTTGGTGTCGTTTTTTGCGTAAAGTGACTGGGAACCCCAATTAGTGCACCGCGTCCCCTCGCATGGCTCGCTTTGCTCGCCATGCTTCGGGCATAGTGCCTTCGCTCCGCTACTGCTTCGCTCGGCACACTTTACCATTCCAATCGTAGTCCATGTGGATCGTAAAGTATGGAAAAGTTCCCCAAAAGAAAAAAAAGGTAAAAAACTCATGTCGACCTTTCATGTGTCGACCATTTTCATGTGTCGACCATGTGTCCATGTCAATGTCGACCAATAGTGGTCGACCTAATGACTGTCGACCATAACATGGTCGACCATGTGAACGGATACCAGGCCACTGCTGTACCTACCTCTGTGTCGTCAAGAAGACTAATCTTCTACATTCTATACCTGTGGTGCATTTTAGTTTTGCAGTTTGCTGACAGTGACCACCAGTATATATAGCAGTACGGTACGGAAGGCCACTGCTGTACCTACCTCTATGTCGTCAAGTATACTATCCATCTACATTCTATACCTGTGGTGCATTTTAGTTTTGCAGTTTGCTGACAGTGACCACCAGTATATATAGCAGTACGGTACGGTAGGCCACTGCTGTACCTACCTCTGTGTCGTCAAGTATACTATCCATCTACATTCTATACCTGTGGTGCATTTTAGTTTTGCAGTTTGCTGACACAGTGACCACCAGTATATATAGCAGTACGGTACGGAAGGCCACTGCTGTACCTACCTCTGTGTTGTCAAGTATACTATCCATCTACATTCTATACCTTTTGTGCATTTTAGTTTTGCAGTTTGCTGACACAGTGACCACCAGTATATATAGCAGTACGGTACGGAAGGCCACTGCTGTACCTACCTCTGTGTCGTCAAGTATACTATCCATCTACATTCTATACCTGTGGTGCATTTTAGTTTGCAGTTTGCTGACACAGTGACCACCAGCATATATAGCAGTACGGTACGGAAGGCCACTGCTGTACCTACCTCTGTGTCGTCAAGTATACTATCCATCTTCATTCTATACCTGTGGTGCATTTTAGTTTTGCAGTTTGCTGACACAGTGACCACCAGTAAATATAGCAGTACGGTACGGAAGGCCACTGCTGTACCTACCTCTGTGTCGTCAAGTATACTATCCATCTACATTCTATACCTGTGGTGCATTTTAGTTTTGCAGTTTGCTGACACAGTGACCACCAGTATATATAGCAGTACGGTACGGAAGGCCACTGCTGTACCTACCTCTGTGTCGTCAAGTATACTATCCATCTACATTCTATACCTGTGGTGCATTTTAGTTTTGCAGTTTGCTGACAGTGACCACCAGTATATATAGCAGTACAGTACGGAAGGCCATTGCTGTACCTACCTCTGTGTCATCAAGTATACTATCCATCTAGATTCTAAACCTGTGGTGCATTTTTTTTTGCAGTTTGCTGACAGTGACCACCAGTATATATAGCAGTACGGTACGGTAGGCCACTTCTGTACCTACCTCTGTGTCGTCAAGTATACTATCCATCTACATTCTATACCTGTGGTTCATTTTAGTTTTGCAGTTTGCTGACACAGTGACCACCAGTATATATAGCAGTATGGTACGGAAGGCCACTGCTGTACCTACCTCTGTGTCGTCAAGTATACTATCCATCTACATTCTATACCTGTGGTGCATTTTAGTTTTGCAGTTTGCTGACACAGTGACCACCAGCATATATAGCAGTACGGTACGGAAGGCCACTGCTGTACCTACCTCTGTGTCATCAAGTATACTATCCATTTACATTCTATACCTGTGGTGCATTTTAGTTTTGCAGTTTGCTGACACAGTGACAACCAGTATATATAGCAGTACGGTACGGAAAGCCACTGCTGTACCTACCTCTGTGTCGTCAAGTATACTATCCATCTACATTCTATACCTGTGGTGCATTTTAGTTGTGCGCAGTATATATAGTAGTAGGCTATTGCTATTGATACTGGCATATAATTCCACACATTAAAAAATGGAGAACAAAAATGTGGAGGTTAAAATAGGGAAAGACCAAGATCCACTTCCACCTCGTGCTGAAGCTGCGGCCACTAGTCATGGCCGAGATGATGAAATGCCATCAACGTCGTCTGCCAAGGCCGATGCCCAATGTCATAGTAGAGAGCATGTAAAATACAAAAAACAAAAGTTCAGTAAAATGACCCAAAAATCAAAATTGAAAGCGTCTGAGGAGAAGCGTAAACTTGCCAATATGCCATTTACGACACGGAGTGGCAAGGAACGGCTGAGGCCCTGGCCTATGTTCATGGCTAGTGGTTCAGCTTCACATGAGGATGGAAGCACTCATCCTCTCGCTAGAAAAATGAAAAGACTTAAGCTGGCAAAAGCACAGCAAAGAACTGTGCGTTTTTCTAAATCACAAATCCCCAAGGAGAGTCCAATTTTGTCGGTTGCGATGCCTGACCTTCCCAACACTGGACGGGAAGAGCTTGCACCTTCCACCATTTGCACGCCCCCTGCAAGTGCTGGAAGGAGCACCCGCTGTCCAGTTCCTGATAGTCAAATTGAAGATGTCACTGTTGAAGTACACCAGGATGAGGATATGGGTGTTGCTGGCGCTGGGGAGGAAATTGACAAGGAGGATTCTGATGGTGAGGTGGTTTGTTTAAGTCAGGCACCCGGGGAGACACCTGTTGTCCGTGGGACGAATATGGCTATTGACATTCCTGGTCAAAATACAAAAAAAATCAGCTCTTCGGTGTGGAAATATTTCAACACAAATGCGGACAACAGGTGTCAAGCCGTGTGTTGCCTTTGTCAAGCTGTAATAAGTAGGGGTAAGGACGTTAACCACCTTGAAACATCCTCCCTTCTACGTCACCTGCAGCGCATTCATCATAAGTCAGTGACAAGTTCAAAAACTTTGGATGACAGCGGAAGCAGTCCACTGACCACTAAATCCCTACCTCTTGTAACCAAGCTCCTGCAAACCACACCACCAACTCCCTCAGTGTCAATTTCCACCTTACCCAGGAAAGCCAATAGTCCTGCAGGCCATGTCACTGGCAAGTCTGACGAGTCCTCTCCTGCCTGGGATTCTTCCGATGCATCCTTGAGTGTAACGCCTACTGCTGCTGGCACTGCTGTTGTTGCGGCAGGGAGTCGATCGTCATCCCAGAGGGAAAGTCGGAAGACCACTTGTACTACTTCCAGTAAGCAATTGACTGTCCAACAATCCTTTGCGAGGAAGATGAAATATCACAGCAGTCATCCTGCTGCAAAGCAGATAACTCAGGCTTTGGCAGCCTGGGCGGTGAGAAACGTGGTTCCGGTATCCACCGTTAATTCAGAGGCAACTAGAGACTTGATTGAGGTACTGTGTCCCCGGTACCAAATACCATCTAGGTTCCATTTCTCTAGGCAGGCGATACCGAAAATGTACACAGACGTCAGATAAAGAGTCACCAGTGTCCTAAAAAATGCAGTTTTACCTAATGTCCACTTAACCACAGACATGTGGACAAGTGGAGCAGGGCAGACTCAGGACTATATGACTGTGACAGCCCACTGGGTAGATGTATTGCCTCCCGCAGCAAGAACAGCAGCGGCGGCACCAGTAGCAGCATCTCGCAAACGCCAACTCGTTCCTAGGCAGGCTACGCTTTGTATCACCGCTTTCCAGAAGAGGCACACAGCTGACAACCTCTTACGGAAACTGAGGAAGATCATCGCAGAATGGCTTACCCCAATTGGACTCTCCTGGGGATTTGTGACATCGGACAACGCCAGAAATATCGTGCGTGCATTACATCTGGGCAAATTCCAGCACGTCCCATGTTTTGCACATACATTGAATTTGGTGGTGCAGAATTATTTAAAAAACGACAGGGGCGTGCAAGAGATGCTGTCGGTGGCCCGAAGAATTGCGGGCCACTTTCGGCATTCAGCCACCGCGTGCCGAAGACTGGAGCACCACCAAACATTCCTGAACCTGCCCTGCCATCATCTGAAGCAAGAGGTGGTAACGAGGTGGAATTCTATATGCTTCAGAGGATGGAGGAGCAGCAAAAGGCCATTCAAGCCTATACATCTGCCCACGATATAGGCAAAGGAGGGGGAATGCACCTGACTCAAGCGCAGTGGAGAATGATTTCAACGTGTTGCAAGGTTCTGCAACCCTTTGAACTTGCCACACGTGAAGTCAGTTCAGACACTGCCAGCCTGAGTCAGGTCATTCCCCTCATCAGGCTTTTGCAGAAGAAGCTGGAGACATTGAAGGAGGAGCTAAAACTGAGCGATTCCGCTAGGCATGTGGGACTTGTGGATGGAGCCCTTAATTCGCTTAACCAGGATTCACGGGTGGTCAATCTGTTGAAATCAGAGCACTAAATTTTGGCCACCGTGCTCGATCCTAGATTTAAAACCTACGTTGTATCTCTCTTTCTGGCAGACACAAGTCTGCAGAGGTTCAAAGACCTGCTGGTGAGAAAATTGTCAAGTCAAGCGGAACATGACCCGTCAACATCTCCTCCTTCACATTCTCCCGCAACTGGGGGTGCGAGGAAAAGGCTAAGAATTCCGAGCCCACCCGCTGGCGTTGATGCAGGGCAGTCTGGAGCGAGTGCTGACATCTGGTCCGGACTGAAGGACCTGCCAACGATTACTGACACGTCGTCTACTGTCACTGCATATGATTCTCTCACCATTGAAAGAATGGTGGAGGATTATATGAGTGACCGCATCCAAGTAGGCACGTCAGACAGTCCGTACGTATACTGGCAGGAAAAAGAGGCAATTTGGAGGCCCTTGCACAAACTGGCTTTATTCTACCTTAGTTGCCCTCCCTCCAGTGTGTACTCCGAAAGAGTGTTTAGTGCAGCCGTAATGTGGAGAAGATGATGTTCATCAAAATGAATTATAATCAATTCCTCCGTGGAGACATTCACCAGCAGCAATTGCCTCCAGAAAGTACACAGGGACCTGAGATGGTGGATTCCAGTGGGGACAAATTAATAATCTGTGAGGAGGGGGATGTACACAGTGAAAGGGGTGAGGAATCGGAGGATGATGATGAGGTGGACATCTTGCCTCTGTAGAGCCAGTTTGTGCAAGGAGAGATTGATGGCTTCTTTTTTTGGTGGGGGCCCAAACCAACCAGTCATTTCAGTCACAGTCATGTGGCAGACCCTGTCGCTGAAATGATGGGTTCGTTAAAGTGTGCATGTCCTGTTTATACAACATAAGGGTGGGTGGGAGGGACCAAGGACAATTCCATCTTGCACCTCTTTTTCTTTCATTTTTCTTTGCATCATGTGCTGTTTGGGGACAATTTTTTTGAAGTGCCATCCTGCCTGACACTGCAGTGCCACTCCTAGATGGGCCAGGTGTTTGTGTTGGCCACTTGTGTCGCTTAGCTTAGTCACACAGCGACCTTGGTGCGCCTCTTTTTTTCTTTGCATCATGTGCTGTTTGGGGACTATTTTTTTGAAGTGCCATCCTGTCTGACACTGCAATGCCACTACTAGATGGGCGAGGTGTTTGTGTCGGCCACTTGTGTCGCTTAGCTTACTCACACAGCTATCTCATTGCGCCTCTTTTTTTCTTTGCATCATGTGCTTTTTGGGGACAATTTTTTTCATCTGCCATCATGTCTGACACTGCAGTGCCACTCCTAGATGGGCCAGGTGTTTGTGTCGGCCACTTGGGTCGCTTAGCTTAGTCACACAGCTACCTCATTGCGACTCTTTTTTTATTTGCATCATGTGCTGTTTGGGGACAATTTTTTTTAATCCGCCATCCTTCGTGACACTGCAGTGCCACTCCTAGATGGGCCAGGTGTTTGTGTCGGCCACTTGGGTCGCTTAGCTTAGTCACACAGCGACCTTGGTGCGCCTCTTTTTTTCTTTGCATCTTGTGCTGTTTGGGGACAATTTTTTTGAAGTGCCATCCTGCCTGACACTGCAGTGCCACTCCTAGATGGGCCAGGTGTTTGTGTCGGCCACTTGTGTCGCTTAGCTTAGCCATCCAGCGACCTCGGTGCAAATTTTAGGACTAAAAATAATATTGTGAGGTGTGAGGTGTTCAGAATAGACTGAAAATTAGTGTAAATTATGGTTATTGAGGTTAATAATACTATGGGATCAAAATGACCCCCAAATTCTATGATTTAAGCTGTTTTTTAAAGTTTTTTTGTAAAAAAAACAACGAATCCAAAACACACCCGATTCCGACAAAAAATTTTCATGGAGGTTTTGCCAAAACGCGTCCGAATCCAAAACACGGCCGCGGAACCGAATCCAAAACCAAAACACAAAACCCGAAAAATGTCCGGTGCACATCACTAATTGAATGTAGGCCTTTATGTTCAGTGGCGTGCAGTGAGGTCAGAGGCTGGTGAGGCACTACAGCCATAATGTCCGCCGAATCCTGCCGATGACCCCTACCACCGCCGAGCCAATGCCCGCTACTGCCTCTGAGCCGATGCCTGCTGCCACCGCCAATGGCTTACAAACTTGCCCACCATCAACTGACCCAGCCCTCCGCCACTAATTTGCATCTCAATCCGATGCCGCCAATGCCCGTTGCCTGCCTGCTCATCATACTTGTGATATATTGTACATTTTTATAGAAAAAAAATAAAAATTAGTGTTTGGGAAGGGAGTGGGAGGAGGACATGAATGCAATTTTGTTGTCCAGGGCTTCCATTAACTTAATGGAGAAGTGTCTGAATGTGTTAAAAAATGTAAAAAAAAAAAATGCGTGAGGTCCCCCTTCCTAAGTATAACCAGCCTAAGGCTCTTTGAGCTGGTCCTGGTTGTTTAAATACTGGGAAAAAATTGGACAGGGGTTCCCTGTATTTAGACAACCAGCACCGGGCTCTTAGACAGGTCCTGGTTCCAAAAATACGGCGGACAAAAGATGTAGGGGTCCCCCGTATTTTTAAAACCAGCACCGGGCTCCACTAGCCAGGGACATAACGCCACAGCCGGGGTACACATTTATGTAGGTCCCTGCGGCCGTGGCATTATCCCCCAACTAGTCCCCCCTAGCCGGGGTTCCCTGGAGGAGTGGGGACCCTTTAAATCAAGAGGCCCCCCCCCCCCCCCTCCAGGCACCCAAGGGCCAGGGGTGAAGCCCGAGGCTGTCCCCAGCACCCCTGGGCGGTGGGTGTCGGGCTGATAGCCATAAGTGTGTATAAAAAAGAATATTGTTTTTTGTTGTGGAACTACAAGGCCCAGCAAGCCTCCCCCGCTTGCTGGTACTTGGAGAACCTCAAGTACCAGCATGCGGGGAAATAACGATCCCGCTGGTACCTGTAGTTCTACAACAAAAAAATACCCAAATAAAAACACAACACACACACCGTGAAAGTAAAAATTTATTAAAACACACACACTCACACATACTTACCTACATCCCACGCCGGTCACGTCCACTTGTCCATGTAGAATCCAATAGGTGGTTTCTGTAAAAATGAGAGAGAGATTACTTACCTACATCCCACGCCGGTCACGTCCACTTGTCCAGTAGAATCCAATAGGGCCGGTACCTGTAAAAATGAAAATTATACTTACAAACAAAGTAATCCACAGGAGGAGAGAGAGAAATTAATGAATATTATACACTCGCTGACGCGGGAGGACGTTAGCACAGACAGGGGAGAGTGCTGCTGCTAGCTGGGATAATGGAGCAGGCGCCCCCGATAGTTGTGAGCCTAGTAGCTTTACCCCTAGTAGCTTTGCCCCTTGTAGCAGTGCCCCCAGTAGCAGTGCCCTGAGTAGTTGTGACCCCTGTAAGTGCCCCCAGTCGCTGTGCCCCTTGTAGTTGTGCCCCCTGTAGCTTTGCCCCTTGTGGCTGTGCCCCCAGTAGTTGTGACCCCTGTAGCTGTGCCCGTTGTAGCTGTGCCCCTTGTAGCAGTGCCCTGAGTAGTTGTGCCCCCAGTCACTGTGGCCCCTGTAGCTTTGCCCCCAGTCGCTGTGCCCCCAGTAGTTGTGACCTCAGTCGCTGTGCCGCTTGTAGCTTTGCCCCCAATAGCTGTGCCCCCTAGCTGTGCCCCGAGTAGTTGTGCCCCCTGTAGCTTTGCCCCCAGTAGCTGTGACCCCAGTCCCTGTGCACCCTGTAGCTTTGCCCCCAGTAGCTGTGCCCCCAGTAGCTGTGACCCCAGTCGCTGTGCCCTTTGTAGCTTTGCCCCCAATAGCTGTGCCCCCTAGCTGAGCCCTGAGTAGTTGTGACACCCTGTCGCTGTGCCCCCAGTCGCTGTGCCCCCTGTAGCTTTGCCCCCCAGTAGCTGTGACCCCTGTAATTGTGCCCCCAGTTGCTGTGCCCCTTGTAGTTGTGCCCCGCAGTTGCTGTGCCCCTTGTAGTTGTGCCCCCCAGTTGCTGTGCCCCTTGTAGTTGTGCCCCCCATTTGCTGTGCCCCTTGTAGTTGTGCCCCCCATTTGCTGTGCCCCTTGTAGTTGTGCCCCTCATTTTCTGTGCCCCTTGTAGTTGTGCCCCTTGTAGTTGTGCCCCTTGTAGTTGTGCCCCCCAGTTGCTGTGTCCCTTGTAGTTGTGCCCCTTTTGCTATGCCCCTTATAGTTATGCCCCTGTTGCTGTGCCCCTTGTTGTTGTGCCCCCCAGTTGCTGTGCCCCTTATAGTTGTGCCCCTGTTGCTGTGCCCCTTGTTGTTGTGCCCCTTGTAGTTGTGCCACCCAGTTGCTGTGCCCCTTGTAGTTGTGCCCCCCAGTTGCTGTGCCCCTTGTAGTTGTGCCCCCAGTTGCTGTGCCCCTTGTAGTTGTGCCCCCCAGTTGCTGTGCCCCTTGTAGTTGTGCCCCTTATAGTTGTGCCCCTGTTGCTGTGCCCCTTGTTGTTGTGCCCCCCAGTTGCTGTGCCTCTTATAGTTGTGCCCCTGTTGCTGTGCCCCTTGTTGTTGTGCCCCCCAGTTGCTGTGCCCCTTATAATTGTGCCCCTTGTAGTTGTGCCCCTTTTGCTGTGCCCCTTATAGTTGTGCCCCTGTTGCTGTGCCCCTTGTTGTTGTGCCCCCCAGTTGCTGTGCCCCTTATAGTTGTGCCCCTGTTGCTGTGCCCCTTGTTGTTGTGCCCCTTGTAGTTGTGCCACCCAGTTGTAGTTGTGCCCCCCAGTTGCTGTGCCCCTTGTAGTTGTGCCCCCAGTTGCTGTGCCCCTTGTAGTTGTGCCCCCCCAGTTGCTGTGCCCCTTTTGCTGTGCCCCTTATAGTTGTGGCCCTTGTTGTTGTGCCCCCCAGTTGCTGTGCCTCTTATAGTTGTGCCCCTGTTGCTGTGCCCCTTGTTGTTGTGCCCCCCAGTTGCTGTGCCCCTTATAATTGTGCCCCTGTTGCTGTGCCCCTTGTAGTTGTGCCCCTTTTGCTGTGCCCCTTATAGTTGTGCCCCTGTTGCTGTGCCCCTTGTTGTTGTGCCCCCCAGTTGCTGTGCCCCTTATAGTTGTGCCCCTGTTGCTGTGCCCCTTGTTGTTGTGCCCCTTGTAGTTGTGCCACCCAGTTGTAGTTGTGCCCCCCAGTTGCTGTGCCCCTTGTAGTTGTGCCCCCAGTTGCTGTGCCCCTTGTAGTTGTGCCCCCCAGTTGCTGTGCCCCTTTTGCTGTGCCCCTTATAGTTGTGCCCCTGTTGCTGTGGCCCTTGTTGTTGTGCCCCCCAGTTGCTGTGCCTCTTATAGTTGTGCCCCTGTTGCTGTGCCCCTTGTTGTTGTGCCCCCCAGTTGCTGTGCCCCTTATAATTGTGCCCCTGTTGCTGTGCCCCTTGTAGTTGTGCCCCTTTTGCTGTGCCCCTTATAGTTGTGCCCCTGTTGCTGTGCCCCTTGTTGTTGTGCCCCCCAGTTGCTGTGCCCCTTATAGTTGTGCCTCTGTTGCTGTGCCCCTTGTTGTTGTGCCCCTTTTGCTGTGCCCCTGTTGCTGTGCCCCTGTTGCTGTGCCCCTTGTTGTTGTGCCCCCCACTGGCTGTGCTCCTGTTGCTCTGCCCCCAACACAAACACATAAAAAAAAACACACACACATACAGTACTTACCGCTCCTGCAGCGCTGTCCTCCGTCTCCGTCTGCAGGCTCGTCTCTGCTGAACTATGGGAGAGACGTCATGACTCATGACGTCTCTCCCATAGTAGCGCCGCTCAGACACTAGGGGTCAATTATGACCTCTGGTGTCAGTCAGCGGCGCTGGCTGCAGCGGGCGCCCACACAGCCCACGGCGCCTGCTGCAGCCGGGAAGGGGGCTCGCTGGTGATTGGACAGCGGATCAAGCACTGGATCCGCTGGGCCAATCACATCTGGGGCACTGACAGGGGCGTGCATTCATCGGGCCTGAATGCACGCCCCTGTCATTGCGGCACCAGTATAGGTGCCGCTTCCCCATTCATTTTCAATGGGCTTTCACAGCCCATTGCTGCGCCCCGTCCCCTGCCCGCCCTCCGCTGCCCGGACTTTTAGTGTTAGCAGCGGGAGGCACCTCTCCCACTGCCTCCCAGCTGTCCCTCACAAGCAGCCACAGGGGGGGAGAATTATTAAAATAATAAAAAAAGATATTTATAACAGACTGTGTTATAAATATCTTCTTTTTATTATTTTAATCATTATGACAGGGGAGGCATTGCCTCCCCTGCCTCCCCTGACTGCACGTCCCTGTTTATGTTAGATGGAGCATTATTCTGAGAATTTTCAAGGCAGCAGCTCTGCAGAAATCTCCAGGGAAATGGCTATTTCCCCAGTGTTTTGCGCATGTGCAGTAGCGAAATTTCCAGGAAAATGGTGCATCCAGTAGCTCGAAAACAGTCAAGCATCCAACTTCCGGGTCGCGGCTTGACCCGGTTACCATAATGACCAGGCAGCTTGCGCTCCACACCGAGAGGCGCATGATTCCGTCCCCGTACTGTAGCGCTTTGTGTAGTCGTGGAGAAGGTCGGCATGTGAACACCCTATGAAAATATAGTTAAAAAAACATTGTGTTTAACAAACATTAAAAACAAGAACAACTATGCACCTGGCATGAAAAATACATCATACATCATAGTATAAACACATATTATATACATACCCATATCTCAAGAGAGCATCACGAATCAATAATATCCATAATGGTCATAACATCAGTGGACCACTAACATTAAGTGCAGAGGAACATAGTATAATAATTAACTATAGATACTAAAGGAATGCCAAATATCATACTGTATATTGAAAAATAACAACTGGAGCACATTTTAAATAATGCTATTCCAGTTTATTTTATCATTAAGCCCCATAGGGGACATAGAGCAAGATGCATCATCGTTTGGAAAGTGATAAAATGGAGAGTGAAAAAGTGACAGCCAATGACCTCCTAACTGCCATTTTCCAAACACAGTCTGTGACATGGCAGGTAGGACCTGATTGGCTGGTACTTTTTCACTCTCCATTTTATCACTTTCCAAGCGATTATGCATCTAGCCCATAGTTTTGAGGCGAAAAATCCATCTGGATTCAGCAAGAAGAAGCGCTTTATGACGATCACCCCCTTGCAATTTTCAGCATAGACAGCATGTGCCTCTTGTCTTTAACCACTTAACTGACGATTTATTTAGCTGAAAACCGCTCCGAAATTGTCGGGTTTTTTTTTATTAGTGAATTAGGTGAAGAACATCAATTTAACCCTATCCCAAATGATTTTAGTTAAAAAAAAAAGGGGGGGAGAAATTTTTATGTTTTTGAAAAAATATTTTTTCAAACATCGAAACATCGATCAGGAGCATCACGATCATCAGAACATTGCGGCCATCGCGGCTTTCATTTTGAAAGCCGGGACAGCCTGCAGGTACACAGAGTGTTCTGGGGGTGGCTTGGGAGAGTTCATTTACACTCCCCAGCAGCTGCCATTGTCAGCAGCCGCTGGAGGGGGGGATCCTGCCGTGCTGACCGATCAGCAGTGATCGGCAGCACGACAGACACAAGGGGAGAGTGCAGGGAGGCAGAGGGACCTCTGACAGCAGCAGCGGAGGGAAAGTTATCTTCCCTGCTGCTGCTAACACTCTATCTGACTGGTCGCATCCTGTGCGACCAGGTCAGATAGAGCACTTGCAGGCATGGTCGCATCTGATGCGACCATGCCAGGCAAGTGGTTAAGGTGGCGTGCCACTGGCTGATCCAGATTCCTCCCAGACAGATGAATAGCAGATCGATGCAGTGCCATGCAGTCCCTAAAATGACATCAGATTTGCCCCACGTAATAGAGACCGCATGGACAGCATATCGCATATACCACAAAATCAGACTTACATGTAAGTACATGACGAATATCATAGTTTTCTCATACGTCCTAGAGGATGCTGGGGACACTATTAGAACCATGGGGTATAGACGGGATCCGCAGGAGACATGGGCACTTTAAGACTTTCAAAAGGGGTGTGCTCCAGACTCCAGTTTTAGAATTGTGCCCAGTGAGACTGGACGCACTACAGGGGAGCTCTACTGAGTTTCTCTGAAAAAGACTTATGTTGGGTTTTTTTAATGTTAAGGGAGGCTGCTGGCAACATTCTCCCTGCTTCGTGGGACTTAGGGGAGAGAAGTATGATCCACTTCCAGTGAGTTCAAAGGGCTCTGCTTCTGGTTACAGGACACCATTAGCTCCTGAGGGTGCTGATCGCTGGGTACGCCTAGATGCTCACTCCCGCAGCCAGCCGTCACCCACTTGCAGAGCCAGAAGTCAGAAGACAGGTGAGTAGCAGAAGAAAAGAAGACTTCAGTGACGGCATTTCTGAGGTACCGCGCAGCGTCCGCCAAGCTCCCACACACAGACAGCACTACAGGGTGCAGGGCGCGCGCGGGGGGGGGGGGGGTGCCCTGGGCAGCTTGTAAAAACCTAATTTACAATGGCAAGAGGGGACATTAGTGCCTAACCCCCGCCAGCATAGTTATTTGTTAAAATAAGCGGGACAGAAGCGCGCCATTAAGGGGGCGGAGCTTCTTCCTCACAGCTCACTCGGCGCCATTTCCTCTACACAAGCTGCAGAGACGCTGGTTCTTCCTCACACTGCTTATTAGTATCAGGATGCAAAACGGGGGGGGGGGGGGGTGCACAGGATAATTTGGTGCAATATACTTGATATTAAAAGAGCTACATAAAGGGAACAACAAAAAACTGCTATATAGCGCCTCAGGAAATGAAAAATAAAGCCAATAATTAGTTAGAGTTGCTCTAGCACCTGCGCTGCCGTGAAACACTGTGTGGGTGTTTAATTGGAAGCAGGTATGAGAAAATAGGAGAGAACGGCTGCGCAATGTGTTTGAGCAATAGAAATGAGAGCTGACATGTAAGTGATAAAAAGTAATTTAATTATGCTAATAACAACACAATAAAAAGACAGATTGTATATTTAAGTTAAAAGTTTATACCAGATTAAATGTGAAATCAGGTCATCGTCAAGGTTCCCCAGTCACAACAGGGAGAAGGCTTTTATTCAAGCCTGTTTGTGGTCCCATCCTAAACCGGAAATCCCTCAATTTCTTCCCTGAAAAAATTCAAATTCAAGATGGAGTCTCTCCGAGCGGTGATCTCCAGTCAGGAGGAAGGGGGTTTTATGGTGTCGGTCGGACATAAAGTATGCCTACTTACATGTTCCCATTTATCCGCCGCATCAGGCTTACATGAGGTTTGCAATTCAAGATTGTCATTACCAATTTCAGAAGTTGCCGTTTGGTCTGTCCACGGCTCCGAGGATTTTCACCAAAGTGATGGCGGAAATGATGGTTCTCCTTCGCAAACAAGGAGTCACGATTATCCCGTACTTGTACGATCTCTTGCTAAAGGCGAGACCCAGGGACCAGTTGGTGAGAAACATTGCACTATCCCTGACAGTTCTTCAACAACATGGTTTGCTCCTAAACTTGCATCAATGCACTCGGTTGCTGGGGAAGATGGTTGCGGCCTACAAGGCCATTCAGTTTGGCAGATTCCATGCCAGGGTGTTTCAGTGGGACCTATTAGACAAGTGGTCCGGATCCCACCTGCACATGCACCGGAGGATAATCCTGTCTTTCTTCCAAGACCAGAATATCACTCCTGTGGTGGCTACACAGTTCTCACCTCCTAGAGGGGTGCAGGTTCGGGATCCAGGACTGGATCCTAGTAACCACGGATGCAAGTCTCCGAGTATGAGGAGCAGTCACGCAGGGGGAAAACTTCCAAGGAAGATGGTCAAGCCAGGAAACTTGTCTCCACATAAATGTTCTGGAGTTAATGGCCATTCACAACGGCCTTGTACAGGCGGAACATCTTCTTCGCAATCTGCCCGTACTGATCCAGTCAGACAATGTTACAGCAGTAGCGTACATAAATCGACAGGGCGGAACAAAAATCAGAGCGGCAATGGCTGAAGTCACAAAGGTTCTCCGCTGGGCAGAGAAGCATAAAAGCGCACTGTCAGTAATCTTCATTCCAGGAGTGGACAACTGGGAAGCAGACTTCCTCAGCAGACATGATCTCCATCCAGGAGAGTGGAGCCTCCATCAGGAGGTCTTCACAGAAGTCATTGGGGAATTCCTCAAATAGACATGATGGCATCTCGTCTCAACAAGAAGCTTCAGAGATATTGTTCCAGGTCGAGGGACCCTCAAGCAATAGCAGTGGATGCACTGGTGACACCATTGGTGTTTCCGTCGGTGTATGTATTCCCGCAGCTGCCTCTCATTCCAAAAGTTCTAAAGATCATAAGAAGAACAAAGGTTCAAGCGATCCTCATTGTCCCGGACTGGCCAAGGAGGGCTTAGTATCCAGATCTTCAGGAATTACTCATAGGAGATCCCTGGCCTCTTCCTCTACACGAGGACCTGTTACAACAGGGGCCGTGCGTATACCAAGACTTACCGCGGCTGCGTTTGATGGCATGGTGGTTGAACACCAAATCCTAGCCAGAAAAGGTATTCCCAGTGAAATCATTCCCACACCTCTTCAGGCCAGGAATTGAGTAACGTCTAGACCAGAGCTGGCCAAACCAGTCCTCGAGATCTACCAACAGTTCACATTTTCCATTCCTCCTAGCTGGTGCACAGGTGTAGTAATTACTAATTAAGATGTGCTGCATTCATTCCTAACTGACAATTCTACAGATATCCAGGAGACCTGGAAAACATGAACTGTTGGTAGATCTCGAGGACCGGTTTGGCCAGCCCTGGTCTAGACATTACCACCGCATTTGGAGAAAATATGTCTTGGTGTGAATCCAAGAAGGCTCCTGCGGAAGAGTTTCAGCTAGGACGTTTTCTCCATTTTCTACAAGCAGGTGTGGAGTCGGGCCTAAAGTTGGGCTCTATTAAGGTGCAGATTTCAGCCTTATCGGTTTTCTTTCAAAAACAATTGGCCTCCCTTCCAGAAGTTCAGACATTTGTGAAAGGTGTGTTGCACATCCATCCTCCATTTGTGCCCCCAGTGGCACCATGGGATCTTAACGTGGTGTTGCAGTCACTTCAATCACATTGATTTGAACCTTTACAGAAGGTGGAGTTGAAGTTTCTCACTTGGAAAGTGGTCATCCTGTTGGCTTTGGCATCTGCAAGGCGGGTGTATGAGTTAGCGGCCTTGTCTCACAAGAGTCCTTATTTAATCTTTCATGAAGATAGAGCAGAGTTGAGGACTCGTCAGCATTTTCTGCCAAAGGTGGTTTCATCTTTCCACATGAACCAGCCTATTGTGGTGCCAGTGGCTACTGACGCTTTCGTTTAGTCAAAGGTTCTGGATGTGGTCAGAGCTCTTAAAATCTATGTCGCCAGAACGGCTCAGGTTAGGAAAACCGAGGCTCTGTTTGTCCTGCATGCTCCCAACTAGATTGGGTGTCCTGCTTCCAAACAGACCATTGCACGCAGGATCTGTAACACGATTCAGCGTGCTCATTCCACGGCTGGATTGCCGTTGCCGAAATCGGGGAAGGCCTATTCTACTAGAAAGGTGGGCTCGTCCTGGGCGGCTGCCCGGGTGGTCTCGGCATTGCAACTTTGCCGTGCTACTACTTGGTCGGGTTCAAACACTTTTGCGAAGTTTTACAAGTTTGACACCCTGGCTGATGACGACCTCAAGTTTAGTCAATCGGTGCTGCAGAGTCATCCGCACTCTTCGTTCTAGAGCTTTGGTATAACCCCATGGTTCTAATGGAGTCCCCAGCATCCTCTAGGGTGTATGATAAAATAGGATTTTAATACCTACCGGTAAATCCTTTTCTCTTAGTCCGTAGAGGATGCTGGACGCCCGTCCCAGTGCATACTGTATCTGCAGTTATTAGTTGTGGTTACACACATGTTGTGTTACGTTTATTGTCAGCATGTTGCTGCAATTGTACATTTATCCAGATGTGGATGTTTAGATTTCTTACACACCTGGATATATTTACAGTAGAGATGTGCACCGGACATTTTTCGGGTTTTGTGTTTTGGTTTTGGATTCAGTTCTGTGGCCATGTTTTGGATTCGGACGCGTTTTGGCAAAACATCCCTGAAATTTTTTTGTCGGATTAAGGTGTGTTTTGGATTCGGGTGTTTTTTTCAAATCCCCTCAAAAACAGCTTAACTCATAGAATTTGGGGGTAATTTTGATCCTATAGTAATATTAACCTCAGTAACCACAATTTCCACTCATTTCCAGTCTATTCTGAACACCTCACACCTCACAATACTATTTTTAGTCCTAAAATTTGCACCGAGGTCGCTGGATGACTAAGCAAAGTGACCCAAGAGGGCGGCACAAACACCTGGCCCATCTAGGAGTGGCACTGCAGTGTCAGACAAGATGGCACTTAAAAAAATTGGCCCCAAACAGAACATGATGCAAAGAAAAGAGAAAAAGAGGTGCACTGTGGTCACTGGACGGCTAAGCTAAGCGACACAAACACCTCAATATCACAGGAATTATTTGTTCTAATCAATGGTATTATTGGTCCAAATCACTGGAAGAAAATGACAAAATCACTGGAATTATTCGTTCTAATCAATGGTATTATTGGTCCAAATCACTGGAAGAAAATGACAAAATCACTGGAATTATTCGTTCTAATCAATGGTATTATTGGTCCAAATCACTGGAAGAAAATGACAAAATCACTGGAATTATTTGTTCTAATCAATGGTATTATTGGTCCAAATCACTGGAAGAAAATGACAAAATCAATGGAATTAATCATTCTAATCAATGGTATTATTGGTCCAAATCACTGAAAGAAAATTACAAAATCACTGGAATTATTTGTTCTAATCAATGGTATTATTGGTTTAAATCACTGGAAGAAAATGACAAAATCACTGGAATTATTCGTAAACATTTGTAGAAAGTCGCTGCTTTCTGATTACAGAAATGCTCAGATATTCCTGCGAATCCACAATCCCTTCACAGAGGAAAAAGAAATCGAGAAACCGTTGTTTGAGAATGTTTGTTCTCTTTCCCTTACAAAGGAACAAACCACTTTCCAAGAAGACTGACTTTTTTGGGATCATGCAGACATAATGTTATTGACTATAAATCCTAAAGCAGGTGGTGTATTAGAGCAAAAGAGTGCAAGAGACCAGCCATGCAGTTTCTGAAATATTATGACAAAATGTTACTGTATTTCATAAGCACTCATTCCTAACTCTGCTAAGTACTGTTTGGTATACTGTATCTGGCTTCCATGAGGTAGTTGTCCATTATTTCAACTTCCATTGACCTTTTTGAAAGCGGTAGAAGTTATCAATTCTTTTTTTTTTTTTCTTTTTTTTTCCCTATTTTTTAATTTTCTCCTGCATAGCCCAGTAAAATGTTGCAATGTTAAGTATTGACTTGTGCCTTCTGGGGGTCCACTTCTACACCAAACCAAGCCAAATCTAATCCTGATTCCTAACCCTCTGTTCCACGTACTCTATGTACCCCATCTGTGTCACCCATGTCTGTCTACCCCTCCCCTTTAGATTGTAAGCTCTCACGAGCAGGGCCCTCTTCCCTCGTGTGCTTATATACTGTTGGGCACCAAAATGCTGCACTGTAATACTATATATACAGCTCACAAAAATGCCGCACAGATATGGTATGGATACTTGCAGTGACACAGAGCTGCAAGATACAGCAATGGCCTACTGTACAACTATATACTGTTAGTCACCAAAATGCTGCACTGTAATACTATATACTGCTCACAAAAATGCCGCACAGATATGGAATGGATACTTGCAGTGACACAGAGCTGCAAGATACAGCAATGGCCTACTGTACAACTATATACTGTTAGTCACCAAAATGCTGCACTGTAATACTATATATTCTGCTCACAAAAATGCAGCACAGATATGGAATGGATACTTGCAGTGACACAGAGCTGCAAGATACAGCAATGGCCTACTGTACAACTATATACTGTTAGTCACCAAAATGCTGCACTGTAATACTATATATTCTGCTCACAAAAATGCAGCACAGATATGGAATGGATACTTGCAGTGACACAGAGCTGCAAGATACAGCAATGGCCTACTGTACAACTATATACTGTTATTCACCAAAATGCTGCACTGTAATACTATATATACTGCTCACAAAAATGATGCACAGATATGGAATGGATACTTGCAGTGACACAGAGCTGCAAGATACAGCAATAGCCTACTGTACTGTACTACTATAATTATTATATACTGGTGGTCCCTAGTCCCCACAATGCAGCACACTGCTCAGATATTTGCAGCACACTGAGCACAGATATAGAGCGTTTTCAGGCAGAGAACGTAGATATTTTCAGCACACTGAGCACAGATATTTGCAGCACACAGAGCACAGATATTTGCAGCACACTGAGCACAGATATTTGCAGCCCACTGAGCACAGTTTACGGAGCTTTTCAGGGAGAGAACGCAGCCACATCCTCTCCGTTCAATCTCCAATGCACGAGTGAAAATGGCGGCGACGCGCGGCTCCTTATATAGAATACGAATCTCGCGAGAATCCGACAGTGGGATGATGATGTTCGAGCGCGTTCTGGTTAACCGAGCAAGGCGGGAAGATCCGAGGCTGCCTCGGACCCGTGTAAAATAGTTGAAGTTCGGGGGGGTTCGGATCCGAGGCACCGAACCTGCTCATCTCTAATTTACAGGTAGTGCAATTAAAACAACTGTAGCACTCTGGAGGTTTGAAATAAACATTAGGGATAGCAGTCTTACCACGCCCAGAAATATCAGACTTCACTAACCTGTCTCTCAAATTACGACCGCTCCTAAATGCTGCCATAGGTCAAGTATCTTTAAAACAAGGCAACTCTGCATCAGATTTAATGATGGGCCACAAGGCCTGTGTTGCATGTTTAATAATGGGACTAGTTACAGTGAAATTGCTCACCCAAGGGATAATATTATCTTCAGATCTTAGTAGTAGCTGTGATCTAGGCATTTGCAGAACTTTCTCTTTTTGGGACTGCAGAAGTATCGGGTCATATCCCCGTGCAATACATTTTTCAATTAAAACATCCAACCTAACAAAAATAGCTGTAGTATCACTGACAATCCTTACTACTCTCATCATCTGAGACAATGGCAATCCACGCTTAAGAGCTGAAGGATGATGACTATCAGACATGAAGAAAATTTTCATAGGGTGTTCACATGCCGATCTTCTCCACGTCTACCCAAAGTGCTACAGTAAGGGGATGGGATCATGCACCTCCCGGTGTGGAGTGCAAGCTGCCTTGTCACTATGGTAACCGGGTCAAGCCGCGACCCGGAAGTTGGATGCATGACTGTCTTCTGGCTACTGGACGGCGGGGGATGCGGTGGGGCATGGTGGTGATGGATATATTAGTGGGTAAGTTTGCCTAACTCTGGGGCAGATGTATTAACCTGGAGAAGGCATATGGAAGTGATAAACCAGTGATAAGTGCAAGGTGATAAACGCACCAGCCAATCAGCTCCAATATGCAAATTGACAGTTAAGAACTGACTGGATGGTGTGTTTATCACCTTGTACTTTTCACTGGTTTATCACTTTCTTATGCCTCCTCCAGGTTAATACATCTGCCCCAATGTTTGTTATCTGGTATGTCTTGAAAAAGGAGCGCCAGCTCCAAATCATTGATGATTCAATACACCAGTTTGTTTTCATTTAAGTGAGCCTCTTGAGTGCCGTTATTATCCGCCGTTGGAGAAGTATATATATATATATATATATATATATATATATAGT
The DNA here is from genome assembly GCF_028390025.1 of Pseudophryne corroboree. Classification (NCBI taxonomy): domain Eukaryota; kingdom Metazoa; phylum Chordata; class Amphibia; order Anura; family Myobatrachidae; genus Pseudophryne; species Pseudophryne corroboree. The sequence goes on along the minus strand of NC_086454.1, from coordinate 283,062,573 downwards.
GAGGTTTACAGTGTGGGTCGGATACAGTGTGGTTTACAATGCAGGTCAGATACAGTGTGTTCAGAAACAGTGCAGGTTATACAGTGCAGGTCGGATACAGTGCAGGTGTGATACAGTGTGGGCTAGATACAGTGCATATTACAGCGCGCATTGGATACACCAATAGCGTACTTACTGTGAAAGGCGGTGCTGATGGTGTCCTCAATGTAGGGATGACAGTAGTGCAGGGGTGCTGGACAGTGTCAGCAGTTAAGGGATGCCAGCAGTGTACTGGGGTGTCTCCAATTTTGGCAGTGTAAGGGTACAGGTGGTGACCTAAGTGCAGTGGTGCCAGCAGTGTCTGCAGTGCAGGGACACCAGAGGTGTTGGCAGTGCATGGATGGCGGTGGTGTCCTCAGTGAGGGGTGAAGGCTGTGTCAGCAGTGCGTGGTTGCGAGCGATGTTGGTAGTGCAGGGGTGCCGGCGGTGTCCTCAGTACGGGTGTGTCAGCAGAGTCCTCAGTGTGGGGGTGCCAGCAATGTCCTCAGTGAGGGGTGTGCAGGGATACCGGTGTTGTCTTCAGTGTGGGGTTGCCAATGGTGTCGCAGTGTGGGGTGCCAGTGGTGTCAGTAATGCATTAGTGCCAGAGGTGTTCTCAGTGAAAGGATGCCAGCGGTGTCCTCAGTGCAGGGAGTGGTCAATATCTTTACTGCTGTACTCATTGAATCTATGGGAAAATGCTTATTGGCTGAAAGCTGTGACAGATGGCTCTCTCAGTCAATCAGTGGTCAGTCCATTGAATTTTATGGAACTGGTGTGTGTTTCAACAGCAGTATTTTCAGGTTTTACCTCGATTAGGGATCCAAGGCAGGTAGGGAGGTCCAAACCGTGGCACTGATAGCCTTGGCTCCCGGAAGTGTGCAAGGGTTTGGTTTCTATGGAAACCGAACCGTTCATCTCTAGTAAACACTGATAGTGCATGCAATGTACATGATTAATAGCACTAATGTATTGTAGAAAATACACCATAGTCCTGTGCGCTATAAGGTAACATATGTGTAATGTGTAATTCAAGTGCACAGTCTGGAACCTGATCCTTAAAGGAGGAGGTTGTTCCCCAGGCAGGGGTGGATTTGCCACTAGGCAACCAAGGCATGCGCTTCGGGCCCCATGTTTCTCAGAGGGCCCGGACGCGGCCATGGATTGCCATAAGTAGCAGTTTTTTTTACATGCATCATTCTGAGCCGGCCTGGCCCCAGCAGGCTGTCAGCATACGCTGATTGGACAGCTGCCGCTGGGACCAGAGCCAGCTTACGCCCACAGTGTACCCCCTTCTTCTATCCTGCATGTGACTGACCAGCAGCACCGCAGCACGGAGACTGGGAGACGGAGTGGGCTGCGGGAGAAGAGAGCAGAGCTGCTGCCCAGCCATAAGAGAGAGGAGAGCCACTGTACAGCCATAGGAGAGAGCCTGGTCACCATCGGAGGATTGAATGAGGAGAGCTGTCAGTGCTCAGTGAGTATCGTGGCTGCAGCCGGGGCCCGGGCTGCCTATAAAGTGTGTGTGGCGGCAGGGGGGTTGTGAAGCCAATGGGGTGATCCTCATCCTTCATGCTTCTTGATGGGGGCCGGGGGAATGCCTGTCAGTGGGGGCGCGCAATCGGCCAGGGGGTGAGACTGACTGTGTACCTGCCACTGCCAGTATTGCAGGAGGTGAGGGCGAGCCGGGTGAGGCCAACAATCAGCGTGTGGGGGGCATGGGTGCTGTAGGAGGGTGGACTGTGTGGAATAATGTATATTTCAGCTCAAACTGTGGTGCACAATATGTAATTTTACTCAAACTGTATGGCGTAATATGAATTTCGGCAAACACCGTGTGGCGTAATGTGAATTTCGGCTCATACTGTGTGGTATAATGTATATTTCGGCTCATACTGTGGTGCATAATACGCAATTCTACGCATACCGTATGGCGTAATATGAATTTTGGGTCATACTGTGTGGCGTAATGTATATTTCGGCTCATACTGTGGTACATAATACGCATTTTTACTCATACCATGTCGTGTAATGTGAATTTCAGCTCATAGTACGTGGCATAAAGTGAATTTCGACTTCTGCTGTGTGGTGATAATTAAATAATATGTTTGCACTGTGTTTTTATGTACATTTTTGAATGTTTGTGATGCCAGTAATGTTTAAAGTTTTAAAAAGTAGACTATAAGGAGGAAAAATGACAAATCATGTAAGGGGAATAAATCAGGAATAAAAATACAGTTTTATGGATTGTTTGAGGAAAGGGGGCCCCTACCGGTGATTTTCCACTGTACATGGACAACAGCTGGGTTGAACTGTCATTTTAGACACACCTCTGATAGCCCACAAGCTGCGATAGGCGGGACTCAGCAGCCACACTGTGGCGCAGATGGAGCCACGATTAGAGTGGCTCCATCTGTATTTACTAAAGTTTGATTGTGATTTGCCATTCAATTCCATTCGATTTTAATTGAAGGGATTCAGTAAAGGCAAAAACGACTGTCAAATCGATTCTAAAACCAAATTCAACCCAAATCCCACTAAAAACAATTCTAAAAAACATTGATGTTTTCCCATAGTCAAATATAAGATCCCCTAATTTACTAAAATTCTATTTGAGATCGAACTCTAAATTAAACTCTAAATCAAACTTCAAATACCCAAATGAACTGAATCATATTAGACATTCAATTTGTGCTTCTAAACACCATTCTATTGGTAGGAAATTGATTGTGATGATTTTTATAGTACCCTAAAGCATGCGGCGTGTATGTTGTGCACCTACCTGCAATATGCAAATACCATATAAAACACGTGGTTAATCCCACATAGGGAGCGCGTAATTAAATGAATCAATCAATCAATCAATCAAACAAACATAATGTATAAGTATTAAAAACACACAATTCTATTTACAATAATCATAAAATCACAATTCATTCACTGATCAAAAAATAAAGACTCTGTCTCTGCACCAAAAAGCAATGATAAATCTCATTTAGTGTGGGATATAATTTTGTTAACCACAATTGAATAGTCTCCAGGTAGTGCCAATGGTAGGGTCATCAATCTTGCATGTCCATATTACAATGGCCTTTACATTTTAAACATGCTTAGTTTTTTTCTCTCTGCCATGTGTCAGGGGAGAGTGCCTGCTGATTATGTTGGGCGCTATGCTCGACCTTTCACAGCAATGCAAGGAGACTGAGGAGCTGCTTGTGGTGTGCCAAAAAGGGAGAGTGCCAGGAATGTGCTATTGGAACTAGCGCTTTGATCTACCTTCCGCAGTGGCAATTGGCAGCTTGGTTAATGTTTAAAAGGGAGGATGCCGTATCTTACCCAGCCATCTGGTTGCTTGCCTCCTGCAATAAATACATCAGTCGGCTGTGGTTCTTTCGCCATCCTGGGTGTTCAGTGGCATTGGTAAGTGGTAGGTGCAGAGGTCCAAAGCTTAAATAAATAACTCCTAATGCGTTTCTCCATTCAGGTAGGCTTGACGGTTTCTTCAGAGGATGTATGCAAATACCACCTGACTGACAATCTAAGAGCATTCATCAGAGCAACATCAGCAGCTTCATTAGTTGAATACTGCACATTTTTATACAAATGGGCATCATACCTAGTCCATGAATGTGCAATAGATAGCAGCACTGCACAATATCTGACACTTGTTGGATGATGTAATGAAACTTAAATTCATGAGTGTGTTACTGGCTATACTGGTTCGTGCCACGATGCCTACATCTTCAGCAAGTCATCCCTGTCTGCAAAATTTGAGGTGAGTCAAATGCCAGAGGGATGGTAGTAGGTTAAGTTACCTATATGTGTTAATGAAGCAGCTACTAGTACTTGTTACTATATTGTTCTAATCCCCCCATAACAGGTGATATAGGCTAGGCTGTTGCTCTTGGCTTCTGACTCTATTAACAAATCATCAAACTTCCGCTGAGCTTAAGTACAAAGAGGCACATATAGCCACCCAATACATGATAGAATGCACCTTTGGTCTATTAAAAAAAGATAATTCAGGAGGCATATTATTATATCAATTGGAAAAAGTGTCCGATATTGTGCTCTGCTGCCATCTACTGCATAATTGTGCATTAAATAATTCACTCCCCCCATATTATGCAATAAACAGGAAACAGGCAGAGGTTTTGTTAACAACTACTATGTGAGCACAAAAAGTGGAAAGGCAGGAAGGCAAATTAGGGCTAAGCTGTTTCAGCTGTAAGTATTTAAAAAAACAACACAATATTTTAAAAATCAGTTAAGTTTTCATGTATAAAACAGTGTAAAGAGAGAGCTTCCCCTTTAATTAGTGTGCATGTGATACATTTAGACCAATAGGAAGCAATGAGGAAGTTCTGTTCGATTTTGCATTCGATTTTGCTGGGGATGTTAATGGGGATCTGAGGTTTGATTTTGGAAGGGATTTCAAAATCTCAACACAAAATCCCTTCTTCTAAACATGAATAAAAATCTAACTTGATTTGAAAATCTAATGCAAAATCGATTTTTAGTAAAATAGGGATTTTTTAAAGGGATTTTTCAGTTTCAATAGAATTGATGTCAGTCGATTTTTTTGATTCAGAAAAATGAATCCCAAATTGAACTTTAGTAAATAGACCCCCGCTTTCATTTTGACGGTGAGCTGCTCCACTGTAGCATGTCGTCCGATCCCTTACGCACCTTCGTAGCCTACGTTCACCTCTCACATCAATGTCAATGGTGCTCCCCAGTTTCCATATCGGTTATTCGCAGTGGTGCCATTTGTCCAGTCACGATACACCACAGCAGCACGCGAACAGTTCACAAACTGCGCTGTTTCAGATATACTGCTACCCTTGGCCCGAAAGCCGATACTGCTCCCTTTTTGCAAATCATATAAATCGCCCCTTTTACACATGACAGCAATGAATGATATGTATGCAGATGGCCTATTGCACACCATACAGATGGAGCCATGTTAGTGGTGGCTCTGTCTATGACTAGGCACGCCCACCCGGGTGCACCTAGTGCCGATAGCGTCTCCATCCGGCCAGGTGCGTGTGCGACGGAGATGTGCCCCATTCACTTGACTGGAGAGCGTCTCCATCTGGGCGGGTGCACGTGCCGTTCAGAGACGCTCAGAATGAGAGCATCTCTGTTTACTCCCAGCGTGACTAGGCGGATGGATTGCGTAGTCACGCCAAGAGTTCATGTCTGCAATGGAGCCACCTCAGTGGCTCTATCTGTATGTGCCATAAAACTGCTGTCGTCAAATGTACTGTAAGATGTGGTCATAATAATGTGACTCATCTGTATATATGTGTGTGTGTGTGTGTGTGTGTGTGTGTGTGTGTGTGTGTGTGTGTGTGTGTGTGTGAGTGTGTGTGTGTGTTGCAGATATTTACAGTCCCCTATCCATGATCATCAATCATGATATTGGTTTATGAAGTTTACATACCCACACGTTAGTGGGGTAAAGTGGGGATTGCTTGATATTTCTAATATTCATTTTTAAATGAAAACCATAAGATGATTTCCCTTCCCCAACCAGTTAATGTGTACTTAACAGCAAACACTTCACTGTGTGACAGGCTGGTGTATAATGCACCAATAAATGTGTTTATTGCTGCTATTTTTGGTGAGTCTACAAGTAAAAATTTACCTTTTTGCTTGTAATTGATAGTATTGAGCCATTTTGCTCTCATGTAGCGAAGCTTCATATTCTGCTACAGGTTGAGTATCCCATATCCAAATATTCCGAAATACGGAATATTCCGAAATACAGACTTTTTTGAGTGAGAGTGAGATAGTGAAACCTTTGTTTTTTGATGGTTCAATGTACACAAACTTTGTTTAATACACAAAGTTATTAAAAATATTGTATTAAATGACCTTCAGGCTGTGTGTATAAGGTGTATATGAAACATAAATGAATTGTGTGAATGTAGACACACTTTGTTTAATGCACAAAGTTATAAAAAATATTGGCTAAAATAACCTTCAGGCTGTGTGTATAAGGTGTATATGTAACATAAATGCATTCTATGCTTAGATTTAGGTCCCATCACCATGATATCTCATTATGGTATGCAATTATTCCAAAATACGGAAAAATCCCATATCCAAAATCCCTCTGGTCCCAAGCATTTTGGATAAGGGAGACTCAACCTGTATTACAATCAACCAGCATCCCAATGAAAAAAGAATAAAACTAGGATTTCTTTCTAGATCAAATGAATTATCTTAATCATACTTTTCCTGCATCTACAGGTTATTGCTGCTGTGCTAGAATTGAAACAAAACCTGAAAATATGTGCATAAGTTGCAACGAATAACAAAGTGCAGTGATAAGCAAAACTGCCCAGAGAAATTACTGTCACATGGGTAGGGTAAGGTTGCTTCCAAACAATTCAGAGCAGGACCCATTGGTAGAAGCTCCAGAGGGACTGGAGCAAATAGGCAACAAAGATGAGATGGATGCATGCAAGGTGGAGTTAGCAGATTATGAGCAGTATAATACTGTTCTGGGTGTGATATATTTAGCAGCAACACTAGCTAAATTTAGGCAACAGCATACAGTTCCAATGGCCTGGTACACACTGTGGGCAAATAACATTAGGAACAACTGAAAAAGTAAATGGGAATCCACAGCCAAATCGATTCACAGGAAAACTTTCAGGAGTGTAGTGTCAACAAACAGACAAAATGCAAACTAGTTAATCACCTAGCATTGAGTGCCAGTACTGAACTTCCTTTATACTCCACAGAGCCAGAGGTTAAGGTTACATAACATCGCTGGCAACTTTATGCATGATCAGTCCACACTAAGTTCTTCTAATCTTCAGCCTGCAGGAAATGTCATATTATATTTGTTACCCATATCCCTCTTTCCAGCCTAAGGGGCACAAGTATTAATTGAGCAGCAATCAGCCACAGATCTGACCATACATCCTGAAAATTCTACATTTGGCTCTGGATTTTTTGCACATGTTATTAGTAAAATTTGGCGTTCTGCCTGAAAGTCTCCAATTTTTTCTGGTACATTTTTGTGAAAGTGTTTTTTCATATCCCTAATCAATGAAAAATAGTATTAACAATATTACAGTACAGCAAACTCATTTACCCGTTTATATATTAGTTTCTATATTACACAATAGAGATCAGTTATACAAGATTCTTTCTTCTCAAGCTTGGAAATAGCCTGATTCAACAAGGGAAACGCGTTGTTCTAATCTATTTTTGGGATCATTTGTTTCTGTAAATTATTTTCATGTGCTGTCAGCATAGAGCAATAGAGAACTTTATTGAGTTCACAGAACTAATGAGAATTGCAGATTGTGGTTACTCCAGGATAAATATCATTGTCTTTACTTGATTGTTGAGGAATATTGATTATTATTATTACGGGCATTAGTACAATTACCTTATATAGGCATAGGTACCTAGTGTTCATCAAAATAGCATGTCATGATCTGTAGGTTCCTATTGAAAAATATATCTCAAATTCATTGCTTCTCCGGATTACTTACGTAAACTACCACCAATAAGAATTATTTTATGGACTGTATACAAGACAACATGCTACTGGGGGCAAATGGGAATCAGGGTTCAGTGTTCCTAAAATACTGTATGTGCTGTGATTTTGAGCAAAGTTATATAAATGAAATTCTGCATTAATAAATGACAGGATCCAGACACAAACTGGGAGTCCATGTTTCTTATTTATCTGCTGTTATCCACATCCCCATATAATTGGATTGTTGAACTGATTTACAGCTTATTAACAGCTGCAGAAAGGAGGAAAGGTGCTTTATCCTTAATGTTACAGTACTCCTCTCTAGTGTTTCTCCTTTGGGTTAATACAACTAACTCAAGTTCAAACCATTTTCATTCAGCTCTATACTCAAGAGTCTTAGGTTAGTGTCTTCCTATCCTGGGATTCTGTTGATAAGTGGCAGAAATAGTGATAGCCACAGTGTGACAGAAGTGTGTCAGTATGAGTACCAAGAGGGAACAGCAGCAGACTGGGCACCATTGGCAAAAGTGAAGGCTGCGTCACAACATCATGACTTCACAGATGAATGCTTTTCTGGGTAACAGTTACAGTTACATCTGTTATATACATTTTTACCATTGGGTGGTACATGGATGCCCGTACAAACTTATTGCTTGAGACCTAAAATATATCTAGTTATGCCCCTGGACCTTCTCATTGTAATATGGTATAAAATGAACTGGAGGACATTATAATGTTACATAATATGAACTGCGGGTACTGTAATGTGGCATGAAATGAACTGCGGGTACTGTAATGTGGCATAAAATTAACAAATATGAACTGGGGGCACTGTAATGTGGCAAAATATGAACTGGGGGCACTGTAATGTGGCAAAATATGAACTGGGGGCACTGTAATGTGGCATAATATGAACTGCGGGTACTGTAATGTGGCATAATATGAACTGCGGGTACTGTAATGTGGCATAAAATTAACAAATATGAACTGGGGGCACTGTAATGTGGCATGAAATGAACTGGGGACACTGTAATGTGGCATAATATGAACTGGGGACACTGTAATGTAGCAAAATATGAACTGGGGGCACTGTAATGTGGCATAATATGAACTGGGGGCACTGTAATGTGGCATAATATGAACTGGGGGCACTGTAATGTGGCATAATATGAACTGGGGGCACTGTAATGTGGCATAATATGAACTGGGGGCACTGTAATGTGGCATAATATGAACTGGGGGCACTGTAATGTGGCATAATATGAACTGAGGCACTGTAATGTGGCATAATATGAACTGGGGGCACTGTAATGTGGCATAATATGAACTGGGGGCACTGTAATGTGGCATAATATGAACTGGGGTACTGTAATGTGGCATAATATGAACTGGGGGCACTGTAATGTGGCATAATATGAAATGGGGGCAGCGTAATGTGGCATAATATGAACTGGGGACACTGTAATGTGGCATAATATGAACTGGGGGCACTGTAATGTGGCATAATATGAACTGGGGGCACTGTAATGTGGCATAATATGAACTGGGGGCACTGTAATGTGGCATAATATGAACTGGGGGCACTGTAATGTGGCATAATATGAACTGGGGGCACTGTAATGTGGCATAATATGAACTGGGGTACTGTAATGTGGCATAATATGAACTGGGGGCACTGTAATGTGGCATAATATGAAATGGGGGCAGCGTAATGTGGCATAATATGAACTGGGGACACTGTAATGTGGCATAATATGAACTGGGGGCACTGTAATGTGGCATAATATGAACTGGGGGCACTGTAATGTGGCATAATATGAACTGGGGGCACTGTAATGTGGCATAATATGAACTGGGGGCACTGTAATGTGGCATAATATGAACTGGGGTACTGTAATGTGGCATAATATGAACTGGGGGCACTGTAATGTGGCATAATATGAAATGGGGGCAGCGTAATGTGGCATAATATGAACTGGGGACACTGTAATGTGGCATAATATGAACTGGGGGCACTGTAATGTGGCATAATATGAACTGGGGACACTGTAATGTGGCATAATATGAACTGGGGGCACTGTAATGTGGCATAATATGAACTGGGGACACTGTAATGTGGCATAATATGAACTGGGGGCACTGTAATGTGGCATAATATGAACTGGGGACACTGTAATGTGGCATAATATGAACTGCGGGTACTGTAATGTGGCATAATATGAACTGGGGACACTGTAATGTGGCATAATATGAACTGGGAACACTGTAATGTGGCATAATATGAACTGGGGACACTGTAATTTGGCAAAATATGAACTGGGGGCACTGTAATGTGGCATAATATGAACTGGGGACACTGGAATGTGGCATAATATGAACTGGGGGCACTGTAATGTGGCATAATATGAACTGGGGACACTGTAATGTGGCATAACATGAACTGGAGGCACTGTAATGTGGCATAATATGAACTGGGGTACTGTAATGTGGCATAATATGAACTGGGGCACTGTAATGTGGCATAATATGAACTGGGGACACTGTAATGTGGCATAATATGAACTGCGGGTACTGTAATGTGGCATAATATGAACTGGGGGCACTGTAATGTGGCATAATACGAACTGGGAACACTGTAATTTGGCATAATATGAACTGGGAACACTGTAATGTGGCATAATATGAACTGGGGACACTGTAATGTGGCATAATATGAACTGGGAACACTGTAATGTGGCATAATATGAACTGGGGACACTGTAATTTGGCAAAATATGAACTGGGGGCACTGTAATGTGGCATAATATGAACTGGGGGCACTGTAATGTGGCATAATATGAACTGAGGCACTGTAATGTGGCATAATATGAACTGGGGGCACTGTAATGTGGCATAATATGAACTGGGGGCACTGTAATGTGGCATAATATGAACTGGGGTACTGTAATGTGGCATAATATGAACTGGGGACACTGTAATGTAGCAAAATATGAACTGGGGGCACTGTAATGTGGCATAATATGAACTGGGGGCACTGTAATGTGGCATAATATGAACTGGGGGCACTGTAATGTGGCATAATATGAACTGGGGGCACTGTAATGTGGCATAATATGAACTGGGGGCACTGTAATGTGGCATAATATGAACTGGGGGCACTGTAATGTGGCATAATATGAACTGAGGCACTGTAATGTGGCATAATATGAACTGGGGGCACTGTAATGTGGCATAATATGAACTGGGGGCACTGTAATGTGGCATAATATGAACTGGGGTACTGTAATGTGGCATAATATGAACTGGGGGCACTGTAATGTGGCATAATATGAAATGGGGGCAGCGTAATGTGGCATAATATGAACTGGGGACACTGTAATGTGGCATAATATGAACTGGGGGCACTGTAATGTGGCATAATATGAACTGGGGGCACTGTAATGTGGCATAATATGAACTGGGGGCACTGTAATGTGGCATAATATGAACTGGGGGCACTGTAATGTGGCATAATATGAACTGGGGGCACTGTAATGTGGCATAATATGAACTGGGGTACTGTAATGTGGCATAATATGAACTGGGGGCACTGTAATGTGGCATAATATGAAATGGGGGCAGCGTAATGTGGCATAATATGAACTGGGGACACTGTAATGTGGCATAATATGAACTGGGGGCACTGTAATGTGGCATAATATGAACTGGGGGCACTGTAATGTGGCATAATATGAACTGGGGGCACTGTAATGTGGCATAATATGAACTGGGGGCACTGTAATGTGGCATAATATGAACTGGGGTACTGTAATGTGGCATAATATGAACTGGGGGCACTGTAATGTGGCATAATATGAAATGGGGGCAGCGTAATGTGGCATAATATGAACTGGGGACACTGTAATGTGGCATAATATGAACTGGGGGCACTGTAATGTGGCATAATATGAACTGGGGACACTGTAATGTGGCATAATATGAACTGGGGGCACTGTAATGTGGCATAATATGAACTGGGGACACTGTAATGTGGCATAATATGAACTGGGGGCACTGTAATGTGGCATAATATGAACTGGGGACACTGTAATGTGGCATAATATGAACTGCGGGTACTGTAATGTGGCATAATATGAACTGGGGACACTGTAATGTGGCATAATATGAACTGGGAACACTGTAATGTGGCATAATATGAACTGGGGACACTGTAATTTGGCAAAATATGAACTGGGGGCACTGTAATGTGGCATAATATGAACTGGGGACACTGGAATGTGGCATAATATGAACTGGGGGCACTGTAATGTGGCATAATATGAACTGGGGACACTGTAATGTGGCATAACATGAACTGGAGGCACTGTAATGTGGCATAATATGAACTGGGGTACTGTAATGTGGCATAATATGAACTGGGGCACTGTAATGTGGCATAATATGAACTGGGGACACTGTAATGTGGCATAATATGAACTGCGGGTACTGTAATGTGGCATAATATGAACTGGGGGCACTGTAATGTGGCATAATACGAACTGGGAACACTGTAATTTGGCATAATATGAACTGGGAACACTGTAATGTGGCATAATATGAACTGGGGACACTGTAATGTGGCATAATATGAACTGGGAACACTGTAATGTGGCATAATATGAACTGGGGACACTGTAATTTGGCAAAATATGAACTGGGGGCACTGTAATGTGGCATAATATGAACTGGGGACACTGGAATGTGGCATAATATGAACTGGGGGCACTGTAATGTGGCATAATATGAACTGGGGACACTGTAATGTGGCATAACATGAACTGGAGGCACTGTAATGTGGCATAATATGAACTGGGGTACTGTAATGTGGCATAATATGAACTGGGGCACTGTAATGTGGCATAATATGAACTGGGGACACTGTAATGTGGCATAATATGAACTGCGGGTACTGTAATGTGGCATAATATGAACTGGGGGCACTGTAATGTGGCATAATACGAACTGGGAACACTGTAATTTGGCATAATATGAACTGGGAACACTGTAATGTGGCATAATATGAACTGGGGACACTGTAATGTGGCAAAATATGAACTGGGGGCACTGTGATGTGGCATAATATGAACTGGGGACACTGTAATTTGGCAAAATATGAACTGGGGGCACTGTAATGTGGCATAATATGAACTGGGGACACTGGAATGTGGCATAATATGAACTGGGGGCACTGTAATGTGGCATAATATGAACTGGGGACACTGTAATGTGGCATAACATGAACTGGAGGCACTGTAATGTGGCATAATATGAACTGGGGTACTGTAATGTGGCATAATATGAACTGAGGCACTGTAATGTGGCATAATATGAACTGGGGACACTGTAATGTGTCATAATATGAACTGCGGGTACTGTAATGTGGCATAATATGAACTGGGGGCACTGTAATGTGGCATAATACGAACTGGGAACACTGTAATTTGGCATAATATGAACTGGGAGCACTGTAATGTGGCATAATATGAACTGGGGACACTGTAATGTGGCAAAATATGAACTGGGGGCACTGTGATGTGGCATAATATGAACTGGGAACACTGTAATGTGGCATAATATGAACTGGGGGCACTGTAATGTGGCATAATATGAACTGGGGACATTGTAATGTGGCATAATATGAACTAGGGTACTGTAATGTGGCATAATATGAACTGCGGGTACTGTAATGTGGCATAATATGAACTGGGGGCACTGTAATGTGGCATAATATGAACTGGGGACACTGTAATGTGGCATAATATGAACTGGAGGCACTGTAATGTGGCATACTATGAACTGGGGACATTGTAATGTGGCATAATATGAACTGGGGTACTGTAATGTGGCATAATATGAACTGCGGGTACTGTAATGTGGCATAATATGAACTGGGGGCACTGTAATGTGGCATAATATGAACTGGGGACACTGTAATGTGGCATAATATGAACTGGAGGCACTGTAATGTGGCATAATATGAACTGGGGACACTGTAATGTGGCATAATATGAACTGGGGGTACTTTAATGTTGAATAATATGAACTGGGGGCACTGTACGGCATAATGTGAATTAGGGGTGGTGTGTTACATAATGTGTACTGGCAGCCCTACAATGTGACATAACATGAAGTAAGGCATTACTATGGTTCAGAAAATAAACTAGGCTGCTATTATGCTGCATAAAATTACCAACTGTTGCGGAGAGGTGTCTCTCTAGAAGCATTAGGACAAGGGCCCCTTAAAAATGTTGCTATGGGGCCCACAAAGTTCTGGCTATGCCCCTGAGCATTGGTGTCTGCTCTGAGAGGCATCTGGCACTTGTGCCAACCTCTAGCAGTTAGTGGGGCTGGGCAGAAGGCAGCACAGAGACCAATGGAGCGATAGAAAAGTTACAATTCCCGGAATAAGTTTGGGTCCGCTTTGTGGCTATCATGTGAAGTAATTAACTGTGATCATGCAACTAAGTTCTGCGCAGGAGGAAAACATGCAATAGTAGTGATGCTTTATTTCTGCAGGAAGATGAGCTTGTTCCCTTTCATTAAGTCATCTATTACTAACCCTGCATCTGTGATGGCACCTGTGTAAATATCTACTAACTGTATCTTTGGAGTGATAATACTGTACACTGCGTTGCGCATTGAGGCTAGGTTTATGAAGACACGTCTGTAAATGTAAGTCTTAAATGTATGTTATAAGTAGACTATTATTATTACTCATTATATTCAGTATGTATAGAGAAGAGCTACTACAATGTTGCATGGACTAGGTAAGAAAACTTATCAGGAAATAATTAAGAGCTTAAGATATTAATCTTCTGTAAGTAGATAGAAGTGTTAGAGGAGATATGATAGAAAAAAAATCAAATACATTAAAAGTCCAAGAAGAGTAAATATTTAAATGCCAGGGGATTTTTACAATGAGTAGACCAGGCATTCCCAATCTCGGTCCTCAAGGCACACTAAACGTCCAAACACACGGACAGTATAGCTGAGCGATTTTGACTATATAGTCAAAATCGCTCAGAAAGTTAGTGCATATCACTCTGTGTGTACACAGCTAGCAATAGCGATGCGCGTTCCCGTCAGGTTGCTATCGCTGCTAAAAATAGACCGTGCAGGCAAGTCAATTTTGGCTAGGTCGCTGGAAAAGAAAAAGCATCTCCTTGCTTAAATAAGTTAGCCAAAATCGCCCATAGTCAAAATCGCCCATAGCCAAAATCGCTGGAAAAGTTAGTAAAAATCTCCTTCTGCCAGTTCAAGGGAAAATGCTCAGTCAAAATCTCTCATAGTTAAAATCTCCCCGTGTGTATGCACCTTAACAGTGCAGCTTTTAGTGATATCCAGGTTTCAGCACAGATGGTTAAATCAAAATAATTGAGGTACTAAATAAGTCACCTGTGCTCAAGTATGAATATCACTAAAACTTGGACAGTAAGTGTGCCTTGAGGACCATGGTTGGGAATGCCAGAAGTAGATATTTGCATATTTGCAAGTTTCCCCCATTACCTACTGTATATTTATTCAGGCTTCTTATGTGACAATATAGGGTGATCCGCAAAAAGAATGTGTTCATTTTGCCAACACACTACAATGGCTAATGCCATCTGAAGATGGTGTTATCTAATGGGGCTAAGCTTTTCGGAGGTTGAAAAATTGCTTCTACAAACCGAATCACCCAATAATTAAATTATAAAATGCAGCATCCCTCCAAAAAACCTCCATTATCTGAGGATTGACAGCAATATTCAGCTTAATAAATAGGCCCCATAAAGAATCCACCAACCCTCCCCAACCGCGGCTGCTGCCGTCTCACAGGGTCACGACTTGACACACACCACCCTGTTGGTCGGGAGCATTTAACCCAATCAGCCCGAGGATCGAATGCATGTGTCCCCACCTTAAGAGAACATTTATTCACAGACAATGGGGCTGATTCAGACCTGATCGGTGCTGTGCGTTTCCACACAGCAGCGATCAGGTCTGAACTGCGCGTGCACCGGCGCCGCAGTGTGCCGGCGCATGGCAGACAGCCGACAGCTGCCGTAGCCCTGCAATCGCCTCTGCCTGATTGACAGGCAGAGGTGGTCACTGGGCAGGAGGGGGCGGGCCGGAAGGTGGGAGGGGGCAAGCTGGCCGTGTTTGGCGGCCATTTAGGGGTCGCGATCCGGGCAACGCAGGGGTGACCGGACCGTTGGGGGAGCGGACCGTGGCGACTGCGTGACATCACACGCAACTGCTGCGACCCTCACTGCAACGAGTAGCGCCCTGCCAGCGCGCAGGAGTTGCGCTGGCTGGGAGCTGCGCTGGCTGGGAGCTACTCTTCAAGTACAAAAGCATCGCCGCTGTGTGATGGTTTTGTACTTTTGCGACAGAGCAGGGACTGACATGCGGGACGGGCTAGACATGTCAGTGTGACTGATCGTAGATCTGCTAAATTTAGCACATCTACGATCAGGTCTGAATTAGAGATGAGCGGGTTCGGTTTCTCTGAATCCGAACCCGCCAGAACTTCATGTTTTTTTTCACGGGTCCGAGCGACTCGGATCTTCCCGCCTTGCTCGGTTAACCCGAGCGCGCCCGAACGTCATCATGACGCTGTCGGATTCTCGCGAGGCTCGGATTCTATCGCGAGACTCGGATTCTATATAAGGATCCGTGCGTCGCCGCCATTTTCACACGTGCATTGAGATTGATAGGGAGAGGACGTGGCTGGCGTCCTCTCCGTTTAGAATAGATTAGAGAGACACTTGATTTACTAATTTTGGGGAGCATTAGGAGTACTCAGTACAGTGCAGAGTTTTGCTGATAGTGACCACCAGTTTTATTTATAATCCGTTCTCTGCCTGAAAAAAGCGATACACAGCACACAGTGACTCAGTCACATACCATATCTGTGTGCACTGCTCAGGCTCAGGCCAGTGTGCTGCATCATCTATTATCTATATATAATATTATATATATCTGTCTGACTGCTCAGCTCACACAGCTTATAATTGTGGGGGAGACTGGGGAGCACTACTGCAGTGCCAGTTATAGGTTATAGCAGGAGCCAGGAGTACATAATATATTATATAGTGAGTGACCACCAGACACACAGTGCAGTTTATTTAATATATCCGTTCTCTGCCTGAAAAAAGCGATACACACAGTGACTCAGTCAGTCACATACCATATCTGTGTGCACTGCTCAGGCTCAGGCCAGTGTGCTGCATCATCTATATATATTATATATCTGTCTGACTGCTCAGCTCACACAGCTTATAATTGTGGGGGAGACTGGGGAGCACTACTGCAGTGCCAGTTATAGGTTATAGCAGGAGCCAGGAGTACATAATATTATATTAAAATTAAACAGTGCACACTTTTGCTGCAGGAGTGCCACTGCCAGTGTGACTAGTGACCAGTGACCTGACCACCAGTATATATAATATTAGTAGTATACTATCTCTTTATCAACCAGTCTATATTAGCAGCAGACACAGTACAGTGCGGTAGTTCACGGCTGTGGCTACCTCTGTGTCGGCACTCGGCAGCCCGTCCATAATTGTATATACCACCTAACCGTGGTTTTTTTTTCTTTCTTTATACATACATACTAGTTACGAGTATACTATCTCTTTATCAACCAGTCTATATATTAGCAGCAGACACAGTACAGTGCGGTAGTTCACGGCTGTGGCTACCTCTGTGTCGGCACTCGGCAGCCCGTCCATAATTGTATATACCACCTAACCGTGGTTTTTTTTTCTTTCTTTATACATACATACTAGTTACGAGTATACTATCTCTTTATCAACCAGTCTATATATTAGCAGCAGACACAGTACAGTGCGGTAGTTCACGGCTGTGGCTACCTCTGTGTCGGCACTCGGCAGCCCGTCCATAATTGTATATACCACCTAACCGTGGTTTTTTTTTCTTTCTTTATACATACATACTAGTTACGAGTATACTATCTCTTTATCAACCAGTCTATATATTAGCAGCAGACACAGTACAGTGCGGTAGTTCACGGCTGTGGCTACCTCTGTGTCGGCACTCGGCAGCCCGTCCATAATTGTATATACCACCTAACCGTGGGTTTTTTTTCTTTCTTTATACATACATACTAGTTACGAGTATACTATCTCTTTATCAACCAGTCTATATATTAGCAGCAGACACAGTACAGTGCGGTAGTTCACGGCTGTGGCTACCTCTGTGTCGGCACTCGGCAGCCCGTCCATAATTGTATATACCACCTAACCGTGGTTTTTTTTTCTTTCTTTATACATACATACTAGTTACGAGTATACTATCTCTTTATCAACCAGTCTATATATTAGCAGCAGACACAGTACAGTGCGGTAGTTCACGGCTGTGGCTACCTCTGTGTCGGCACTCGGCAGCCCGTCCATAATTGTATATACCACCTAACCGTGGTTTTTTTTTCTTTCTTTATACATACATACTAGTTACGAGTATACTATCTCTTTATCAACCAGTCTATATATTAGCAGCAGACACAGTACAGTGCGGTAGTTCACGGCTGTGGCTACCTCTGTGTCGGCACTCGGCAGCCCGTCCATAATTGTATATACCACCTAACCGTGGTTTTTTTTTCTTTCTTTATACATACATACTAGTTACGAGTATACTATCTCTTTATCAACCAGTCTATATATTAGCAGCAGACACAGTACAGTGCGGTAGTTCACGGCTGTGGCTACCTCTGTGTCGGCACTCGGCAGCCCGTCCATAATTGTATATACCACCTAACCGTGGTTTTTTTTTCTTTCTTTATACATACATACTAGTTACGAGTATACTATCTCTTTATCAACCAGTCTATATATTAGCAGCAGACACAGTACAGTGCGGTAGTTCATGGCTGTGGCTACCTCTGTGTCGGCACTCGGCAGCCCGTCCATAATTGTATATACCACCTAACCGTGGTTTTTTTTTCTTTCTTTATACATACATACTAGTTACGAGTATACTTTCTCTTTATCAACCAGTCTATATATTAGCAGCAGACACAGTACAGTGCGGTAGTTCACGGCTGTGGCTACCTCTGTGTCGGCACTCGGCAGCCCGTCCATAATTGTATATACCACCTAACCGTGGTTTTTTTTTCTTTCTTTATACATACATACTAGTTACGAGTATACTATCTCTTTATCAACCAGTCTATATATTAGCAGCAGACACAGTACAGTGCGGTAGTTCACGGCTGTGGCTACCTCTGTGTCGGCACTCGGCAGCCCGTCCATAATTGTATATACCACCTAACCGTGGTTTTTTTTTCTTTCTTTATACATACATACTAGTTACGAGTATACTATCTCTTTATCAACCAGTCTATATATTAGCAGCAGACACAGTACAGTGCGGTAGTTCACGGCTGTGGCTACCTCTGTGTCGGCACTCGGCAGCCCATCCATAATTGTATACTAGTTTCCAATCCATCCATCTCCATTGTTTACCTGAGGTGCCTTTTAGTTGTGCCTATTAAAATATGGAGAACAAAAATGTTGAGGTTCCAAAATTAGGGAAAGATCAAGATCCACTTCCACCTCGTGCTGAAGCTGCTGCCACTAGTCATGGCCGAGACGATGAAATGCCAGCAACGTCGTCTGCCAAGGCCGATGCCCAATGTCATAGTACAGAGCATGTCAAATCCAAAACACCAAATATCAGTAAAAAAAGGACTCCAAAACCTAAAATAAAATTGTCGGAGGAGAAGCGTAAACTTGCCAATATGCCATTTACCACACGGAGTGGCAAGGAACGGCTGAGGCCCTGGCCTATGTTCATGGCTAGTGGTTCAGCTTCACATGAGGATGGAAGCACTCAGCCTCTCGCTAGAAAAATGAAAAGACTCAAGCTGGCAAAAGCAGCACAGCAAAGAACTGTGCATTCTTCGAATCCCAAATCCACAAGGAGAGTCCAATTGTGTCGGTTGCGATGCCTGACCTTCCCAACACTGGACGTGAAGAGCATGCGCCTTCCACCATTTGCACGCCCCCTGCAAGTGCTGGAAGGAGCACCCGCAGTCCAGTTCCTGATAGTCAGATTGAAGATGTCAGTGTTGAAGTACACCAGGATGAGGAGGATATGGGTGTTGCTGGCGCTGGGGAGGAAATTGACCAGGAGGATTCTGATGGTGAGGTGGTTTGTTTAAGTCAGGCACCCGGGGAGACACCTGTTGTCCGTGGGAGGAATATGGCCGTTGACATGCCAGGTGAAAATACCAAAAAAATCAGCTCTTCGGTGTGGAGGTATTTCACCAGAAATGCGGACAACAGGTGTCAAGCCGTGTGTTCCCTTTGTCAAGCTGTAATAAGTAGGGGTAAGGACGTTAACCACCTCGGAACATCCTCCCTTATACGTCACCTGCAGCGCATTCATAATAAGTCAGTGACAAGTTCAAAAACTTTGGGTGACAGCGGAAGCAGTCCACTGACCAGTAAATCCCTTCCTCTTGTAACCAAGCTCACGCAAACCACCCCACCAACTCCCTCAGTGTCAATTTCCTCCTTCCCCAGGAATGCCAATAGTCCTGCAGGCCATGTCACTGGCAATTCTGACGAGTCCTCTCCTGCCTGGGATTCCTCCGATGCATCCTTGCGTGTAACGCCTACTGCTGCTGGCGCTGCTGTTGTTGCCGCTGGGAGTCGATGGTCATCCCAGAGGGGAAGTCGTAAGCCCACTTGTACTACTTCCAGTAAGCAATTGACTGTTCAACAGTCCTTTGCGAGGAAGATGAAATATCACAGCAGTCATCCTACTGCAAAGCGGATAACTGAGTCCTTGACAACTATGTTGGTGTTAGACGTGCGTCCGGTATCCGCCGTTAGTTCACAGGGAACTAGACAATTTATTGAGGCAGTGTGCCCCCGTTACCAAATACCATCTAGGTTCCACTTCTCTAGGCAGGCGATACCGAGAATGTACACGGACGTCAGAAAAAGACTCACCAGTGTCCTAAAAAATGCAGTTGTACCCAATGTCCACTTAACCACGGACATGTGGACAAGTGGAGCAGGGCAGGGTCAGGACTATATGACTGTGACAGCCCACTGGGTAGATGTATGGACTCCCGCCGCAAGAACAGCAGCGGCGGCACCAGTAGCAGCATCTCGCAAACGCCAACTCTTTCCTAGGCAGGCTACGCTTTGTATCACCGCTTTTCAGAATACGCACACAGCTGAAAACCTCTTACGGCAACTGAGGAAGATCATCGCGGAATGGCTTACCCCAATTGGACTCTCCTGTGGATTTGTGGCATCGGACAACGCCAGCAATATTGTGTGTGCATTAAATATGGGCAAATTCCAGCACGTCCCATGTTTTGCACATACCTTGAATTTGGTGGTGCAGAATTTTTTAAAAAACGACAGGGACGTGAAAGAGATGCTGTCGGTGGCCAGAAAAATTGCGGGACACTTTCGGCGTACAGGCACCACGTACAGAAGACTGGAGCACCACCAAAAACTACTGAACCTGCCCTGCCATCATCTGAAGCAAGAAGTGGTAACGAGGTGGAATTCAACCCTCTATATGCTTCAGAGGTTGGAGGAGCAGCAAAAGGCCATTCAAGCCTATACAATTGAGCACGATATAGTAGGTGGAATGCACCTGTCTCAAGTGCAGTGGAGAATGATTTCAACGTTGTGCAAGGTTCTGATGCCCTTTGAACTTGCCACACGTGAAGTCAGTTCAGACACTGCCAGCCTGAGTCAGGTCATTCCCCTCATCAGGCTTTTGCAGAAGAAGCTGGAGGCATTGAAGAAGGAGCTAAAAGGGAGTGATTCCGCTAGGCATGTGGGACTTGTGGATGCAGCCCTTAATTCGCTTAAAAAGGATTCACGGGTGGTCAATCTGTTGAAATCAGAGCACTACATTTTGGCCACCGTGCTCGATCCTAGATTTAAAGCCTACCTTGGATCTCTCTTTCCGGCAGACACAGGTCTGCTGGGGTTGAAAGACCTGCTGGTGACAAAATTGTCAAGTCAAGCGGAACGCGACCTGTCAACATCTCCTCCTTCACATTCTCCCGCAACTGGGGGTGCGAGGAAAAGGCTCAGAATTCCGAGCCCACCCGCTGGCGGTGATGCAGGGCAGTCTGGAGCGACTGCTGATGCTGACATCTGGTCCGGACTGAAGGACCTGACAACGATTACGGACATGTCGTCTACTGTCACTGCATATGATTCTCTCAACATTGATAGAATGGTGGAGGATTATATGAGTGACCGCATCCAAGTAGGCACGTCACACAGTCCGTACTTATACTGGCAGGAAAAAGAGGCAATTTGGAGGCCCTTGCACAAACTGGCTTTATTCTACCTAAGTTGCCCTCCCACAAGTGTGTACTCCGAAAGAGTGTTTAGTGCCGCCGCTCACCTTGTCAGCAATCGGCGTACGAGGTTACATCCAGAAAATGTGGAGAAGATGATGTTCATTAAAATGAATTATAATCAATTCCTCCGCGGAGACATTGACCAGCAGCAATTGCCTCCACAAAGTACACAGGGAGCTGAGATGGTGGATTCCAGTGGGGACGAATTGATAATCTGTGAGGAGGGGGATGTACACGGTGATATATCGGAGGGTGAAGATAAGGTGGACATCTTGCCTCTGTAGAGCCAGTTTGTGCAAGGAGAGATTAATTGCTTCTTTTTTGGGGGGGGGTCCAAACCAACCCGTCATATCAGTCACAGTCGTGTGGCAGACCCTGTCACTGAAATGATGGGTTGGTTAAAGTGTGCATGTCCTGTTTTGTTTATACAACATAAGGGTGGGTGGGAGGGCCCAAGGACAATTCCATCTTGCACCTCTTTTTTCTTTTCTTTTTCTTTGCATCATGTGCTGATTGGGGAGGGTTTTTTGGAAGGGACATCCTGCGTGACACTGCAGTGCCACTCCTAGATGGGCCCGGTGTTTGTGTCGGCCACTAGGGTCGCTAATCTTACTCACACAGCTACCTCATTGCGCCTCTTTTTTTCTTTGCGTCATGTGCTGTTTGGGGAGGGTTTTTTGGAAGGGACATCCTGCGTGACACTGCAGTGCCACTCCTAGATGGGCCCGGTGTTTGTGTCGGCCACTAGGGTCGCTAATCTTACTCACACAGCTACCTCATTGCGCCTCTTTTTTTCTTTGCGTCATGTGCTGTTTGGGGAGGGTTTTTTGGAAGGGACATCCTGCGTGACACTGCAGTGCCACTCCTAGATGGGCCCGGTGTTTGTGTCGGCCACTAGGGTCGCTTATCTTACTCACACAGCGACCTCGGTGCAAATTTTAGGACTAAAAATAATATTGTGAGGTGTGAGGTATTCAGAATAGACTGAAAATGAGTGTAAATTATGGTTTTTGAGGTTAATAATACTTTGGGATCAAAATGACCCCCAAATTCTATGATTTAAGCTGTTTTTTAGTGTTTTTTGAAAAAAACACCCGAATCCAAAACACACCCGAATCCGACAAAAAAAATTCGGTGAGGTTTTGCCAAAACGCGTTCGAACCCAAAACACGGCCGCGGAACCGAACCCAAAACCAAAACACAAAACCCGAAAAATTTCAGGCGCTCATCTCTAGTCTGAATTAGCCCCAGTATAAGAGTATGAGAGATCCTTGTAACAATCTCCCAGCAGAGGTTGCGGAGTGAAGACCAGTGAATGGGATAAAATAATGGGATAAAAAAAAGACTATGGTGAGAATTAAATAAGATTTATGCAAAAAACAAAAAAGACGTAAAATAAAACCTCATAAGAGGCTTTTTATATGTAATATTGAATGATAAAGGCACCTGGTTTTGCATTTAAAGTTATTCCCATTTTAAATGTGTGGTTAAAGACGCCAACAATCTTGATCCGTTGCTTAGTAAATGTAGCTAGTAGTCTTGTAAAGCTTAATCTAACGACTTTTTCAATAATTGGGCTAGATAACATCTTCATAGGAAAGAGTGATGTCTCATTATACTGTAATTCCAGCATAGGATCTCATATAGCTAACAGTAGGGAGGAATTTACACTGAATATTCATTTTTACTCAGATGTCTATAAATATTTAAACAAGTTTAATATATCTACATAATTAGGGAGAAAGATTTTTTTATTTTTCTTTAAAATGTGTTTCTATTGTAAATTTATGTGAAACAATAGAGGTTAAATTGATCCCATTCAAAACGTTGTTGAAAAATTAATTTTTAGTTACTCAACTGTTTTTCCTCCCTCTATAAATGTAGTGCAATGTAAATTTTGTTTAAACTCTCCCTTACTTTCTTTGCCTTCTACAGGAACATGTATTCTTCCTGACACTTTAAACTGCAAACTCTACTTTTTGTATAGTTTTATAGTTTAGTTTTATTATATTTATTTGTCTTTGGTAATAAGCTGTACCATACACATTTTGTATAGAAGCCAATATTATAATATACTGTAGGGCAGTACGGATGGTGTAATGGTTAGCATTACTGCCTCACAGCACTAAGGTTGTGGGTTTGATTCCCGGCATGACCCTAACTGTGTGGAGTTTGTATGTTCTGGACTTGCTTACGCAAGGTTCCTCTGGGTACTCCGGTTTCCTCCCACAAACCAAAAGTATACTGGTAGGTTAATTTGAACTCAACAAAAGGGAAGGAACTCAAGTGTTTTGTGCATCGGCAGCCCAGCGGAGCAATTCAAGTGTTGCTCCATTTGGGCGCACACAGCCTCACATTACTGTTATGTTGTTCCGTCATTTTGTCGGGCTGGTAATAGTAGAATTTAATTTACATGAGTAACACTGGCATACATTTCTACAGAATCGTTACTGTATCTCTTTAAGGGGTGTATTCATTATGCTCTTTTCTTCTGTTTTCTGTGGGAAAAATGGTTATCATGGCTTTGACATACTGTATTTGTGAATGGGGTTTACGTAGAGAAAACATTGATATTTCCTGTGAGGACAGTATAGAATCTCCACTTTCCGGTAAGGTGGATGTGAAGTAGCGTTATCTCAGTTTTTTTTATAAAAACATACTGTATCTTAGGATGGCTTTTTACAGTACCAGTGCATGAAAATATAGAGATTACAGTACTATTTTGTGTTGAAAGTGGAAATCACTACTGCGCAGACTCCAAATTACTCCTCCAGGGAAGCTTCATTCCATGTACCAAGATGGTTGCCGAGGCTACTACTGAGCATGTGCAGAGCCATCTTGAGACTGTGTGAGAAGTGCCACAGTGGATTGAGACCTGTGATTACCTGCTGTTTTAGACGCTGCTCCAGCATCCTGCACCGAAACCAGACACCTACAGTACAACACTCACTGGCTGGTGATCTATATAACTCCCCGCTCCACTCAAGCTCTGCTCCATCTACTCATGTCTTTAACAGTGAGTACAGCTATCTGCTTTATCTTCAATAAAACAACTCCACTGGTTAAGTAACTGGGCTGTCAGTAGTTGTAAGGGATCTGCTGGTGTGTACAGAAACTCTGCTACATCCTCAAGCCTGTACACACATATTTCCAAAATTTTGGGCATGTGTTGGATCTCAGACCCGCGCATGCATATTAGGACACTATTAGGATACATCAGCAAGAGACAGAAGTCTTTAACCAGAGCATTACGCTTCAGACAACAGTATATTAAGACACTGCAGCAGGAACCAGCTTTTGCATGCCATATTGTGAAGTATATGTACAATAGTTCATTGCAGTGGTATTTACTACTTAGGTCGGGATGTACTAATCTTGCGCAGTACATCTCGCAACATATCACATCCATACTAAATGCATACTGTATGAACTAACTAGCAAAAGCTGGCATTACCCTTCGCATTGGAGCCCTGGCGTCCAGGTCTTAGTACATTCAAAAATGCTGTAAAAACACAGAAAAGGGGGGAAACTGCTTTTTTGCTTTAGTTCATCACGCCCTTAATAACTGCAACGCAGTATGTTAAGTATTGCTGCTGGAGAGCGAAAAATGGAAAGTTGAACCCTACAGTAAGTCAGTTTACCTCCAGTTTTGGTATGAGTGCAGTACAGTATGTCCTTTTTATAAACAAAAGCTTTTAATTTACTTTTCCGCTATCATTGGCCTCTGAGCTGTGTGGCCAGCAATGGGAAAGACGAGGAATAATGGAGTTGAAACACTGACCCACCACATTGTTTAAGTGATCAATAATCCTGTGCCCAGTAATTTTAAAGGCTCTTTCATGAACAGCAAAAAAAATGGGCCCCGCATCTACTACTACTGTACTACTACTATTGGCAGTGCCACAGGAGGGCACTAGTGCACCCTAGGCCAGCTTCTCTATCCCTGCACAAGTAATTTCATGATGTCATGGAAGAGGATGTCGGGACCAGGAAACTGAGTGCTTTTACGTCTGAAGGACACACCGGCAGCTCTAGGGCCCCTCGCCATTGACGATGCTGACCCCTGAGCCTTGCCCCCTTTGTGACAGCATCACTCATACACACCCTATCTATTTGCTTAACTCTTAGGTGTCTTGCAACTTCCATAATAAGTTAATTAGAGTATGTGCCTACATTTGGATGTTCGTGAAAATTCCAGAAACCACTCAAGATCTCTGATGCCAGGGACTCGCTTTGAAAATCATGCTTTTTACGTAATGGCCAGGGTTTCCCAGAAAATGCCTCAATCTGGTGCCTGGGAAACCACAGTCCACCTCTGCCATACAGAGACTCGTCTCCTACCTGCTCTGCAGTATCTGTCTTTCTGCCTTCCTGAGCTTGCTCCTTTCACTGGAATGCTCTCATGCTTTACTCCCACTTTCACTTATCCCAGGTCATGAAAAATGAAAAACCGGCACTCACTTTTGGAGATGAAAAAAAACGATTATGCAGCTGTCGGTCTATATGCAATGGAATCTTTATGAAGAATAAATAATTGTTTTTTTCATCTCTAAAAGTGAGTGCTGGTTTTTCTTTTTTCATTACCTCGGAAAAGTGAGAGTCAGTATTAACCCTTTTTTTGAGCTTGTACCACCATTTGTTTTGTTTGTTATATCTTTCACTGAAGGGGTAAATCAGACCTGATCGTAGCAGACCTGATCGGGGGTGGGGGGGGCAGATATAACATGTGCAGAGAGAGTAAATTTGGGTGGGGTGTGTTCAAACTCAAATCTAAATTGCAGTGTAAAAATAATGCAGGCAGTATTTACTCTGCAAAGAAACAAAATAACCCACCCAAATCTAACTCTGCAAATTTTATATCTGCCACAACTACAGTGCACATGGATTTTCCCAACTGCTAACAAATTTGCTGCTACGGTCAGGTCTGAATTACTCCCTGAGTGCTGTCTTTTCCATATATGTATATATATAACAGTGGTGACCCGGCACTCCTCAATGTAATCAGCATGCTCCGGTGCCCTCCTTGAGTGTAAAGCTCATATACAAACGATGGGTGAGAGGCGGCACTCAGAAGACTGGTAGTGCAGTGAAAAGAAAACACTTCTTTATTATACGTTTCGGATAAGCAGCCATCATCAGAAATCAAGTGAAAGACAAACAGAACAAGACATTTTATAAAATGGTTGCCCAAGTATTGGTTACACTAACCGTCCATGCTCCCACCGGCCGCCTGATCCCATGTGCCACAATGTCCTCACTGCGGTTGATGATGACGTGCCCACCCTCCGAGACTGTGGGACTCTGGTGCGTCAGTCTGTGACGTCACCGGACTGTAGCTGCGGACGTGGACATGTTAATTACCATGGAGATCTATGTAAACAAAAATGGAGGATATGGGTAGAGTCACCCCTAAAACACAGGACCAACGTAAAAACAACATGACCCAAGCTGAAAGGCAAGCAATTAACCAACTAAGGGACCGTAAGGACATTGTCATCCGAAACGCTGACAAAGGGGGAGCTATGGTGCTCCAGGAACTATCACAATATATGAAAGAATGTCAACGTCAACTACATGATCACTTGGTATATGATTTGTTGCCAAGGGTACCGACACCAGAATATAAAAAGGAACTGGATAGTGGGTGTAGTATGGTATGCCGACGCTCGGGCTCCCGGCGACCAGCATACCGGCACCGGTAGCCCGACCGCCGGCATACCGACAGCGTGGCGAGCGCAAAGGAGCCCCGTTACTGTGTAAAAAGTGGCCATCGGGTGGCTTCCATACGAACCAAGATTTTGATCACATATCTCTAAACCGTAGGAAGGGGGGGGGGTAACAGAAGTAAAAAACAACTCCAACGACAATGCCGTTGGATCCATCAGCTAGATACTCTATCACCACGAGGATTAAATGAGTATGCTGGCCTGAATGCATTTCTATAATATAATTTTTTAATGTAGCTAGCAATTTTGCCATTAGAATAAACTGAATGGATACGTAATAATAAATATCAAATATGATGCTAAAACCTGGAAGGGTTAATAAAGACCAGGGATCCATAAGATCTGTTTTTAATATTAATATATCAGCACTGTTTTTAAATGTATTATGTCATTGTATTAGTTTAATGTGATGACTTGTTAGTGTAACTTTGTAACATAGTTGCACTTTTTGTTTACATAGATCTCCGGGGTGATTAACATCTCCACCTCCGCAGCGACAGTCCGGTGATGTTACAGACCGGCGCGGCGGAGTCCCACTGTCTCAGATGGCGGGCATGCCATCATTGGGTGCGGTGAGGATATTGTGGCACTTGGAATCAGACGGCCGGTGGGAGAGCGGACGGTGAGTGTAAGCAATCACAGGGGCAATAAGTGTCTTGTTCTGTTAGTCTTTCACTTGAGTCCTGATGACGGCTGCACCGCACTACCAGTACCCTGAGTGCCGTATCTCACCCATTGCATATATATATATATATATATATATGAGATGTGCACCGGGAATTTTTCGGGTTTTGGATTCGGTTCTGCGCCCGTGTTTTGGATTCGGACGCGTTTTCGCAAAACCTCCCTGAAAATATTTTGTTGGATTCGGGTGTTTTTTTTTTCAAAAACAGCTTAAATCATTGAATTTGGGGGTCATTTTGATCCCATAGTATTATTAACCTCAATAACCATTATTTCCACTCATTTTCAGTCTATTCTGAACACCTCACACCTCACAATATAATTTTTAGTCCTAAAATTTGCACCGAGGTCGGTGGCCGACACAAACACCTGGCCCATCAAGGAGTGGCACTGCAGTGTCAGATAGGATGGCACTTCAAAAAATAATCCCCAAACAGCACATGATGCAAAGAAAAAAGGTCGCTGGATGGCTAAGCTAAGCGACCTAAGTGGCCGACACAAACACCTGGCCCATCTAGGAGTGGCACTGCAGTGTCAGACAGGATGGCACTTCAAAAAATAGTCCCCAAACAGCACATGATGCAAAGATAAATTAAAGAAAAAAGAGGTGCAAGATGGAGTTGTCCTTGGGCCCTCCCACCCACCCTTATACCCTATGTTGTATAAACAGGACATGCACACTTTAACAAACCCATAATTTCAGCGACAGGGTCTGCCACATGACTGTGACTGAAATGACTGGTTGGTTTGGGCCCCGACCAAAAAAGAAGCAATCAATCTCTCCTTGCACAAACTGGCTCTACAGAGGCAAGATGTTCACCTCCTCCTCATCCTCCGATTCCTCACCCCTTTCACTGTGTACATCCCCCTCCTCACAGATTATTAATTTGTTCCCACTGGAATCCACCATCTCAGGTTCCTGTGTACTTTCTGGAGGCAATTGCTGGTGAATGTCTCCATGGAGGAATTGATTATAATTCATTTTGATGAACATCATCTTCTCCACATTTTCTGGAAGTAACCTCGTACGCTGATTGCTGACAAGGTGAGCGGCGGCACTAAACACTCTTTTGGAGTACACACTGGAGGGGGGGCAACTTAGGTAAAATAAAGCCAGTTTGTGCAAGGGCCTCCAAATTGCCTCTTTTTCCTGCCAGTATACGTACGGATTGCCTGACGTGCCAGAATCATATGCAGTGACAGTAGACGACATGTCAGTAATCGTTGACAGGTCCTTCAGTCCGGATCAGATGTAAGCACTCGCTCCAGACTGCCCTGCATCACCGCCAGTGGGTGGGCTCGGGATTCTTAGCCTTTTCCTCGCTGCCCCAGTTGCGGGAGAATGTGAAGGAGGAGCTGTTGACAGGTCACGTTCTGCTTTACTTGACAAGTGTCTCACCAGCAGGTCTTTGCACCTCTGCAGACTTGTGTCTGCCGAAAAGAGAGATACAATGTAGGCTTTAAACCTAGGATCGAGCACGGTTGCCAAAATGTAGTGCTCTGATTTCAACAGATTGACCACCCATGAATCCTGGTTAAGCGAATGAAGGGCTTTATCCACAAGTCCCACATGCCTAGCGGAATCGCTCCGTTTTAGCTCCTCCTTCAATCTCTCCAGCTGCTTCTGCAAAAGCCTGATGAGGGGAATGACCTGACTTAGGCTGGCAGTGCCGGAAATTATTTCACGTGTGGCAAGTTCAAAGGGTTGCAGAACCTTGCACAACGTTGAAATCATTCTCCACTGCGCTTGAGTCAGGTGCATTTCCCCTCCTTTGCCTATATCGTAGGCAGATGTATAGGCTTGAATGGCCTTTTGCTGCTCCTCCATCCTCTGAAGCATATAGAGGGTTGAATTCCACCTCGTTACCACCTCTTGCTTCAGATGATGGCGGGGCAGGTTCAGGAGTGTTTGCTGGTGCTCCAGTCTTCGGCACGCGGTGGCTGAATGCCGAAAGTGGTCCGCAATTCTTCGGGCCACCGACAGCATCTCTTGCACGCCCCTGTCGTTTTTTTAAAAATTCTGCACCACCAAATTCAATGAATGTGCAAAACATGGGACGTGCTGGAATTTGCCCACATGTAATGTACACACAATATTGGTGGCATTGTCCGATGTCACAAATCCCCAGGAGAGTCCAATTGGGGTAAGCCATTCTGTGATGATGTTTCTCAGGTTCCGTAAGAGGTTGTCAGCTATGTGCCTCTTATGGAAAGCGGTGATACAAAGCATAGCCTGCCTAGGAACGAGTTGGCGTTTGCGATATGCTGCTACTGGTGCCGCCGCTGCTGTTCTTGCTGCGGGAGGCAATACATCTACCCAGTGGGCTTTCACAGTCATATAGTCCTGAGTCTGCCCTGCTCCACTTGTCCACATGTCCGTGGTTAAGTGGACATTAAGTACAACTGCATTTTTTAGGACACTGGTGACTCTTTTTCTGAGGTCTGTGTACATTCTCGGTATCGCCTGCCTAGAGAAATGGAACCTAGATGGTATTTGGTACCGGGGACACAGTGCCTCAATCAATTGTCTAATTCCCTGTGAATTAACGGTGGATACCGGACAGACGTTTAAAACCACCGCAGCTGCCAAGGCCTGAGTTATCCGCTTTGCAGCAGGATGACTGCTGTGATATTTCATCTTCCTCGCAAAGAACTGTTGGACAGTCAATTGCTTACTGGAAGTAGTACAAGTGGTCTTCCGACTTCCCCTCTGGGATGACGATCTACTCCCAGCAACAACAACAGCAGCACCAGCAGCAGTAGGCGTTACACTCAAGGATGCATCGGAGGAATCCCAGGCAGGAGAGGACTCGTCAGACCTGCCAGTGACATGGCCTGCAGGACTATTGGCTTTCCTGTCTAGGGAGGAAATTGACACTGAGGGAGTTGGTGGTGTGGTTTGCAGGAGCTTGGTTACAAGAGGAAGGGATTTAGTTGTCAGTGGACTGCTTCTGCTGTCACCTAAAGTTTTTGAACATGTCAATGACTTCTGATGAATACGCTCCAGGTGACGTATAAAGGAGGATGTTCCTAGGTGGTTAACGTCCTTACCCCTACTTATTACAGCTTGACAAAGGCAACACACAGCTTGACACCTGTTGTCCGCATTTCTGTTAAAATAATTCCACACCGAAGAGGTGATTTTTTTTTTGTAATTTGACCAGGCATGTCATTGGCCATATTCCTCCCACGGACAACAGGTGTCTCCCCGGGTGCCTGACTTAAACAAACCACCTCACCATCAGAATCCTCCTTGTCAATTTCCTCCTCAGTGCCAGCAACACCATTTCCTCATCCTGGTGTACTTGAACAGTGAAAACTTCAATTTGACTATCAGGAACTGGACTGCGGGTGCTCCTCCCAGCACTTGCAGGGGGTGTGCAAATGGTGGAAGGCACCACCTCTTCCCGTCCAGTGTTGGGAAGGTCAGGCATCGCAACCGACACAATTGGACTCTCCTTGGGGATTTGTGATTTAGAAGAACGCACAGTTCTTTGCTGTGCTTTTGCCAGCTTAAGTCTTTTAATTTTTCTAGCAAGAGGATGAGTGCTTCCATCCTCATGTAAATCTGAACCACTAGCCATGAACATAGGCCAGGGCCTCAGCCGTTCCTTGCCACTCCGTGTCGTAAATGGCATATTGGCAAGTTTACGCTTCTCATCAGACGCTTTTAATTTTGATTTTTGGGTCATTTTACTGAACTTTTGTTTTTTAGATTTTACATGCACTCTACTATGACATCGGGCATCGGCCTTGGCAGACGACGTTGATGGCATTTCATCGTCTCGGCCATGACTAGTGGCAGCAGCTTCAGCATGAGGTGGAAGTGGATCTTGATCTTTACCTATTTTACCCTCCACATTTTTGTTCTCCATTTTTTAATGTGTGGAATTAAATGGCAGTAATATATCAATAGCAATGGCCTACTGTACCGTACTGCTATATATATACTGGTGGTCAGAAAAATTCTGCACTGTCCTCCTACTATATACTGCGCACAACTAAAATGCAGCACAGGTATGGATGGATAGTATATTTGACGACACAGAGGTAGAGCAATGGACTACTGTACCGTACTGCTATATATATACTGGTGGTCAGCAAAATTCTGCACTGTCCTCCTACTATATACTGCACACAACTACAATGCAGCACAGGTATGGATGGATAGTATACTTGACGACACAGAGGTAGAGCAATGAACTACTGTACCGTACTGCTATATATATACTGGTGGTCAGCAAAATTCTGCACTGTCCTCCTACTATATACTGCGCACAACTAAAATGCAGCACAGGTATGGATGGATAGTATACTTGATGACACAGAGGTAGAGCAATGGCCTACTGTACCGTACTGCTATATATATACTGGTGGTCCGCAAAATTCTGCACTGTCCTCCTACTATATACTGCGCACAACTAAAATGCAGCACAGGTATGGATGGATAGTATACTTGACGACACAGAGGTAGAGCAATGGACTACTGTACCATACTGCTATATATATACTGGTGGTCAGCAAAATTCTGCACTGTCCTCCTACTATATACTGCGCACAACTAAAATGCAGCACAGGTATGGATGGATAGTATACTTGATGACACAGAGGTAGAGCAATGGCCTACTGTACCGTACTGCTATATATATACTGGTGGTCAGCAAAATTCTGCACTGTCCTCCTACTATATACTGCGCACAACTAAAATACAGCATAGGTATGGATGGATAGTATACTTGACGACACGGAGGTAGAGCAATGGACAACTGTACCGTACTGCTATATATATACTGGTGGTCAGCAAAATTCTGCACTGTCCTCCTACTATATACTGCGCACAACTAAAATACAGCATAGGTATGGATGGATAGTATACTTGACGACACAGAGGTAGAGCAATGGACAACTGTACCGTACTGCTATATATATACTGGTGGTCAGCAAAATTCTGCACTGTCCTCCTACTATATACTGCGCACAACTAAAATGCAGCACAGGTATGGATGGATAGTATACTTGACGACACAGAGGTAGAGCAATGGACTACTGTACTGTACTGCTATATATATACTGGTGGTCAGCAAAATTCTGCACTGTCCTACTACTATATACTACAATGCAGTACAGATATGGAGCGTTTTTCAGGCAGAGAACGTAGATATTTTCAGCACACTGAGCACATATATTTGCTGCACACTGAGCACAGATATTTGCAGCACACTGAGCACAGATATTTGCAGGACACTGAACACAGAAACTGAGAGAACGCTGCCACGTCCTCTCGCTATCATCTCCAATGCACGAGTGAAAATGGCGGCGACGCGTGGCTCCTTATATAGAATACTAATCTCGCGAGAATCCGACAGCGGGATGATGACGTTCAGGCGCACTAGGGTTAACCTAGCAAGGCAGGAGGATCCGAGACTGCCTCGGAACCGTGTAAAATGGGTGAAGTTCGGGGGGGTTCAGATCCCGAGGAACCGAACCCACTCATCTCTAATTTACAGTCTATTCTGAACACCTCACACCTCACAATACTATTTTTAGTCCTAAAATTTGCACTGAGGTCGCTGGATGGCTAAGCTAAGTGACCCAAGAGGGCGGCACAAACACCTGGCCCATCTAGGAGTGGCACTGCAGTGTCAGACAGGATGGCAGGAAAGAGAAAAAGATGTGCACTGTGGTCGCTGGATGGCTAAACTAAGCGACATAAACACCTCAATATCACAGGAATTACTCGTTCTAATCAATGGTATTATTGGTCCAAATCACTGGAAGAAAATGACAAAATCACTGGAATTATTCGTTCTAATCAATGGTATTATTGGTCCAAATTACTGGAAGAAAATGACAAAATCACTGGAATTATTCGTTCTAATCAATGGTATTATTGGTCCAAATCACTGGAAGAAAATGACAAAATCACTGGAATTATTCGTTCTAATCAATGGTATTATTGGTCCAAATCACTGGAAGAAAATGACAAAATCACTGGAATTATTTGGCAAGATCACTGTAATTAATAATTATACAGTAAATCACTGATATTAATTGGTAAAATCTCGCTATCGCCTGCCTAGTGAAGTGGAATCTAGATGGGATTTTGTACCGGGGACACAATAACTTCATCAATTGTCTAAATCCCACTGCACTAATGGCGGAAAACGGGCACACGTCTAACAGTGCACTGAGAACTGATTATACTGATCACTGATGATACTACGGAGAACTGACACTGAGCAGCGAGAACAGCACTGGATTATTGTACTGTAGTATACTGGTCACCACAATGCAGCACTGACACTGAGCACAGATATTAAGCACTTATCAGGATACTAGAAGTGACACAGAGCTGCAAGATACAGCAATGGCCTACTGTACTGTACTACAATAATTATATACTGGTGGTCCCCACAATGCAGCACACTGACCACAGATATTACTAGGTGTATCTCACACATCGCTCAGTACAGATTACAGGATGTATAATCACCAGGTGTATAACACACGTCGCACAGTACAGTATACAGTATGCAGCTCTGGAGGGATCAGTATTTGGCAGGAAGGCGAGGCCTGGTCCTGGCAGCAGAGTGACAGGTGGCCATATAGTAGCAGCCAGCTCCAAATCTGGCAGTGTGTGGAGAAGGAAGGGGGTGAGGGAAGAGAATGAGCGCTGGAGTGTCTGAGCGGAGAGCTTGGAAGTTCAGGGGGTGTAAGGCGGGATCTGCTTTTCCATAGCAGCGCACAGTGGTGGTGACGGAGTCTGACAAAGGAGGGAGGAGGAGGATTGGGGCTACTGGCCGCAGGGGAGCACTGTGCCGCAGCCACCACCTGCAGGGGGAGTGGAGGGAAACACATCCTATCTGCCCCAGATAAGTGACTTGATCAGAGCAATTGAGGGTCGGAGTTTTCTGAAAGGTGGAAAGGAAGGGGTTCTTTTTCATGTAGACTGGAAGGACTACAACAAACTTGGAGTGACTACACTTTTCACCCTAGTTCGGCAGCCCTGCTGCCCTTTAATACACAGATGAATGAAGACTCCATTTGGAAAGGCGGCCGCTCAGCGATCAAGAGCTGATGCAGCACATGCAGGTGTTTCTGCAAATATGATGAAGAAAAGAACATCTCATAAGAAACATCGAAACAATATGGGACCAAGTAAACCAATCTCCCAGCCTATGCGAAATATTGTAGGCTGTAGAATACAGCATGGGTGGAAAGAGGGCAGTGAGCCAATAACCCAGTGGAAAGGAACAGTTCTGGATCAAGTACCAGTGAATCCCTCCCTCTATCTTATAAAGTATGATGGATTTGATTGTGTCTATGGACTTGAGCTTCACAAGGATGAAAGGGTGTCTGCTCTTGAAGTTCTACCAGACAGAGTTGCCTTATCCCGAATCAGCGGTGCCCATTTGGCTGACACAATGATTGGTAAAGCAGTGGAGCATATGTTTGAAACAGAGGATGGTTCCATGGATGAGTGGCGAGGGATGGTATTAGCACTAGCACCTATTATGAACACATGGTTTTATTATTATATAACCTATGAAAAGGACCCAGTCTTATATATGTATCAACTTTTAGATGACCATAAAGAAGGAGATCTTCGGATCATGCCAGACTCAAATGATTCCCCTCCAGCTGAAAGAGAACCAGGGGAGGTTGTGGACAGCCTATTGGGCAAGCAAGTGGAATATGCCAAAGAAGATGGCTCAAAAATGACTGGCATGGTTATTCATCAAGTTGAAGCTAAACCATCTGTGTACTTCCTTAAGTTTGATGACGATTTCCATATTTATGTCTACGATTTGGTGAAGACATCCTAAATGGGATTCAGTACTTTTTTTTTGCCAAACGTAATCTAATGCAAACATTTGTAGAAACTAAGTCACTGCTTTCTGATTACAGAAATGCTCAGATATTCCTGCGAATCCCAAATCCCTTTCCCTTACAAAGGAACAAATCACTTTCCAAGAAGACTGACGTTTTTGGGATTATGGAGACATAATGTTTTTGAATATAAATCCTCAAGCAGGTGGTGTATTAGAACAAAAGAGTGCAAGAGACCAGCCATGCAGTTTCTGAAATATTATGACAAATGGGGTAATTCCGAGTTGATCGCAGCAGCAAATTTGTTAGGAGTTGGGCAAAACCATTTGCATTGCAGGTGTGGCAGATATAACATTTGCAGAGAGAGTTAGATTTGGGTGGGGTGTGTTCAAACTGAAATCTAAATTGCAGTGTAAAAATAAAGCAGCCAGTATTTACCCTGCACAGAAACAAAATAACCCACCCAAATCTAACTCTCTCTGCACATGTTATATCTGCCACACCTGCACTGCACATGGTTTTGCCCAAGTGCTAACAAATTTCCTGCTGCGATCAACTTGGAATTACCCCCATAATGTTACTGTATTTCATAAGCACTCATTCCTAACTCTGCTAAGTACTGTTTGGTATACTGTATCTGGCTTCCATGAGGTAGTTGTCCATTATTTCAGCTTCCATTGACCTTTTTGAAAGCGGTAGAAGTTATCGATTCTTTTTTTTTATTTGAATTTTTACCTATTTTTAATTTTCTCCTGCATAGCCCAGTAAAATGTTGCAATGTTAAGTATTGACTTGTGCCTTCTGGGGGTCCACTTCTTCACCAAACCCAGCCAAATCTCATCCTAACCCTCTGTTCCATGTTCTCTATGTACCCCATCTGTGTCACCCCTGTCTGTCTACCCCTCCCCTTTAGATTGTAAGCTCTCACGAGCAGGGCCCTCTTCCCTCATGTGCTTATCCTTTGTTTTACTTTAATAATCTTCAACTGTACCACATCCAGCAGTCTTCTGCCCCCTGATACTTATTCCAGTGTCATCTGCTGATGTAACTACTGTATGTTTATTTACCCTGTACTTGTCCTATACTGTCATCAACTGTAAATTGCTGTTTTTCTGTTTGATTATTTATGTACTCTGTAATTGGGCGCTGCGGAACCCTTGTGGCGCCATATAAATAAAGGATATTAATAATAATATAGGGTGTATAATCCCCAGGTGTATCTCACACATCGCTCAGTACAGTATATAGGGTGTATAATCCCCAGGTGTATCTCACACATCACACAGTACAGTATATAGGGTGTATAATCCCCAGGTGTATCTCACACATTGCTCAGTACAGATTACAGGATGTATAATCACCAGGTGTGTAACACAAGTCGCACAGTACAGTATACAGGGTGTATAATTAATTACCAGGTGTATCTCACACATCACACAGTACAGTATATAGGGTGTATAATCCCAAAGTGTATCTCACACATTGCTCAGTACAGTATACATGGTGTATAATCACCAGGTGTATCACAAACGTTGCACAGTACAGTATACAGGGTGTATAATCCCCAGGTGTATCTCACACATCACTCAGTACAGATTACAGGATGTATAAAATCACCAGGTGTATAACACACGTCGCACAGTACAGTATACATACTGGTCACAACAATGCAGCAGATATTGAGCACTGATCGGGATACTAGAAGTGACACAGAGCTGCATGATACAGCAATGGCCTACTGTACTGTACTATATGTATACTGCTGGTCACCAAAATGCTGCACTGTCCTACTATATACTGCTCACAATAATGCAGCACAGATATGGATAGTATACTTTACACATAGCTGCAAGATACAGCAATGGCCTACTGTACTGTACTATATGTATACTGCTGTTCACCAAAATGCTGCACTGTCCTACTATATACTGCCCACAATAATGCAGCACAGATATGGATAGTATACTTGACACAGACCTGCAAGATACAGCAATGGCCTACTGTACTGTACTATATGTATACTGCTGGTCACCAAAATGCTGCACTGTCCTACTATATACTGCTCACAATAATGCAGCACAGAGATAGTATACTTGACACAGAGCTGCAAGATACAGCAATGGCCTACTGTACTGTACTATATGTATACTGCTGGCCACCAAAATGCTGCTCTGTCCTACTGTATACTGCTCACAATAATGCAGCACAGATGTGGATAGTATACTTGACACAAAGCTGCAAGATACAGCAATGGCCTACTGTTCTGTACTACTATAATTATATACTGGTGGTCCCCAGTCCTCACAATGCAGCACACTGAGCACAGATATTTGCAGCACACTGAGCACAGATATGGAGCGTTTTCAGGCAGAGCACGTAGATATTTTCAGCACACTGAGCACAGATATTTGCAGCACACTGAGCACAGATTACGGAGCTTTTCAGGAAGAGAACGCAGCGACGTCTTCTCCGTTCAATCTTCAATGCACGAGTGAAAATGGCGGCGACGCGCAGCTCTTTATCTAGAATACGAATCTCGCGAGAATCCAAAAGCGGGATGATGACGTTCGGGTGCGTTCGGGTTAACCGAGCAAGGCGGGAAGATCAGAGGCTGCCTCGGAACCATGTAAAATAGGTGAAGTTGATGGGGGTTCGGATCTCGGAGAACCGAACCATCTCATCTCTAATATATATATATATATATATATATACACATATATATATATATATATATATTATATATATATCATCACCCCCTGGGTCCTTTTCACCAGTGGGCTTCTGTCCTCTACTCTAGCCTCATTCCTGCATTCTAACAGAGCTATACAATCCATGCATATTCTCTGATTTCGCCATATTCTTGTAGTCCACACTGGCTGCCTCCATTGTTGGTTTGGCCCACTACCCTATTAAGCACATTGGGACCTGTTTATCAATTAATATTTGAGTGAAACCTAATAAATGATAAATATGTCCCATAGTGTCCTCAGCCAGCAGAGGTTACACATAAAATAGGGCATGTCGTCTGTGTGCAGAGTTATCTACGCTCTAGTGACCATTAACACTCTGAATTTCACTGCTCTTGACAGCAGTGTCCAAGATTAGGAAACAAAACACGATGTCCTTTTGATTTGAAAACAAATATATCTGGCAGAAAGTGAAAATTGTTTTTCAAGGGTCTGTGATGTGGAATAACATGGTTTTTTTTTGGTAGACGGACCAAGCAGACTTTAATAAAGCAAATCTTTCTAGCACAGAGACATTCACTGAAGCATGCTGATAATGCATCTGTACATTAAAGATTCTCAATCAGCTATTTGTTGGAGGGATGTTTTATAAGGGGGAGATTTAAGATAATTGGTAATTATAATTACTTTTAGATATACTGGCTTTTTAAATTAAAATCTTCTTTCATCTGGTATAATCCTTAGACCGGCCACAATGCTGTGGCAGCTTTATATTCATCACAATAGGTTCAGTTATTCCTAACCATTATACAGAATATAGCACCTCAGAAAAATCCATTTATTGCCCCCATGTTATTGTGATGTAGTGTCTCGGACACAGCAACAAGAGAGGTTTAATTAAACAACACAAAGAGCATTTGTAATGACATGAATTATCAACTGGAAATTGTCACTTGCATCACTGAATAATAAACATCACAGGGAACACAAACATTTAGATGCTAATGTGACACAAGGTAGTTTGCATGTGATATGTTTAAACTTCAAAACACTGTAAATGTTTGGGAGTCAGAGTATGTGTGTATGCAAACACAATCTAGGAAGCCAGCCATACAGTACACAGGGGGTCATTCCGAGTTGATCGCTCGCTGACGATTTTCACAGCGCAGCGATCAGGTGAAAAAACGGCATTTATGCGCATGCATATGTGCCGCAATGCGCACGCGCGACGTACGGGTACAAAGCTCTTTGTGGTTGTGCTCAGGTTCTAGCGAAGTTTTCCTTCGCACTGACGGCCGCAAGAAGATTGACAGAAAGGGGGCGTTTCTGGGTGTCAACTGACCATTTTCAGGGAGTGTTTGCAAAAACGCAGGTGTGTCTGAAAAAAACGCAGGCATGGCTCGGCGTTCGCTGGGCGGGTGTATGACGTCAAATCCGGACACGAATAGACTGAAGTGATCACAAGCGCTGAGTAGGTTCAGAGCTACTCAGAAACTGCACAAACTGTTTTTGCAGAGCTCGCCTGCACATGCGTTCGTACTTATGCTAAGCTAAAATACACTCCCCAGTGGGCGGCGGCATAGCGTTTGCACGGCTGCTAAAAACTGCTAGCGAGCGATCAACTCGGAATGACCCCCACCACAATACAAACAAGTAAGTAAATCTGAAAACCATCAGTACATTGTGGCATATTAGAATCAAATGATTGAAACAAGCAAGGAGGTGGTTTAAACTAGAGATGAGCGCCTGAAATTTTTCGGGTTTTGTGTTTTGGTTTTGGGTTCGGTTCCGCGGCCGTGTTTTGGGTTCGAACGCGTTTTGGCAAAACCTCACCGAATTATTTTTGTCGGATTCGGGTGTGTTTTGGATTCGGGTGTTTTTTTCCAAAAATACTAAAAAACAGCTTAAATCATAGAATTTGGGGGTCATTTTGATCCCAAAGTATTATTAACCTCAAAAACCATAATTTACACTCATTTTCAGTCTATTCTGAATACCTCACACCTCACAATATTATTTTTAGTCCTAAAATTTGCACCGAGGTCGCTGTGTGAGTAAGATAAGCGACCCTAGTGGCCGACACAAACACCGGGCCCATCTAGGAGTGGCACTGCAGTGTCACGCAGGATGTCCCTTCCAAAAAACCCTCCCCAAACAGCACATGACGCAAAGAAAAAAAGAGGCGCAATGAGGTAGCTGTGTGAGTAAGATTAGCGACCCTAGTGGCCGACACAAACACCGGGCCCATCTAGGAGTGGCACTGCAGTGTCACGCAGGATGGCCCTTCCAAAAAACCCTCCCCAAACAGCACATGACGCAAAGAAAAAAAGAGGCGCAATGAGGTAGCTGTGTGAGTAAGATTAGCGACCCTAGTGGCCGACACAAACACCGGGCCCATCTAGGAGTGGCACTGCAGTGTCACGCAGGATGGCCCTTCCAAAAAACCCTCCCCAAACAGCACATGACGCAAAGAAAAAAAGAGGCGCAATGAGGTAGCTGACTGTGTGAGTAAGATTAGCGACCCTAGTGGCCGACACAAACACCGGGCCCATCTAGGAGTGGCACTGCAGTGTCACGCAGGATGTCCCTTCCAAAAAACCCTCCCCAAACAGCACATGACGCAAAGAAAAAAAGAGGCGCAATGAGGTAGCTGTGTGAGTAAGATTAGCGACCCTAGTGGCCGACACAAACACCGGGCACATCTAGGAGTGGCACTGCAGTGTCACGCAGGATGTCCCTTCCAAAAAACCCTCCCCAAACAGCACATGACGTAAAGAAAAAAAGAGGCGCAATGAGGTAGCTGTGTGAGTAAGATTAGCGACCCT
Source organism: Pseudophryne corroboree (assembly GCF_028390025.1). Classification (NCBI taxonomy): domain Eukaryota; kingdom Metazoa; phylum Chordata; class Amphibia; order Anura; family Myobatrachidae; genus Pseudophryne; species Pseudophryne corroboree. The sequence goes on along the minus strand of NC_086454.1, from coordinate 283,020,916 downwards.
AGTGGCCGACACAAACACCGGGCCCATCTAGGAGTGGCACTGCAGTGTCACGCAGGATGTCCCTTCCAAAAAACCCTCCCCAATCAGCACATGATGCAAAGAAAAAGAAAAGAAAAAAGAGGTGCAAGATGGAATTATCCTTGGGCCCTCCCACCCACCCTTATGTTGTATAAACAAAACAGGACATGCACACTTTAACCAACCCATCATTTCAGTGACAGGGTCTGCCACACGACTGTGACTGATATGACGGGTTGGTTTGGACCCCCCCCAAAAAAGAAGCAATTAATCTCTCCTTGCACAAACTGGCTCTACAGAGGCAAGATGTCCACCTCATCTTCACCCTCCGATATATCACCGTGTACATCCCCCTCCTCACAGATTATCAATTCGTCCCCACTGGAATCCACCATCTCAGCTCCCTGTGTACTTTGTGGAGGCAATTGCTGCTGGTCAATGTCTCCGCGGAGGAATTGATTATAATTCATTTTAATGAACATCATCTTCTCCACATTTTCTGGATGTAACCTCGTACGCCGATTGCTGACAAGGTGAGCGGCGGCACTAAACACTCTTTCGGAGTACACACTTGTGGGAGGGCAACTTAGGTAGAATAAAGCCAGTTTGTGCAAGGGCCTCCAAATTGCCTCTTTTTCCTGCCAGTATAAGTACGGACTGTGTGACGTGCCTACTTGGATGCGGTCACTCATATAATCCTCCACCATTCTATCAATGTTGAGAGAATCATATGCAGTGACAGTAGACGACATGTCCGTAATCGTTGTCAGGTCCTTCAGTCCGGACCAGATGTCAGCATCAGCAGTCGCTCCAGACTGCCCTGCATCACCGCCAGCTGGTGGGCTCGGAATTCTGAGCCTTTTCCTCGCACCCCCAGTTGCGGGAGAATGTGAAGGAGGAGATGTTGACAGGTCGCGTTCCGCTTGACTTGACAATTTTGTCACCAGCAGGTCTTTCAACCCCAGCAGACCTGTGTCTGCCGGAAAGAGAGATCCAAGGTAGGCTTTAAATCTAGGATCGAGCACGGTGGCCAAAATGTAGTGCTCTGATTTCAACAGATTGACCACCCGTGAATCCTTGTTAAGCGAATTAAGGGCTGCATCCACAAGTCCCACATGCCTAGCGGAATCGCTCCGTGTTAGCTCCTCCTTCAATGCCTCCAGCTTCTTCTGCAAAAGCCTGATGAGGGGAATGACCTGACTCAGGCTGGCAGTGTCTGAACTGACTTCACGTGTGGCAAGTTCAAAGGGCATCAGAACCTTGCACAACGTTGAAATCATTCTCCACTGCACTTGAGACAGGTGCATTCCACCTACTATATCGTGCTCAATTGTATAGGCTTGAATGGCCTTTTGCTGCTCCTCCAACCTCTGAAGCATATAGAGGGTTGAATTCCACCTCGTTACCACTTCTTGCTTCAGATGATGGCAGGGCAGGTTCAGTAGTTTTTGGTGGTGCTCCAGTTTTCTGTACGTGGTGCCTGTACGCCGAAAGTGTCCCGCAATTCTTCTGGCCACCGACAGCATCTCTTGCACGCCCCTGTCGTTTTTTAAAAAATTCTGCACCACCAAATTCAAGGTATGTGCAAAACATGGGACGTGCTGGAATTGGCCCAGATTTAATGCACACACAATATTGCTGGCGTTGTCCGATGCCACAAATCCACAGGAGAGTCCAATTGGGGTAAGCCATTCCGCGATGATCTTCCTCAGTTGCCGTAAGAGGTTTTCAGCTGTGTGCGTATTCTGGAAAGCGGTGATACAAAGCGTAGCCTGCCTAGGAAAGAGTTGGCGTTTGCGAGATGCTGCTACTGGTGCCGCCGCTGCTGTTCTTGCGGCGGGAGTCCATACATCTACCCAGTGGGCTGTCACAGTCATATAGTCCTGACCCTGCCCTGCTCCACTTGTCCACATGTCCGTGGTTAAGTGGACATTGGGTACAGCTGCATTTTTTAGGACACTGGTGACTCTTTTTCTGAGGTCTTTGTACATTTTCGGTATCGCCTGCCTAGAGAAATGGAACCTAGATGGTATTTGGTACCGGGGACACAGTACCTCCAACAAGTCTCTAGTTGGCTCTGCAGTAATGATGTATACCGGAACCACGTTTCTCACCACCCAGGATGCCAAGGCCTCAGTTATCCGCTTTGCAGTAGGATGACTGCTGTGATATTTCATCTTCCTCGCAAAGGACTGTTGAACAGTCAATTGCTTACTGGAAGTAGTACAAGTGGGCTTACGACTTCCCCTCTGGGATGACCATCGACTCCCAGCGGCAACAACAGCAGCGCCAGCAGCAGTAGGCGTTACACGCAAGGATGCATCGGAGGAATCCCAGGCAGGAGAGGACTCGTCAGAATTGCCAGTGACATGGCCTGCAGGACTATTGGCATTCCTGGGGAAGGAGGAAATTGACACTGAGGGAGTTGGTGGGGTGGTTTGCGTGAGCTTGGTTACAAGAGGAAGGGATTTACTGGTCAGTGGACTGCTTCCGCTGTCACCCAAAGTTTTTGAACTTGTCACTGACTTATTATGAATGCGCTGCAGGTGACGTATAAGGGAGGATGTTCCGAGGTGGTTAACGTCCTTACCCCTACTTATTACAGCTTGACAAAGGGAACACACGGCTTGACACCTGTTGTCCGCATTTCTGGTGAAATACCTCCACACCGAAGAGCTGATTTTTTTGGTATTTTCACCTGGCATGTCAACGGCCATATTCCTCCCACGGACAACAGGTGTCTCCCCGGGTGCCTGACTTAAACAAACCACCTCACCATCAGAATCGTCCTGGTCAATTTCCTCCCCAGCGCCAGCAACACCCATATCCTCCTCATCCTGGTGTACTTCAACACTGACATCTTCAATCTGACTATCAGGAACTGGACTGCGGGTGCTCCTTCCAGCACTTGCAGGGGGCGTGCAAATGGTGGAAGGCGCATGCTCTTCACGTCCAGTGTTGGGAAGGTCAGGCATCGCAACCGACACAATTGGACTCTCCTTGTGGATTTGGGATTTCAAAGAACGCACAGTTCTTTGCGGTGCTTTTGCCAGCTTGAGTCTTTTCAGTTTTCTAGCGAGAGGCTGAGTGCTTCCATCCTCATGTGAAGCTGAACCACTAGCCATGAACATAGGCCAGGGCCTCAGCCGTTCCTTGCCACTCCGTGTGGTAAATGGCATATTGGCAAGTTTACGCTTCTCCTCCGACAATTTTATTTTAGGTTTTGGAGTCCTTTTTTTACTGATATTTGGTGTTTTGGTTTTGACATGCTCTGTACTATGCCATTGGGCATCGGCCTTGGCAGACGACGTTGCTGGCATTTCATCGTCTCGGCCATGACTAGTGGCAGCAGCTTCAGCACGAGGTGGAAGTGGATCTTGATCTTTCCCTAATTTTGGAACCTCAACATTTTTGTTCTCCATATTTTAATAGGCACAACTAAAAGGCACCTCAGGTAAACAATGGAGATGGATGGATTGGATACTAGTATACAATTATGGACGGGCTGCCGAGTGCCGACACAGAGGTAGCCACAGCCGTGAACTACCGCACTGTACTGTGTCTGCTGCTAATATATAGACTGGTTGATAAAGAGATAGTATACTCGTAACTAGTATGTATGTATAAAGAAAGAAAAAAAAACCACGGTTAGGTGGTATATACAATTATGGACGGGCTGCCGAGTGCCGACACAGAGGTAGCCACAGCCATGAACTACCGCACTGTACTGTGTCTGCTGCTAATATATAGACTGGTTGATAAAGAGATAGTATACTCGTAACTAGTATGTATGTATAAAGAAAGAAAAAAAAAACCACGGTTAGGTGGTATATACAATTATGGACGGGCTGCCGAGTGCCGACACAGAGGTAGCCACAGCCGTGAACTACCGCACTGTACTGTGTCTGCTGCTAATATATAGACTGGTTGATAAAGAGATAGTATACTCGTAACTAGTATGTATGTATAAAGAAAGAAAAAAAAACCACGGTTAGGTCACTGGTATATACAATTATGGACGGGCTGCCGAGTGCCGACACAGAGGTAGCCACAGCCGTGAACTACCGCACTGTACTGTGTCTGCTGCTAATATATAGACTGGTTGATAAAGAGATAGTATACTCGTAACTAGTATGTATGTATAAAGAAAGAAAAAAAAACCACGGTTAGGTCACTGGTATATACAATTATGGACGGGCTGCCGAGTGCCGACACAGAGGTAGCCACAGCCGTGAACTACCGCACTGTACTGTGTCTGCTGCTAATATAGACTGGTTGATAAAGAGATAGTATACTACTAATATTATATACTGGTGGTCAGGTCACTGGTCACTAGTCACACTGGCAGTGGCACTCCTGCAGCAAAAGTGTGCACTGTTTAATTTTAATATAATATTATGTACTCCTGGCTCCTGCTATAACCTATAACTGGCACTGCAGTAGTGCTCCCCAGTCTCCCCCACAATTATAAGCTGTGTGAGCTGAGCAGTCAGACAGATATATAATATATATAGATGATGCAGCACACTGGCCTGAGCCTGAGCAGTGCACACAGATATGGTATGTATGTGACTGAGTCACTGTGTGCTGTGTATCGCTTTTTTCAGGCAGAGAACGGATTATAAATAAAAGTGGTGGTCACTGGTCACTATCAGCAAAACTCTGCACTGTACACTACTGAGTACTCCTAATGCTCCCCAAAATTAGTAAATCAAGTGTCTAAACGGAGAGGACGCCAGCCACGTCCTCTCCCTATCAATCTCAATGCACGTGTGAAAATGGCGGCGACGCGCGGCTCCTTATATAGAATCCGAGTCTCGCGATAGAATCCGAGCCTCGCGAGAATCCGACAGCGTCATGATGACGTTCGGGCGCGCTCGGGTTAACCGAGCAAGGCGGGAAGATCCGAGTCGCTCGGATCCGTGTAAAAAAAGCTGAAGTTCGGGCGGATTCGGATTCAGAGAAACCGAACCCGCTCATCTCTAGTTTAAACCTCTGGGATGGGGACGGGGTGTGAGCCAGTCACCTGTTTTGTAGCCTGTGACATGATAGGTGCGTGTTTTTAGTGGAAGTTTATTTAATTGGCTTGTGTTGTAGGCCAAAGCCTCTTTGTTTTAAGTCTTCCCACCCTCCGTTACCTTTGAGTTTTCCTTGCTTGGTGCTTTTAGTGCTGGCTATGTTGTGGCGGGAAAGAACAGTAGGTCTCCTCGAGTCCAGGTGCAATTGTATAGTTGATGTGCACTCCCTTCATTGACTGGTAGTTGGCTGTACCACCCTAAACGGGTGACAGGACACACGTTCCAGGTGACATGGCATACGTACCTACCTCTCAGGTGTCTCTCCAGATTGTCCCTGCGTTCCAGGTCCGGCTATCGTCTGTGCTATTTGCGTGCAGTGCGCAGCACAACGTCCCCACAGTTGCTTCTGAGGCATACTTGCCTACCTGACCCTCTCCATGAGGGAGAAAATGCTCTGTTCCTGGACTTTCCTGGTAATGTATGATTGCCATCACCTGTGGTGAGCTAGTTAATTGATAAGAAAGGTGTTTCACCACAGGTGATGGTAATCATACATTACCAGGAAAGTCCAGGAACAGAGTATTTTCTCCCTCATGGAGAGGGTTAGGTAGGCAAGTATGTTCTGAGGTCATCCGGTATTGCTGATGCTGCGCCTATGCAGCTTGTCCTTCCTGTCCGGCTGGATGTCGGTCTCAGCTCCCCGCGGACTCCGCTTCCACAGCTATTACTTTAGGCCACAAGCATCCTGTTTCCAAACAGACTTTCCCTCCAATATCCAAACATGGGTGCAGCCATGTTTGGTCAGATCACATGAGTCTCTACAGCCAATCATCTACAGTCTGCTTCCTAGCTGATTGCTCAGCTAATCACCATTTCCCAGTGGGTATAAGGTTCCTGAGAAAGCACTTCCTGGTTGTCAGTGCTACGGTTGTCTAACCCAGTGTTGGATGTCTCTGCTGGCTGTGGTTGTTCTCTCTGCTCTGCAGTTCCAGGTTCCCAGCTCCTGTGATTCCATCCACTTAAAGAGACCTGCACCAATTTTACTTCGGCAGTGCTGCCTGACTCCACGTTGTTCCAGCTTCGTTCCTGATACCATCAGTGACCCATCATCGATTTTGGTTTCTTTTGGTAACATCGATTCTTGTCATCATCGGTGTTCCATAATCGATTCTCGTTACCATCAGTGTGCCATCATTGATTCCTGTTGCCATCGGTGTGCCATCATTGATTCCTGCTAACCATCAGTGTGCCAACATCAATTCCTGTTAACCATCGGTGTGCCATCATCGATTTCTGATACCATCAGTGTTCCATCATTGATTGCTCATCATCTGTGTCTCACCATCGGTTCAGCATCATCGGTAATTCAACATCAACCCTGCACCACTAGTATCATCTCTCTCTTGTCAGTATTGGCTCATTGACTCCGTATCAGTTGTTAGCTGTTTGCATCTATGAACTTCCATTACCAGCAATGCATCTTCCATGATTGCCGCCATATTCATGTCTAATATTACCAACAGCATTTATCTGACTTCTGTGCATTGAGGACTATTACTGACTTTGTGATACCTACTCTGTGTGCTTCCATTGGAGGTTAACCAATTGCTGATATTTGAGTCTACTACCATCTGCCGCTGTGATTGCTTTACCTGCGTGCTTAATAAAAGACTTACCTCTTACACAATCCTCTGTTATTCTGGTCACACCTTCGGGCGCATGCTCCAAGGATATCTTACATGTCTAGGAACCCTATCCAGCCATCCAGGTTCAACTACACATCTGCCCATACGTCTGAGGCTTTCCCAGGTCAGCCGCTGACCTCAGGCGTGACAACGGGGGCAGTATCATCACCCAAACGGGAGGGTAGTGAAGTTAGAAGGTTAAGTGGATAACTTTGTTGCTTATAGGACTCTTAGTTGTGTTTGTGCACTTTGGGCGGTATCAAACTACAATGCAACGCACCTCATTTGATAGAAGGTTTAAAGGTTTATATGCAGTTTTGATTGTTATACTCAAACTGCTATTTATGTGCAGCAGTTTTCAAATGACAGAACTGCTGATGGTTTCAGGGCAGTAGAGAACCTGGCTGGGCCCCGGTACTTTTAGGGGGCATGGCCTAATCTCAGGAGGTGTAGGCATGCACCCTTAGAGAAAAATACAGAAAAAATGTATTTTTAGTGAATCCCTGATCACACTGCAACCCAGCACACAGCAGCATGTGCTTGGCTGAGGAGAAAAACTGCAGCTTCTGCTGCCCAGTAAGGGGGATCTGGACCCCCACTGGGCCCTTCCATCAGACCTGGCCCCAGGAAATTATTACCCTCCTCTCTTCCCTCTTGGTGCCCCTTTGCGGTTTCACAGAAGGGTGCGCTTTTACTATAACTGGCTTTATACTGGAGGTTTTCTATTGGTGATCTCAAATCACATGTCATAGCTGTATTAAAGGCTGGACAGTTCATTGTTACCTTTAATGAGGTTGTTTGAAGCTTAAGGCATAATTCAGAGATGGACGCAGCACACACAGCAGCTCTATTAGAATTGCTGAACTACCGCTATTTCTGCAAAAAGGAACGCTCTCCAACTACTAATATCTTTAGTCCGGAACAATCTATATTTGTGCATGCATTGTGAAACTAAAGGCCCAGCATGCTGTGGCTGCGTATATTTGGCAGGCAGGGCTGGATTATAGTTGAGGCAGACAGGGTGGTCATAGAGGGGGCCCCCATACATTGGGTAGCTCCCCTACCTGGCTGGATTCTGGCAGCAGGGCACTGCAGTGCTGTGATTTGCTGGGTGGAAACAGGATGGGCTTAGTGCTGTGAAGTGCCTGCTCCCATCAGAGACCTGTGCTGAAGCCAAGCTAGATTGTAATACAGGTACTGTCTCTCCTTGTCCCTTACTCCCTCTCTTTCTCCCTCTTGTACCACTCCCTCTCTCTCTCTCTCTCCTACTTTTTGTATCACCCTCTTTCTCTCCCTGACATACTCTCTCTCTCTCCAATGTGCAATCTTGCTCTCTTTATCTCTGACGATCTCTCTCTCTCCTTGACACCTTCTCTCTCTCTCTCCCTGACACCTTCTCTCTCTCTTCTGCTCACTCCCTCTCTGTTTCTACCCTTTATCTCTCCCCTTTTTCTTGCACCTCTGTCTCTCTCTTTGTCTTCCCCTCTCTCTCTCTCTCTCTCCCTGATGCTTTCTATCTCCCTAGCACCTCTCTCCCGCTCACTCCGCCTCCCTCTGTTTGTCTTTCCCTCTGTCTCTCTGACACTCTCCCTCTCTATCTCCCCCTCTCTCTGTCTTGCTTCCTCCCTCCCTGACACCATCTCTCTCCCACTCACTCCCCTTCTCTTTTGCTACCCTCTCTCTCTCCCTCTCCCTCACTCCCCCTCTCTCTGTCTCGCTTCCTCCCTCCCTGACACCCTCTCTCTCCTACTCACTCCCCCTCTCTCTTTGACACCCTCTCTCTCTCCCTCGCGCTCACTCCATCTCCCCGTCTCTCCTCTCTCTCTCCCCGACAATCTCTCTCTCTCTCTCTTGCTTCCCCCTCTTTCTCTCCCCCTCTTTCTTCTGCTTACTCCCTTTCCTTTACCCTCTCTACCTGCCACCCTGTTTCTCTTCCTCTCTTACTTACCTCTGTCTCTCCCCCTCTCTCTCTCCCTGACACCCTCACTTTCTATCTCCCCTCTCATCCCTCTCTCTTTCTTCAGCACCCTCTCTCTCTCTCTCTATTGCTCCTATCTTTCTTTCTGTTTCTCTCTCCCCTCTTGCCTACTCTCGCTATCCTTGACACCCTTTTTCTGTCACTCACCTCTCTGTCTCTCATTTCCTCTCTTTCCCTGGCACCCTTTTTCTCTCTCTCTCTTGGACCGTCACCCTCTCTCTCTCTCTCTCTCTGAGCTCCCTTCTCTCTCTCTCTCTGACACCTGACACCCTCTCTCTCTTTGGCTGGGATGTAATGAAGTTCGAGTTCGGTGGCCGTGCAGGATGCTGGCCAAACTCAGACATTTTTTTTAAAGGGGCAATCATTTACAAGCCATGGTATAGCCTTGTAAATGATTGGCCCATTAAAAAAACATCCAAGTTCCGCCGGCATCTCACACTGCCGCCGAACTCGGACTTCATTACATCCCGGACTTCGTCTCTCTCGTGCTCCTCTCTCTCTCTTCCCTATGGCTACCTCTTTCTCTATCTTGCTCTTCTCTCTTTCTCCCTGATACTGTCTCTTTTTTTTCTCTCCCTTGCTCTCTCTCTCTCTCTCTCTCTCCCTGACACCCTCTTTTGTTTCTTGTCTCTTAATAACCTTTCTTTCTTCTGTGCCTCTAAGAGGTAAAGGAGTGAGCAGATGGGTGCAGAGTCAATTTTATTGGTAGAGGTCCCCATACATTAGTTGTCCTGGGTCCCCCACTAGCCTTTACCCAGCCATGGTGGCAGTGTATTCTGAGACTTAAGGTGCATACTCATGGTGAGATATTGACTATCTCCAATTTTGACTTTGTGATTTCCCCTGAACTCCCTGGAACCCTGAACCACCGATACTGACTATCTTTATTAGAGATTTTGACTATATGAGATTTTGACTAAGTGCTAATTTTGACTATACTATGTACTAGATTTTACGCAATATAGTCAAGATTGACTTGCCTGCCCCAAGGGAGCGTGCATCGTTATCGCAAGCTGTGTACACATGGTGCGATTTGCACTAACTTTCCTTACGATTTTGACTATATAGTCAAAATCGTAAGGTTACATTGCACCATGTGTATGTACCTTTATAATACAGTACCTGCACAAGCACAGGTTGAGAGGGACTCCAAGCTAATGTGCACTTGAAAAGAGCTTATGAAGAGCTGGGGGTGCTTCTCTTTCTGCTGCATTCTGGTATTGTTGCTGCTGCATCATACTTGCCAAATTATCATGAAGGGATCTATTCATGAAGCAGTGAAAAGTGTGGAGACGTGAACCAGTGGAGTAGTTGTCCATGGCAACTAATCAGCACTGAAGTAACATTTATAATTTGCATACTATACAATTGTACAGAGCAGCTGATTGGTTGGCATAGGGAACTTCTCCACGGGCTCACTTCTCCAGTGTTTTCACTGCTTCATGAATAGACCCCATAGAGTCTCCAGGGAGGGGGAAGCCAGATGAGCAGTAAGAGTATCTGGCAATATGATTGCTTCATCAAAGCTCCACCCCTCATTATACAAAGCTGCGAATCCCAACTGAAATATTGGGGAGCGGCCACAATGACATGATTCGGCACAAATCGTGTCATCAAGATGCCCACGCCACTCATGTACTGCACATATAACATGACAGAAGTGGATTTAATCGCTAAAATGTGTCATTTTCCTACATCCACTTAAGCATACATTTCATGCCTTTTCATAGCCATGACAATTACACTTGGTTATTTCAGCACAACCACTTCCATAGCAACCAGTTAGTTTGTACTCGTTATTCAGCTATGTTTATCTATTGTATGTTAGACGTTTTGTCTGTCACCAGTTTGATTTTCTACTAGTTTCTTGTAGTCTGCAATTTTCCTCATTAATTACCCTCTTTTCATTGATGAAGTATATGTGTGCCATTTTTGTGAAATTATCGATGAACGTTAGGCAGTACCTGTATCCACTTACCGATTTAACTTCCATCAAACCACACACAACTAGTGATGAGCGGGTTCGGTTTTACTCGGTTCTACTCGGTTCTCAAAACGGCATCTTATTGGCTCACGGATGTCACGTGTTTTGGATAGCCAATAGGATGCCGTTTTGAGAACCGAGTAAAACCGAACCCGCTCATCACTACACACAACTGTATGGGTGAACTCATCTCTGCTTGTTGATTTTGGAAATGGACAATAGTTTTGCTCTCCTGCTACTGCTTTCACACATAGGCTTTTCTGTATCAGTCATGGATATTCCTGTAACTATCCCATTTAGTAGTTTCTGTACATTGTCATATCCAAGGTGACCTAATGTTCTGTGTTCGAGCTCCATGGACTGTGAGTCATCATAGCATAACACTGCTGTGTGTCAAGGACATTGACAGCACCAGGTACATGTTACTATTACAGTCCCTCTTTTGTTCTGCAAAATGCACTCTCCTTTTTTGCAAACTGGATTCTGAGACTTCTCTGCTCTAGGACACTGATTTCTATAAGATTTGTTCCCATATCTGGTACATAAAGCACATCTTGGATTTCTCTGACTTTGGTTTCAGTCCCTGTATTCAAGTGGTTAATGACTGTCCCAACAGTTACAACACTTTTTTAGCAGTGAGCAATTCATTTCCAATTTCTTTAATTACAATATTATAGGATCACATTTGGCTAATGTAGTAAATTACTCTTAATTTCTTCATTGAAGATGAAATGTCTAGTAGCACCTTAGTCAGTATACTTACAATCTTTTCTGTGTGGTAGTTACATTCTTCAATTCCTGCTCAGATTTCCTCTGCAAGCCAAGTGAGATATTGTCTGATGCGCAACGCCTCAGATCAATTCTTCTAATCAGACCCCCATCCTCATACTCTGCCAGCAGTGCTGTCCACATGTCTTTTGCTGATGCGTTCCCATGTACAGTATGATAATATATATGTGCTGTTTGTATTGGCTCTTGCGTCAACTGGAACTTTCTACAACCTATCATGCTTCAATTGCAAATGTCTATCTGTATAATTCTCTGCACATTTTAGTTTAATGAATCCCATGTCTATGGCATCTGTGTTGGGTGTTTAGGTTCTTGGGACCTGTGTGTCAGGTGCTTGTGTGCCTGGGCCCATACCCTGTTGACTATGTGTGTACTATTTGGCAATGGCAATAAACAAAATAAATAGTATACACAAGCAGATCCACCAAAGTCACCAAACAGCAACAGACTTAACCAGTATCATGGTTTATTGAGCAGTAGAAGATTTGTACAGCAATACTCACAGTTACAGTACATCCACTCAGTATTTGGATGGAGCAGAGCGTGAGCCGAGCATACAGAGAACAAGCCGGTAATGTATGTGGGTAGCAGTTAGAGATGAGCAGGTTCGGGTCTTAGAGAACCGAACCCTACCGGACTTTGCCTTCCGAAATCGGTTCCGAGCCAGGCTCAGGTTTTCCTGCCTGACTCGGAAACCTGAACGCTGCAAAACGTCATCATCCCGCTGTCGGAGTCTCGCGGGATTTAAAATCCATAAAAGGAGCAGCGCGTCGTGGCCATTTCACTCCTGTCTCGGAGAGTGTATTGAGAGGACGTGTCCTCAGTGTTCAGTGTCTGTGTGGGGGCAGGAAAGTGGGGTGGCGAGTCTTGTGCTGTGTTGTGCTGCTCAGTCCAGTCCAGTGTAGTCAGTGTATTGTGCTGCATCAGTCCAGCAAGTCACAGTGTTGGTGTCCTCTCCTGCCAGTGTAGCTGTATAAAGTGGTTGCTGTGTTGTGCTGTCCAGTCCAGTGTAGTCAGTGTAGTCACTCTTCGATAAAACTCCAGTATGAGCGAAACGCGTCAGGGGTTATCGGTGACGAAGGATACCACATTTGAGGACAGTTTAATACGGACATCAGCTAACCACCAAACAATGGCAGCACATCATTGGGCGGCTATTGGAAGGTACAGCGGCACACAGACTGTGGAGAACGGAGACGTCCGGTGCCTCCTAGCCGGCTCCTTCCTAATTCATTATTGCTGACCCTTCATTGGAGAAGCTGCCCCCTTCATTCATCATATAGTGGTGAGCCCGTTAACAACCTCACAGGTGGCTTAATTGAGCATGTACATGCATTGGTTGGCTACATTAGAATTTGCCCGCATCAATCACACAGCGCTACTGTGTAACTGTTATTAACTATTTGGAAAGAACTTGTATCAGGACAATCATTGATTCTCCCTGTGGGACTGAAGGGAACCTAGGTTCCAGTTCTTTTATTGCATTTACAACACCACTGGGTATCGTGTTTTTTTGACAGTGCACTGATATAAATATAGTTCATTGATCCACCTCTATTAGCGGCCAGATTAGCTGGAATTGAAATCTGATCATACATACAACTTATAGAATTGTATGTATAGGACTAGGATGTATAAATGTGGTTTATTGTATACCTTTTAAGTGCTGATTTTTTATTACTAAACTTAAATCAGAATATGCACTTTTTGGTGCAATTTATATATTAAAAAACAATTTTATAATTGCATGTGTTTTCACTTTTCTCGTAAGTCCGATCAATTATAAAAAATAGCGCAGAATTTTTAATTCTGTCCAGTCCAGTGTAGTCAGTGTATTGTGCTGCATCAGTACAGCCAGTCACAGTGTTGTTGTTCTCTGCTGCCATATATCCAGTGTAGCTGTATAAAGTGTTGTTGTGTTGTGCTGCATCAGACCAGTGGTAGTGTCCTGTCTCATCAGTCATTCCAGTGACGATATACGCTGCTGCTATATGTCCTCTGCTGCCGTATAATAATAATAACAACGACAACAACAACAACCACAAGTCCCTTACAGTGTTGTTGTGTTGTGCTGCATCAGACCAGTGGTAGTGTCCTGGCCATCAGTCATTCCAGTCATTCCTGTGCCGCATATTGTCTTATATAACTCCCAAAAAATAATGGAGAACAAAAATTTGGAGGATAAAATAGGGAAAGATCAAGAACCACTTCCTCCTAGTGCTGAAGCTGCTGCAAATAACCATGACATAGATGATGAAATGCCATAAACGTCGCCAGCCAAGGCCGATGCCCAATGTGATAGTAGAGGGCATGTAAAATCCAAAAAGCCAAAGTTCAGTAAAAAGACCCAAAAAAAGAAATTGAAATGGTCTGAGGAGAAACGGAAACTTGCCAATATGCCATTTACGACACGGAGTGGCAAGGAACGGCTGAGGCCCTGGCCTATGTTCATGACTAGTGGTTCAGCTTCACATGACGATGGAAGCCCTCATAACTGAGGCCTTGACACTTATGTTGGTGCTAGACGTGCACCCGGCATTCGCCATTAGTGCAGTGGAATTTAGACAATTGATGGAGGTATTGTGTCCTCGGTACCAAATCCCATCTAGATTCCACTTCACTAGGCAAGCGATAGTGAGATTTTGCCATTTAATTCCAGTGATTTGGACGTATAATTACAGTGATTTTGCCAATTAATGTCAGTGATTTATAATTATTAATTACAGTGATCTTGCCATTTAATTCCAGTGATTTGGACGTATAATTACAGTGATTTTGCCAATTAATATCAGTGATTTGTAATTATTAATTACAGTGATCTTGCCAATTAATTCCAGTGATTTGGACGTATAATTACAGTGATTTTGCCAATTAATTCCAGTGATTTGGACGTATAATTCCAATTGGAATTGTTTGTGTCGCTTGGTTTAGTCATACAGCTACCTCATTGCAACTCTTCAACATCTTTGCATGAGGTGCTGTTTGGGGCCTAGTTTTTGAAAAGTGCCATCCTGTGTGACACTGCCGTATGAGTTCAGGGGTACTGCTGTATTAGTCCTGGGGTACTGCTGAAAAGTCCACTAATTGCAGATTTTTTTAAAAGTGACTGGAGCCGAGGGGGCGTGGCCACGGCAGCACAGGAGTAGGCAGCAGGTCCCGGGAGCTCCCTGGCTGAATCATCCTGCAACACAATCCTAACCCCCTCTGGTGTGCCTGACTAGCCTGCTTCCTCTCCCCACACTGCGGGGCACTGGCAGGCGTCCTTCTCCGCTCTCCCCGAGGTCCGTACGGCTTCGGCGGTACACTTCCGGTTCTGCGGCCTGTGCCTCCTCCGGATCCCCGGCCTCAATTTTGGCGGCTCCCAGCCGCGCTGCGCCCGGAGCTCGAGCGGTGGGCCGCTGTCACCGCTGAATGCCGCGGAGCGACGGGGGGAAGGCGGCTGGCCCTCCTCCTCCTGACAGGCTGCGATTCGGGGCCCTGACTCCCGGAGGGAACACAGGCACTCCTGGAGAAGGGGTGAGGGCACTGTGAGACCGGCGGCCATTTTAACTACAGCTGCACAGATGGCCCCACTGCTCTGGACTGTCCTCCTAGCCTGGAAGGGATATCTGCATTCAAGGGCTGCCTGGCCTGCGTTTCTGTGACCGGTGAGTGGATTCTGCCTTCTGGGACCACACTGCAGGCTGACTTCACCTGCTCTCATTTTACATACTAACTATTACATTGCTCCTGCTTTCACCTATATTCTGGGACGCTGCCTGTACCTTCCTTTATATTTGCCTACTACTTTGACGGCCAGCTGCGGCTACATTTTTGCACACTGAAAGCTTAAGACTCCACTGCTGTTGACTCCTTTTTACGCTTCTGACCTGTGAATTTGCTGGAGTGTTTGTCACTACCTTTTGTCCGTCATGGTTCGGGATGGCCAGCGCACGGTTGCGGCTAAGCTGGAGAGGTTTGCCAGACAACCTAACCCCCGGGCCTTGCAGGCCCCTTCTCAGGGGGCCTCTCCGTCTCACTCCTATTCCCTGTCTGCGACAGCTGCTGACTCCCCTACCACACCCTCA
This sequence comes from Pseudophryne corroboree, assembly GCF_028390025.1. NCBI lineage: Eukaryota > Metazoa > Chordata > Amphibia > Anura > Myobatrachidae > Pseudophryne > Pseudophryne corroboree. The sequence continues at coordinate 283,005,377 of NC_086454.1, read as the reverse complement.
GCTCCATCCCTTCAACAAGTGCTGGAGGCCATTGCAGGGACAGAACAGCGTCTTTCGGATAAGATGGAGAAAGTGCAGTGTGATTTTTCCTTGCTTCGACAGGATGTCCAGCGCATACGAGAGAGAGTGGGTGAGGCGGAAACCCGTGTCTCGAATCTGAAGGATATGTCCTATGAAACAATCCGTATCCACGGTGACCAAGCAAGTTTCCTTCCTTCAATCCAAGCTATTAGACATGGAGGGTCGGCTATGTAGAAATAATGTGCGATTTGTGGGCCTGCCGGAGAAGGAGGAGGGCTCTCAGCCTGAGGACTTCCTTGAATCGTGGCTAAAGGAAATGTACGGCGCTGAATCCTTCACGGCACAGTTTACGGTGGAGCGTGCACACCGGATACCATCCCGTCCTCTACCTCCTGGCGCTCCTCCGCGCACCTTCATTGCCAAATTTCTGCATTATAAAGACCGTGACTCGGTCCTCCGTCTGGGACGCACGAAAAGCCCCCTTGTCAGGAATGGGGTTACCGTGTCGGCTTTCCCTGATTTTGCCGCGGACGTCCAGAAAGATCGAGCCCAGTTTATGCCTATTAAGAGGCGCCTTAGAGACCTGAACCTCTCCTACACTATGCTGTTCCCATCTCGACACCGGGTGGTGGCGGACGGGGAAACCAAGTTCTTTAATTCCCCTAGAGAGGCAGCCCAGTGGCTGTACAGATATGCACCGGGTGCTCGTAAGCTGGCCCCGGACTGATGTCCTGCATTGCTCATGTTTCGTTTGGGCTCACCAGAGGTCTCCACCCATTGTCCAGGGAGCCCCTCCAAACCCCCCCCCCCCCCCCCTTGGCTTTGGTGGCTCAGGACTTTTCTTTCCCTTGCTTACTTGATTTTGGTTAAGGGTTTTGTTGAGAATTTAGCCCTTGGGAGTTAGGATTGGCTGTTTGGGATATAAGTATGCCGAAGTTAGGGGTGGTGTACGGGGAGGGGGGGGGGGGGATATCAGCAAACAGTTCGTTGCTTTTCCTTCTGCATGTTTTTTTCTTTCTATACTTTGTTATTTTTCTTGTGTTTTAATTTGTTTTTGTGTTTATTTTCTTTGCTGTGGGAAGTATATTTGATGCATTGGATACTGTGGATTGCGATTCAGGGATTAAGTAAGATAAGCACTGTTCTTTGTTCTTGCCTTTACTGACGACTTCCAGGAATATTTGCTGGGACGTTTACCTATGTGCTACATAGAATCCTACATGGATTATGGCTAATTTGAAGTTTCTGACATGGAATGTTCGAGGTTTGAATAATAAGATAAAACGCTCCATAGTTTTGACTACACTTCGGAAATATGGCCCGGATGTTGCATGTCTCTGCGAGACTCACTTGGAGGGGAATAGGTTATTGTCACTTAGAAGACCCTGGGTGGGATGGGCCTATCATGCTTCTCATTCCTCCTCTTCCAGGGGTGTGTCGTGTGTCGGTTCTGATAAGAAAGTCGGTACACTTTGAGTTGGTGTCGGTTAAGACTGACCAGTATGGTCGTTTTGTGTTCCTTGATTGTAAGCGGAGTTCCCAACCCTACTACATTATGGCGATTTATGTCCCCCCCCCTTTTTCGTACGATGTGTTGCAACAGGCCGCTTCGTTCATAGCCTCCTCTCCATGTACCCCCGGTGATCTGCTTGGGTGACTTTAATAATGTTATGAATTTGGCATTAGACAGGTGGCGCTCTCCTCAGGCTGCTGGGGTGGGTTCTGGTCCTACTATATTTGCTGATTTTTTGAATAATTTGCAGTGGGTGGATGTGTGGAGGTCTCGGCACCCTATAACTAGTCAGCTTTCATGCTTCTCCGGCACGCATGGCTCGTTTTCCAGAATCGACCTGATCCTACTGTCTCCCGTTCTTCTCCCCAGGGTAGTTGACGTCCAGTACGAGGCCCGGGGTATCTATGACCACTCCCCTATGATGTTGACTCTTGCTATGGAGAGTCAGAGGGGACAATCTTATTGGAAACTGCATCCTTCCTGGCTGATACAAATGGGCGACTGCTCTGACCAAGTGGCTCAGTGGGAGGGTTATTTTAATGATAATGTAGGGTCGGCCCCGGGAACAGTGGTCTGGGATTCATTTAAGGCCTTTTTAAGGGGTACGTATATTAGACGAATATCTGCTCATAAGTTATCCTGCAGGGAGAGGGAGCGAGCCCTTGAAAGTGACGCCAGAGATCTGGAGTCCCGCTACTTGGTGGATGGTACCCCGGCACTGAAAGCACGCTGGTTGGCGGCTCAGTCAGCATGGTTGGCTCATTTGTCTGATAAAAACTTGCGCTCGCTTCTATTTCGGGCTACTAATATTTATATGCAGGGTGACAGGCCTGGTGGCCTGCTGGCTCGACTGCTACACTGCGACCGCCCTGGCTCTACGATTACCCAGATGTCCGGTAGTGATGGCTCCCTTGAAGACACCACGCCGGACATTGCGCAGTTATTTCATTCTTACTATGCTGAGGTCTATAGTTCACAGTTAGTATGTTCGGCATTGGATCTCTCCACTTATTTGAGAAATATTCCCTTACCCACGCTCCCCTCTGAGGCCTCTGAAGTGTTGGAGGCACCTTTGACACTGGAGGAGGTGACGGCGGCTATTGGTCTGTCTCCCAATGGCAAGGCGCCGGGGTGTGACGGCATCCCCTCTTAAGTATATAAGACCCATATTGATTTTTTTGGTCCCAGGCTTCACGCCCTGTATTCTGATATATTTGTTAATAATGAACTTCCCCCCTCTATGTCGGAGGCGATTATTATAGTGATCCCGAAGCCCGGAAAGGACCCTAGGTCCCCGGAATCCTATAGACCGATCTCTTTGATTCCCACCGATGCCAGTTCCTGGCAAAAATTTTAGCAGTTCGGCTTAACACTGTAATTACCTCCATTATCCACCCTGACCAGACCGGCTTTATGCCAGGGATGTTCACTTCTATTAACTTGCGTAGATTATATACCATCTTACAAGTCCCACATGATTTTCCCTCCGACTCGGTAGTGGTCTCACTGGATGCCGCCAAGGCATTTGACAGTGTTGAATGGCCTTATCTATGGGAAGTCATGACTTGTATGGGCTTCGGGCCCAATTTTATAAAATGGACTAAACTACTCTACCAGCACCCGACTGCCAGGATCTCAGTAAACGGCTGTATCTCTCCCTCATTCCGCCTGTCTCGCGGAACCAGACAGGGCTGACCTCTATCCCCCACTTTGTTTGCCCTGGCCATCGAGCCCTTGGCCTGTCTGATAAGGTCGCACCCGGGTATCGTAGGAATTCATACCGGCCCTCGGGAGGATAAGATTGCTCTTTACGCTGACGACATGCTGTTGTTTTTGCAAGATTACACCAGGTCTATGCCTACTTTGTTACAATTGATCGAGGAGTTCGGTGCGTATTCAGGCCTTTATATCAACTGGTTTAAATCCTCCATTATGCCTGTGATAGCCCCCCCTCCCTATTGTTCCTAAAATCTCCCTGCCGCTATGTTGGATGGCGAAATTTAAATATCTCGGGATTCAGGTAACCAACGACCCCTCTGACTTTACACCTTTGAATCTTGATCCGATCATGCAACAGGTTGCTCGTAAATCTAGGACTTGGTGTAAGCTTCCATTGTCTGTATCTGGCAGGGTCAGCCTTGTTAAAATGATAATATTACCTAAGATTCTGTATATTATTCTTCAATCCCCTATGTACATTCGTCCATCCTTCTTTAGGAAATTGAATAGTGTCTTATCTTCTTTAATATGGGCTAACAAACGTCCTAGAATACAGCTGAATACTCTCACCAGGCTGCGCTGCGACGGTGGTCTGGCCTTACCTAATTTCCAAATGTACTATTATGCCGCTCAGCTGACTCATATTAGTGCATGGGTGCAGGATACTGGCGTCACTTCTCTACACTGGGTGTTTATTCAATGTTACTTTCCTGACCTGTCTCCCCTGCAGGTGTTGTTGAGTGGGAACATGGCCCGGTTTCTTCCCCCACTTATATTTCAGGCCGTGAAGGTTTGGCAGGCCCTAAGGGACCTTTTGAAATTTGACAGATTGGACCCAGACACCCCCCTCTGGTATTCTAAATGGCTCCCTGAACTTCATACGCTCGAGGGGAGGGAGGTTTGGGCCCCTAAATCAGTGGTTTCCATAACTCACCTCTATACGGATACTACACTTAAATCTTTCCAACAATTAAAGGATGAGTTTGACTTACCTAACTCCTACTTTTTTAGATACCTTCAACTTAGACATGCTCTACAGTCCCAATTCGCTAGTTCTCCCCCTAAGATCCTTCCATTTCCCATTAAGACCTTTGTAAGTATGTTGGGTCGAGTTAAGATGATTTCCCTTGCATATGGTTATCTTCTCGCTAAACTCCATATAGACCCTTTGACACGTCTCCGTGGCAAATGGGAGGAGGATCTGGGCCCCATAATTGAAGAGAACTGGACCCTTGTTTTGGAAAATCCGAGCACGGTTACCAAATCCATTAGGTATCAACAAATACAATACTTCCTTTTGCATAGAACATATATGACCCCGGTTAGACTGGCTAGATTCGGAGGGGGTCGATTGGGTGACTGCCCTAAATGTGGGGTAGCTGTGGGTACTTTTTGGCACCTTATTTGGGATTGTCCGCTGCTGCGGGCCTTCTGGTCGGGGGTCAGGTCAGTTCTGGGGAATACGGGAGTGGCGGACGCCATGCTTACCCCTCAATTTTGTATTCTGGGGATGGGATGCTCTGATTTCGTATCCAGTCCAGAGGGCCTATATGCTCGCAATATATGTGCCTTGGCGAAGGTCTGCATCGCGAGGCTATGGATGGCCCCCAATGGCCCTTCGATGCCTGCTCTTAAAGTACTAGTAAACGACACTGTTTTTAAGGAACGATACATTTATATGAAATATAATGCCTCTGCTAAATTTTAAAGAATTTGGTCTCCATGGATGGAATCCATATACTCCCTCCCAGACCCTGCGACTTAATGGCTGTGGGGATACTATCAGGCCCTTGATTCGCTAATTTGCAATTTTGTGCTATATGCTTTATTCTCACCCGTTGTGTTATGAGTGGGAGGGTAGATCTGTGCTCTGTTAGACAGCGTAAGGCTCAGAGTGTTAATTTTTCCTTTGTGTCTCTTCTTCCCTTTTTTCTTTGAGGGTTTTTCTTTTCAGTTGATTGTTTGTAAATGTTTTAATGGAAAAAAGTCTAATGAGGTTTTTTGTTTACATAAATGTACGGATTATGCAAATTTATTTGATATAAATAACTGTGTGTACATATACGCTCCTGTGCCATTGGCATGGTAAGATGTTATGCCGAAAGTGAATGTTGTTTTTCCAGAGATGCCCTGTCATGCTGTACATGTTATGTTCCTGCTATGCATTTTCTGTGTACAAACTGTTCTCCTTCGAAATAAAAAATACTCTATTTAAAAAAAAAGTGACTGGAGCCTGCTGGAGATGCTGTCAGTGGAGAGAACAATCGCGGCCCACTATCGACATTCAGCCACTGTGTGACACTACTAGATGGGCCAGGTGGTTGTCTCGCTTAGCTTAGTCATACAGCAACCTCGGTGCACCTTTTTTTCTTCTTTGCATCATGTGCTGTTAGGGGCTTTTTTTTTATATCTGCCATTCTGTCTGCCACTGCAGTGCCACGCCTAGATGGGCCAATTGTGTGTGTCGCTTGGCTTAGTCATACAACTACCTCATTGCAAATCTTTTTCTTCTTTGCATGATGTGCCGTTTGGGGCCTTTTTTTTTATATCTGCCCTCCTGTCTGCCACTGCAGTGCCATGCCTAGATGGGCCAGGTGTTTGTGTGTCCACTTGTGTCGCTTAGCTTAGTCATCCAGCAACCTCTGTGCAACCTTTTGGCCTAAAAACAATATTGTGAGGTGAGAGGTGTTCAGAATAGACTGGAAATGAGTGGAAATGATTGTTATTGAGGTTAATAATACCATAGGAGCAAAATTACCCCCCAAATTCTGTGATTTTAGCTGTTTTTATGTTTTTTTCAAAAATCATCCAGATCCAAAACCAAAACACAAAAGGGTGGTTTTGGCAAAACCAAGCCAAAAAACCAAAACACGAAAGTGGAATTAGAACCAAAACCAAAAAACAAAACATGAAAACTGCCAGCCGCACATCTCTTGGCAGTGCATATACAAGATGTAGTGGTATGACTTGGTGACAGCTATCTCTGAAATATCACAAGGTCTCTGGGAGCTAAACATAACACATCCATGTCCTTCTGTGGCGCTCTAACACAGTAATAAAATGGCGTCAGGGTCGGACTGTGCCCAGGGAAAACTCCTGGTGGGCCCCACTGCCTGGGGCCCCACCTACTTCTGTAGGGATCAGGATCCAGACTGTGCACTTGAATTACACGTTATACCTAAGTTACATTATACTGCACAGGACTATGATTTATTTTCTACCATGCATTGCCGTTATTAATCTGGTAAATTATCAGCGGGCTAAGTCCATGCACTCACTTATGTTTAGCCAAGCCTTTAAGCATGGTCCCTTACCACTGTATTGCCCTTCGTGCTCTAGTCCAACACTAGATGGTGTCACGCATGCACAAAAGGCCAAACGGCAACCAACTTGGTAAATGCATTATGCCACCCGGAGAACCATGGAGACATTACATTAGCACGATCCATGATTTTTGGATTTTTCTTTATACTGAAAGCTTGTATAAAAGAGAAAACCTAAAATATACAGTATATCTGAGAGAAATGTTGGTCCTTTATTCTTGACATTTTTACATCAGTTTTCATACTTAACAGGATCAAGTATAGTTCTTGTGTGATGTCTGTGGTCCAGGCTCTTATTTGAAAAAAAACTTTTTAAAGCTTTTTACACTATTTAGCTGGATGAGTTGTTATTTTGACTTTTTGGAAATCTGTCATACCTTGAAAAAGAGCATCTCATCTGGGTTAAATGTAGACACATCATCCTGCTTCAGAGATGATGCCAGATAACCTCTACGGGTACAAATGTCTTTTCACATTAATGGGGCTTCATGGAGCTCAAAAGAAAGTATTGAAAATGTCAGATACCAAAATAGGAACATATTTTCATGCACTCTATATTATAACCTTTATCTGTCCATACAAGACACTTTTCTGTCCAGTCCTGCTTAACATTTTTAAATACGAGTAGAAATCCAAGAAATAATCCTTCAAAATATTTTTTAGCTGAAGAACAATATTAATATAATATTAATAAACAGCATACGCCTAGCTAAAAAAAGCAGTTACAGTATATACTGTATACTACTAAGTGCAGAAACTAACATACATATAGCCAGTGTTGGACTGGGTCGAGAAGGGCCCACTGGTTGAATGCAGTGGTAGGGGCTCATGCTTAGTGGTATGGCCACAGTGGGGCCCTTTACCTCCCAACTTTTAGGAGGTAGAAAGAGGGACTCCGCGGGGGGTATAGCGGGATAGTCCCAAAAAAGGGACTGTCCCATGAAAATCGGGACAGTTGGGAGGTATAGGGCCCCGGTGGCTTTGTCTGTACCCCTATGGGCCTGTCCGACCCTGCATAGAGTTGTATTATCATGCACATTGCACAGGACATCTGGCTTGGGATATATGTAAATAGGACCAGAGGTTTTTTTGCAAAGCATGATGCTTTATTGGAACTGTTGCACAATGATTGTAGTAATAGTAGTAGTAGTATATTTTCTGTATATGGTACCACAAGATGTCAAGTGCACTATGCAGGGATAAACAACACAGGTGCACATCAATATATAGGATAACTATTAAAATGATGCAAACAAACTCAGTTTGCAGGATATCAGGAAAGGGAAGGGGTACAATAGTGCCAGTTGCAATGTCTGTTTATTACTGAGTACAGTTTGTCATTTTGAAAACTATGGCTCAGCTAGAGGAAAGTAACACGGGTTGTGGTACTATGTTTATGCTTTTTCAAAAACCATACTTTTTACATACATTTATTCTTATGCTGTTTTCTATTAAAAAAAAAACAAAAAAAAACACATCAGAGACCTGTTGTAACAAAATTAGGTCACACAAATAAAGGGTGTTTCTACTAGTTAGTTATTTATATTAGGGATGAGCGGGTTTGGTTCCCTGATACCCGAACCCTAACGAACATCACGTCCGGAGCCCGCCAGACTCGGAAACCAGAATGAGGCAAAATGTAATCATCCCGCAGGTGGATTCTCGTGGGTTTTGGATTTCGTATAAGGAGCCACGTGTCGCCGCCATTTTCACCCCAGTCCTGGAAAGTGTAGCGAGAAGACGTGTCTCCTCAGTGTCTGTGCGGGAAAGTGGTGTGGAGCGTGGGGTGGCGACCTGCTCTTTTGTGCCATTCAAGTGCTGTCTTGTGCTGCATCAGTCCAGTGGTGGTGTCTTGTGCTGCATCAGTCCAGTCACAGTGGTATGGTCCTGTGCTGCCATATGTCCAGTGCTGCTGTATAAGTCCAGTCCAGTGCAGTGGTGCTGTGTTGTGCTGCATCAGTCCAGTGGTGGTATCCTGTGCTGCCATAAGTCCAGTCGTGCTGCTGTATAAGTCCAGTCAGGTGGTGCTGTGTTGTGCTGCATTAGTCCAGTAGTGGTGTCCTGTGCTGCAATAAGTCCAGAGGTGGTGTCCTGTGCTGCCATAAGTTTAGTGCTGCTGCGTACAAGTCCAGGGGTACTGCCGTATAAGTCCAGGGGTACTGCTGTATAAGTCCTGGGGTACTGCCATGTAAGTCCGGGGGTGCTGCCATATAAGTCCAGGGGTACTTCTATATAAGTCCAGTGGTACTGTCATGTAAGTCCAGTCCAGTGTTACTGCCGTATAAGTCCAGGGGTACTGCTGTATAAGTCCAGTGGTACTGCCGTATAAGTCCAGTCAAGTGGTGCTGCCGTACAAGTCCAGTGGTACTGCCGTATAAGTCATGGGGTACTGCTGTATAAATCCAGTCCAGAGGTACTGCCGTATAAAACCAGGGGTACTGCCATATATATCGACTCCAGTGGTACTGCCGTACAAGTCCAGTCCAGTGGTGCTGCTGTATAAGTCTATGGGTACTGCAGTATAAGTCCAGGAGTACTGCCGTATAAGTCCAGGAGTACTGCCGTATAAGTCCAGGGGTCCTTCCGTATAAGTCCAGAGGTACTGCAGTATAAGTCCAGGGGTACTGCCGTATAAGTCCAGTGGTACTGCCGTATAACTCCAGTGGTGCTGCCATATAAGACCAGTCCAGGAGTTCTGCCGTATAAATCCTGGGGTACTGCCGTATAAGTCCAGTTACTGCCCTATAAATCCAGTCCAGTGGTACTGCCATATACAGATGGGTCCACGGTTATCTTGGCTAGTTTGCTGCGCCTAGGCATAACATGGTTTATTAACATAAACCCTTCATCTATTGTTCTCAGCTGCAATACAATACAGAGAACAATACAGCAGGGGATTATGTCATTACAGCAGGGGATTAAGTCCAACTGCCCAGTCTCAGTTAATCCTATTAAAGGTCAAAATAAACATGGATCCACCTGTAAATCCAGGGGTACTGCCGTAAAAGTCCAGTGTTGCTGCCATATAAGACCAGTCCAGTGGTACTGCCATATAGGTCCAAGGGTACTGCCGTATAAGTCCAGTCCAGTGGCCCAGCCGTGTAACTGCAGGGGTACTGCCGTATACATCTAGTCCAGTGGTGCAGCCGTATAAGTCCAGGGATACTGCCATATACAGTAAGTCCAGTCCAGGGGTACTGCTGTATAAGTCCAGTCCATTGGTACTGCCAGATAAATCCAGTGGTACTGCCGTATAAATCCAGTGGTACTGCCATAGAAGTCCAGTCCAGAGGTACTGCTGTATAAGTCCAGGGGTACTGTCGTATAAATCTACTCAAGTGGTACTGCAGTATAAGTCCAGTCCAGTGGTGCTGCCGTATAAGTCCAGGGGTACTGCCATATAATTCCAGGGGTACTGCCGTATAAGTCCAGCGGTACTGCCATATAAGTCTAGTCCAGTGGTACAGCCGTGTAACTGCAGGGGTACTGCCGTATACGTCTAGTCCAGTGGTGCAGTCGTATAAATCCAGGGGCACTGCCGTATTAATCCAGTGGTGCTGCTGTATAAATCCAGTCCAGTGGTGCTGTGTTGTGCTGCATCAGTCCAGTTGTGGTGTCCTTTGCTGCCATAAGTCTAGTGGTGGTGTCCTGTGTGGACATAAATCCAGTGCAGCTGCTGTATAAGTCTAATCCAGTGGTGCTGTGTTGTGCTGCATCAGTCCAGTGGTGATGTCCTGTGCTGCTATAAATCCAGTGGTGGTGTCCTGTACTGCCATAAGTCCAGTGCTGCTGCCATATAAATCCAGGGGTACTGCCGTATACAGTAAGTCCAGTCCAGGGGTACTGCTGTATAAGTCCAGGGGTACTGCCGTATAATTCCAGTCCAGTGGTACAGCCGTGTAACTGCAGGGGTACTGCCGTATATGTCTAGTCAAGTGGTGCTGTATACGGCAGTACCCGTGGATTTATATGGCAGCAGCACTTGACTTATGGCAGCACAGGACACCACCACTGGACTGAAACAGCACAACACAGCACCACTGGATTGGACTTATACATCAGCAGCACTGGATTTATGCGGCAGTACCCCTGGACTTATAAGGCTGCACCACTGGACTGCCATATAAGTTCAGTGGTACTGCCGTATAAGTCCGGTCAAGTGGTACTGCCAAATAAGTCCAGTGGTGCTGCCGTATAAGTCCAGTGGTGCTGCCATATAAGTCATGGGGTACTGCCATAGAAGTCCAGTCCAGAGGTACTGCTGTATAAGTCCAGGGGTACTGCCGTATAAGTCCACTCCAGTGGTACTGACGTATAAGTCCAGTGCAGTGGTGCTGCCGTATAAGTCCAGGGGTACTGCCATATAAGTCCAGGGGTACTGCTGTATAAGTCCAATCCAGTGGTACAGCCGTATAAGTCCAGTGGTACTGCCGTATAAGTCCAGTGTTGCTACCATATAAGACCAGTCCAGTGATACTGTCATATAAGTCCAGGGATACTGCTGTATAAGTCCAGGGGTACTGCCATATAAGTCCAGTACAGTGGTACAGCCGTGTAACTGCAGGGGTACTGCCGTATACGTCTAGTCCAGTGGTGCAGCCATTTAAGTCCAGGAGTACTGCTGTATAAGTCCAGTGGTGCTGCCATATAAGTCATCGGGTACTGCCATAGAAGTCCAGTCCAGAGGTACTGCTGTATAAGTCCAGGGGTACTGCTATATAAGTCTACTCCAGTGGTACTGACGTATAAGTCCAGTCCAGTGGAGCTACCGTATAAGTCCAGGGGTACTGCCATATAAGTCCAGGGGTACTGCCATATAAGTCCAATCCAGTGGTACTGCCATATAAGTCCAGTGGTACTGCCGTATAAGTCCAGTGTTGCTGCCATATAAGACCAGTCCAGTGGTACTGCCATATAAGTCCAGGGGTACTGCCGTATAAGTCCAGGGGTACTGCCGTATAAGTCCAGGGGTACTGCCGTATAAGTTCAGTCCAGTGGTACAGCCGTGTAACTGCAGGGGTACTGCCGTATACGTCTACTCCAGTGGTGCAGCCGTATAAGTCCAGGGGTACTGCCGTATAAGTCCAGTGTTGCTGCTGTATAAGTCCAGTCCAGTGGTGCTGTGTTGTGCTGCATCAGTCCAGTGGTGGTGTCCTGTGCTGCCATAAGTCCAGTGGTGGTGTCCTGTGCTGCCATAAATCCAGTGCTGCTGCTGTATAAGTCCAATCCAGTGGTGCTGTGGTGTGCTGAATCATTCCAGTGGTGGTGTCCTGTGCTGCTATAAGTCCAGTCGTGGTGTCCTGTGCTGCCATAAGTCCAGTGCTGCTGCCATATAAATCCAGGGGTACTGTAGTATACAGTAAGTCCAGTCCAGGGGTACTGCCATATAAGTCCAGGGGTACTGCCGTATAAGTCCAGTGGTGCTGTCATATAAGTCCAGCGGTACTTCCGTATAAGTCCAGTGGTACTGCCGTATAAGTCCAGTCCAGTGGTACTACCGTATAAGTCCAGGGTTACTGCCGTATAAGTCCAGTGGTACTGCCGTATAAGTCTGGTCAAGTGGTACTGCCGTATAAGTCCAGTGGTGCTGCTGTAGAAGTCCAGGGGTACTGCCGTATAAGTCCAGTCCAGAGGTACTGCCGTATAAGTCATGGGGTACTGCCATATAAATCCACTCCAGTGGTACTGCCGTATAAGTCCAGTCCAGTGGTGCTGCCGTATAAATCCAGGGGTACTGCCGTATAAGTCCAGGAGGAGTGTAGTAGGATATACTGGTGTCCGGGCTCCCGGCAGCCAGCATACCGATGCCAGAATCCCGACCGTCGGCATACCATCAGCTGGGCGAGCGCAAATGAGCCCCTAGCGGGCACGGTGATGCGCTATCTTTTCTCCCTCCAGGGGGGTCATGGACCCCCAAGAGGGAGAAAAAGTGCCGGTATACTGTGGGCCAGGATCCCAACAGCCGGCAAACTGAAGACCACCCATCCAGGGGTACTGCCATATAAGTCCAGTCCAGTGGTACTGCCGTATAAGTCCAGTGGTACTGCCGTATAAGTCCAGTGTTGCTGCCATATAAGTCCAGACCAGTGGTACAGCCGTGTAACTCCAGGGGTACTGCCGTATGCGTCTAGTCCTGTGGTGCAGCCGTATGTCCAGGGGTACTGCCGTATAATTCCAGGGGTACTGCAGTATAAGTCCAGTCCAGTGGTGCTGCCGTATAAGTCCAGGGGTACTGCCGTAGGGTGTGGTTCATTAGGTTGACATGAGTTTGGTCAACATACATTGGGTCGACCATGTTTGCATTAGGTCGACAGGATCACTAGGTCGACATGTGCTAGATCGACATGGAAGAGGTCGACATAAGTATTTTTACTTTTTTGGTGTCATTTTATTCGTAAAGTAACTGGGAACCCCAGTTAGTGCACCGTGTCCCTTCGCATGGCTCGCGAGGCAAGGTGCCTCGCTCTGCTACTGCTGCGCTCGGCACAGGTTACCGTTCCCTATTGTAGTCCACGCGGATCGTTTAGCATGAAAAAGGTCAAAAAATAAAAAAAAATTGTGAAAAATCATGTTGACCTTTTTCCATGTCCAGAACACGAGTGGGGATCCAGATCCAAAACCAAAACACAAAACATAAAAAGTGGCCACCGCACATCTCTAATCTATATATTTATTTATTAGCAGTTATTTATGTAGAGCATGCATATTTTACAACAATTTACATCCACTCACATAGTCCTGCCCCAGTGGAGCTCACAATCTATGTTCCCTACCACATGAGCACACACTTACACACTAGGCTTCATTTTTATTACCCTACCCGTACATTTTTGGAGTGTAAGAGGAAACCAGAGCACCTGGAGGAAACACATGCAAGCAGAGGGAGAATATACAAACCCCCCACAGTTAGGAACATGGCGGGAATTAAACACAAGACCTCAGTGCTGTGAGGCAGTACATACTAACCATTACAGTTGAATATATAAGCAATGAATAAAACATATTTAAAACAAATGAGAAGTGGTATTTTTTATTTTATTTTGCTGATCGCTCAGTGAGCAGGAGGGAACTTAAACCCCCTGTGAGTGGAATATTGGATCCATTCAGCAGCGATTTAGGTTAAAAAGACTTTTGTGACCTGTCCAGTCAGTGAGGGTGGGGGGCATGTTTAGACAGTGGGGAATCCACACATTTTGTGGTGTGTATGGCAGAGCTCTGCCGCTCAAACTGAAAATGAATATACGCTTTTTCTGAAGTATCTTAATGAGAAGCACATTGACTGACAGTGGGGATAATTCTGAGTTGATCGCAGCAGCAAGTTTGTTAGCAATTGGGCAAAACCATGTGCACTGCAGGGGAGGCAGATATAACATTTGCAGAGAGTTAGATTTGGGTTATTTTTTGTTTCTGTGCAGGGTAAATACTGGCTGCTTATTTTTACACTGCAATTTAGAATTCAGTTTGAATACACCCCACCCATATCTGACTCTCTCTGCACATGTTATATCTGCCCCTCCCCCTGCAGTGCACATGGTTTTGCCCAATTGCTAACAAACTTGCTGCTGCGATCAACTCAGAATTTGGGCCCTCATTCCGAATTGTTCGCAGCGGATCATCGCATCGCAAACGGCAAGAAAACCTCAAACTGCGCAAGCGCAAAAGCGGAAATGTGCATGCGCAAAGATAGCGATACGACACTTGTGCAGAATTACTATAAGAAAAACTGCTCGTAATACACAAACGAAAACGGGGAGTGACGGAGGCGTGGCAGAGGCACGGCTTCGCAATCCTACGAAATGGGCGTGAAAGTGGGCGGCTAGTGTGGGAGTACGCATCCAGCAGTAGGCGTGTTTTTGGCAAAAATGCGTATAAAAGTACATAACAAATGTTCGCTATCTTGACGCAGCCGAAGAGTGAGTCTGCAGCTGCTCAGCACTTGCGAAGTACTGTTACAAGTGTGTGTCTGCTCTAATTAGCAATTAATTAGCAACTGAATTCACCTGTTGAGCATTTACTCGCAAAATACTGCTCTTACAAAATAATACAAACAGCAATTATATGGCCACTTCATATTTGTATTGTTAGCACAAACAAATCTGACACACTCACAAATAATGCACTGTATTTTTTGTACAAATAAAAATTAACTGATGTTAAATGCATGTTTTAATTATTTGTTGAATAATCTCAAATGTGACTAAACAAACTTATAAACTACATCAGCTAAATCTTCTCAACATAGACATATTCCTTTGTACATACCAAATAACATGAGCACCATAAGGCAGCCTACATTTAATGTGACTTACAGTGCCGTAACTAGACATTTTAGCGCTGTGTGCAAGAAATGGCATCGGCACCCCCCCCCATTATGTAATATAGGGAACGTGCATGCCGTAGGCGCGCGTCAAAAACATAGGGGCGTGGCTTCACGGGGAAGAGGTGTGGCCACAAAATAATACCAATTCATATTACAGTGCACAGTAGTCTCCATTATTCAAATTACGCCGCACAGTAGCGCCACTACACTAGGTAGAGCACCTTTTACACATTACAGTGGACAGATTCACCTTTTTACACATTACGGCAGACAGCGTCCCCATCTTACACATTACGGCAGACAGAGACCCCTTCTTACACATTATGGCAGACAGCGTCCCCTTCTTGCACATTACGGCAGACAGCGTCCCCTTTTTACACATTACGGCAGACAGTGTCCCCTTCTTACACATTACGGCAGACAGCGTCCCCTTCTTACACATTACGGCAGACAGCGTCCCCTTCTTACACATTACGGCAGACAGCGTCCCCTTCTTACACATCACGGCAGACAGCGTCCCCTTTTTACACATTATGGCAGACAGCGTCCCCTTCTTACACA
The DNA here is from genome assembly GCF_028390025.1 of Pseudophryne corroboree. NCBI lineage: Eukaryota > Metazoa > Chordata > Amphibia > Anura > Myobatrachidae > Pseudophryne > Pseudophryne corroboree. The sequence goes on along the minus strand of NC_086454.1, from coordinate 282,989,920 downwards.
TTACGGCAGACAGCGTCCCCATCTTACACATTACAGCAGACAGAGACCCCTTCTTACACATTACGGCAGACAGCGTCCCCATCTTACACATTACAGCAGACAGAGACCCCTTCTTACACATTATGGCAGACAGCGTCCCCTTCTTACACATTATGGGGGACGCTGCCTTCTTACACATTACGGCAGACAGCGTCCCCTTTTTACATATTATGGCAGACAGCGTCCCCTTCTTACACATTACGGCAGACAGCGTCCCCTTCTTACACATTACAGCAGACAGCGTCCCCTTCTTACACATTACGGCAGACAGCGTCCCCTTTTTACACATTGCGGCAGACAGCGTCCCCTTCTTACACATTATGGCAGACAGCGTCCCCTTCTTACACATTATGGCAGACAGCGTCCCCTTCTTACACATTACAGCAGACAGAGACCCCTTCTTACACATTATGGCAGACAGCGTCCCCTTCTTACACATTACGGCAGACAGCGTCCCCTTCTTACACATTACGGCAGACAGCGTCCCCTTCTTACACATTACGGCAGACAGCGTCCCCATCTTACACATTACAGCAGACAGAGACCCCTTCTTACACATTATGGCAGACAGCGTCCCCTTCTTGCACATTACAGCAGACAGCGTCCCCTTCTTGCACATTACGGCAGACAGCGTCCCCTTTTTACACATTACGGCAGACAGCGTCCCCTTCTTACACATTACGGCAGACAGCGTCCCCTTTTTACACATTACGGCAGACAGCGTCCCCTTCTTACACATTACGGCAGACAGCGTCCCCTTTTTACACATTACGGCATACAGCGTCCCCCTTTTTACACATTACGGCAGACAGACAACACCTTTTACACATTAAAAATAGATAAATAGACACATACCACCCCCAGGATCCCGATCGCCAGAATGCCAGTGGGGGTGGGCAAGCACAATGGAGCCACTTGCACCACGCAGTGGGCTCGGTAGCATGCTACACTCGCCAAGTTTCTATTCCCACTTGATGGGTGTCGTGGACACCCACAAGTGGAAATAGTCCATGTAAGTCGGCATGCCGGCTGTTGGCATAGTCAGCGGTCGGTATTCTGGCGTCGGTATCCTGACCGCTAGCAAATCAACTACATCTCATACCAAGCACATCCTACATTAATCAACAGCAACAACAGCCTGGTTTAAGGAAATCACCATAAAACATGTGAAAGAAACACAAAATATGTGACTATGCGAGTTATCCCCATAGACTGCTCCAGCCCCCCCCCCCTTAGATAATATTGTTCTGCCACCTGCACCCCTTTATATATTAATGTAACTGATGCCTCTATATCATCTCAATTAATATATTTTAGTGTGCTTGTATTTATTTACTGTATGCCACATGCCCCCTTACATATTGATGGCGCCACCTCCCCCAATTATATATATTTATGCTGTTTCCCTATTTCCCCTTTTATTGTTAAGTTGTGCCTCCTGACCCCTGCACACTAGCCTGCTTTATATATTTATATAGCTGGAGCTTCCTACCTCATGGTTCTACTGTCCTGTTTATCATGTGCTGGCCGACTGCTCCAGAATACACACCACACAGTAATGAAGAGGCTTATGTGCTGGTATTGCCACATCAGATACTAGGGGCGGAGCTTCATGTGGTATGGGGGCAGAGCCACGGATGGGTCAGGGGGCGGAGCCTCTGCCATAATCAGGGGCTAGGGGAAGATTTTCGGAGAGGGCCGAGGCTGGACGGAACTTTGATAGGTTGCTTCGGCGTTGACTGTGGAGGTGACTGGGCAGCTGGCAGGTGAGGGAGCTGACACACAGAACACACACACGTCGGGGGCCTGGCCTAATCACGGACCTCCGTGACCACGCCCCTATAATAAAAAACCCAAATAGCATGCAGGGGCACCTGGGCTGGAGGCGGAGCTGTCCCGGGAGAGGAGGAGGAGGCGGCACTGGAGTCAGGATCTGCTGCCCAGCACCAGTCGCAGAAGTCAGGTGCTTGGAGCAGTTACTCCCGCAGTGCCGAACAGCTCTGCATCTGCTAGGGCAGCCAATCGGGAGCACACAGCACAAATGCGCTCCCTCTGCAAGTGCGCTGTGTGTCAGGCACACTAAGCACACACCTAGTTACGGCCCTGGTGACTTAATCTGTTATTTTTTTTTTTTGGGGGGGGGGAATATGTGTCCATATCTAATACTATGGCATGTTGCCCCTAGTAACCCAAGTTTTTTTTTTTTTTTATATGGTAAATTAAGTGTTGTGCAAGGCATACAGATTTAAAATTACACTATGCAATGTTTGTCTTAATATTCTGATTGTTCCCTTGTTCCACAAATGTCAAAATGCCATGTTCAAGTTTACAGGGCACAGTTTTCATGAGTGCATAACCTTTAATAAAACACACAAACAATTGTAAAGTAATTTTTTTTTACTTCAAAAACAAATCAAAATCAACAACACAACATGGCTACAAATGAGCATCACATACAGAGATGGACATAGCAGCAAGCAGATGGCATTGGGCAAATGCACATAGCAGAACCCAGTACTATGGTAACTCCTTCTTCTGACAAAATATGATGTTTTCAATTAAGTAAGTGAACCCCCAGCCAGACTAAACTTTTAGGGGAACTGAGGTAGATTCCGGAAAAACACACAAACACAAACATACACAGCACGCTAGGAAGAGGAAGATGGCTCAGGTGTAGGCACAAATAACTCACAGGCTACAATTTAAAGAAAACCTTTCACTTTGAGGGAGTTCTACATTCTGGCCACACAAGCCAAAATAAAAAAATACATCGAGGCAACATGTAAAACATGGGTGCTGCCCATCTGGAGAGACATCACTTTCTCTTTTTTTTCCCCGCCTGATGATGTTCTTCTTGGCTTGGTCTGCGGAGCGACCTTCGAGTACCCTGCCCAGTGGGATGTTCTTCCTGGGCAGGGTGAGGGGAGGGAGCCGATGTGGCTGGCTCTCTGCCACTGTGGGCAAGGGAGACAGCGATGTCCTGGAGCCCTTGCCGAATGGAATTGGCAAGTTCATGGAAGGAGGAGGCGAGTTGATCTTGTCCCTGCCTGATCTCTGCCAGACCTTGGCAGAGTTGAGCTACACCTTGCTCCACACTGGTTCTGTGCTCAGTGAGCCGGACAGGTATCTGGCTTACCTCCCGGAGCATCCTGTCCTGGAAACCATTCAGGCTCTCACCATACCTGGCTATTTCAGTCAGGATTTCCGGGATAGCAGAGGGTTGGGTGGGGGGGCCAGTTGGAATCTGGATGGGTGGGATTTGTGGTCCCACACTGCCAGACACACTAGGTCCCTCCACCTCAGCCTCAGCCACATAACCCTCCTGTGACTCTACCTGCTCACCCCCCTGTGCTGTGTTATGTGCAAAGCAAATAGAAGAATGAGTGGAAAAAGAGTAGATAAAAACAATATGAGACTTTTGTATCCAAAAAATTTAAACAATAAGAAATATGTGTGTAAACTTACCTGGCAAGTCATGTGCATGGAGTATTTCAGGCAGGTCCATGTCCATATAAGACACCCCAACCCCCTCCTCGTAGCTCACACAGTCCGTCGCTATCTCCTCCAGATCTGTGTATTCCACAGTGGCAGCTGGTCCTCCCCCTGTTGCCCTCGAGGCATTCCACTCCGCAGACCTCTTGCCCTTCAGGCGGGATTTGAAGTCGGCCCAACTACATATGTGGGGAAAAATAGGGGCAAGGTAGTGTTAAATTTAGAAAACATGCTTTAATATATAGTACACATGCTATGCATTTGGTTGCTATAGGTAACATCACATCTAAGTTACTTTTTAATAATACTTGGCACAGAAAATGGACTGGCAAGATACACTTACCGTCTTCGAACTTCCTACGAGGTGCGGACTATTGAGCAGACTTCATTAATAGAATTAGTGATGTCCCTCCAAATTCTGTCTTTGGTTGCAGCACCCATGTTTTTGGGTCCTCGATGTATTTTTTGCATGGCCTGTGTGACCAAAATCCGTAACTCCCTCTTAGTGAAGGCGGGCTGTCTTTTCTTTTTTTTGGCAGTAGCCTGTGAGCTATCATCCTGACCTTCATCACCATCTTCCTCTTCACTAGCTGCTTGTGTAGTTTGTGTTTGAGCTGCTAGTCCAGAATCACCCTCAGTTTCCCCACTAGCTATGTCTGGCAGGGGATTCACTCCTAACTCCTGGGTAGCAGAAGAAGGAGTTTGTATAGTACTGGGTCCTGCTATTTCAGAGTCAGCATTGGCAAACTCAAGCATCTGCCTCCGCAGTGCTAAGCTTCTGTGTGCTAAAGCTGCCATCTGCTTCTGCACCTCGTCCATCTCTGCTGCCGTCTGCTCACGAGTAGCCATGTTGCTGGTAGCATGTGTGTATGCACAAGTGTTCGGGTATTTATAGCTGCTTGCGTTTTCCGGTGCGGAATTCCGCGCAGGTGTATATTATGCTAATTGGTCCAGTAATTGCTGCACTGGCTATATGAACGCCCTGCATGCAGCCTGTGCGTGGGTGTATGCGGAAAATTACTGAAGCAAGGTGGACATTTCTGAGTGAGCACATTTCTGAGTGAGTTTTGAGAGTATTTTATATTGTTTCAGGACATTTTTATTATGTAATATTCTCCTTTTCATGTATGTTGTGTAAGATTGTTGTATCCAATGGTTATTTTTTTTTTTTTAATTTTTTTATTTTATATATATGTGAAGACTAATATGTTTATGATTATAAGCCATATTGGAATGATGTGTGTGTGTGTGTGTGTGTGTGTGTGTGTGTGTGTGTGTGTGTGTGTGTGTCCGCGGGTGCGAAGCACCGCCCATGAGAACTAAACAAACTGTCCTGCACATCAATGTACACATATCAATAAAGTTTATTACAGATAACACCATACATTTCCAACCAATCACATGCAACCACAAACTATAAATATAAGCCCATATATGGAAAACGCCATTGCCATGATGCGCGCAGCTGCATTCACGCGCCGCGAGCTGCGCGTCCTGGTGGCAGTGATGTACCGCCGCGTAGTCCGCGCAGGGCCCTTTGTCCCAAATAGGGTAAAGCGCGAGGCCTACGCGGAGGTATGCCGCTTATTGAGGACCTGCGTCCGCAGCAGGTGGACCATCATACAGCTGGAGAGACGGTGGAGCGACCTCCGCAGGCGTACACCGGACCTGTTGGCGGAGCTCCGCCAACAAATCCGTAACCTACGTAGGTGCAGTAAGTGAAATATTACAGTACATAACAGATTTTTGCCATAAACTTTGCCTACTTTCACTAAGTGAGAGTGTGAAAATTAGCACACTTACAATAAACTATTGTAGAATACACATGACAGTGTGTGTGGGTGGGGCAAGCAGTACTGACTGTGTATCAAGGTGCTTCTGCAAAAGTGAATGCTGTTGTGCATAATTGCTACAAAGGCTGACAACTGAACCCAATAGCTGGCTCAGAGGGTTTATTCTTATAATGTGGGTGTTTTTTTGAACTGGTGATGTTAGCTATATCAAACAATCAGATTCTATATATTATCTGATAGAAGCAGCTTAATAAAGTTTACGTATAATCTGATTGGTTGCTATGGGCAACATCACCAGTTTAAACATTTTACAAACTTATTAATGTTACCCCTGTCTCTTTAACATAGGACAGAACAGAGTAAGAGGAATATGCTGATGTTAAAAATGTATATGCTAAAACCTAAATATTACATATGTCATTCTAGGGCAAACACAACGGCAAGCTGCTGCTGCTGCTGGGAGCCCACACCAGGCCCCTTCTCAGGCCCCCTCCCCTTCTCCAGCCCACTCCCCCTCTCCAGCCCAGTCCCCCTCTCCAGCCCACTTCCCCTCTCCAGCCACCTCACCCTCTCCAGCCACCTCACCCTCTCCAGACCACTCCCCCTCTCCAGCCCACTCCCCCTCTCCAGCCACCTCACCCTCTCCAGCCACCTCACCCTCTCCGGCCCACACCCTCTCTCCAGCCATCTCACCCTCTCCAGCCCACTCCCCCTCTCCAGCCACCTCACCTTCTCCAGCCACCTCTCCCTCTCCGGCCCACACCCCCTCTCCAGCCACCTCACCCTCTCCAGCCCACTCCTCCTCTCCAGCCACCTCACCCTCTCCGGCCCACACCCCCTCTCTTTCCCAATCCCCCTCTCCGGCCCAATCCCACTCTCTTTCCCAATCCCCCTCTCCAGCCCAATCCCACTCTCTTTCCCAATCCATCTCTCCAGCCCAATCCCACTCTCTTTCCCAATTCCCCTCTCTGCCCCCCTCCCCCTCTGTGTCCCAAAAAACCACTCCACCACCCTCACCCTATCATTCACAAACCCCCTCTGTAAGGACCTCCCCCTTCCATACGCTTACACAATTAGACCCTCCTTCCCTCATCCTGCCTCCTTCCCCCATCCAGCACCCATCCCCCATCCAGCCAACCTCACCCATCCAGCCTCCATCCCCCAGCAAGTCACCTTCGCCACCATGTGAATGGGCAGCAGAGGCCCCGGAGCCACTTGAGGGAGGTGGGCAAGTGGCAGAGGAGAGTAAGTTCACACACATTCCTTAATTTTAATTTTGGTTCAAAAACGACACATTCAAATAAATACAGTGTTGTACTGTGGCCAATCTTTTGTCAAGGTTAAATGCTTGTCTTCTTCATCATGGTATGGATGATGCATTTACATTTGTGTAAGGAACATTATATGTACAGTGTCTACATCTGCAATGTTGAGGATGGCCACTCTGGGTCGCCAATCACTATGTCGACAGGTTTGGCTGCACAACAGGGTTTGTATGTGAGACATTATATGCAAAACATTACGACCTGAGCGGTACTTTTTGTGTGGTTTTACTTTTACAATTGTGCATGGGTATTGCAAGATTTACAAATTAAAGTCGCAGGAGTCACTTTGTTAGGCAGGCTAAGGACACAGTGATTTGTGTTGTGAAAGTTACACTCCTACTATTTAGGATTTATACATTTATAAAGCTGTTTGACCTTATGTTGTAAGGCAGGCTTTCATGGAGTGTGGGCATGCTACGATATGTGGTCCTTCTGAAGATGTTGATATGCAGTGTGATGATGCAGGGCCAACCCCAAAAAAGATAAGTTGGCTTCACTCCAGATGTGAATGAATACCAACATGGTGTTACATTTACTAAGATGGTAGTTCTCTTTAAGGTGGGATGTTGCCCATAGAAACCAATAAGATTATACTTGTAATTTTTTAAACCCCTTCTACAAGATAATATGTCGAATTTGTTTGCTTGCTATGGTCAACGTCCCATCTTAAATAGAACTCCCATAGTAGTAAATGTACCCCATGGTGTGGTACACTTAAAAAAAAAAAAACATTGCTGAGCAGGCTTGTGTGTTGTTCTACTACTGATTTATCCTTAAAACAGCCATGATGTAGTCACTTTGCCATTAAAGCAGGCCTGTCCAAACTGCGGCCCTCCAGCTGCTGAGAAACTACACATCCCAGCATGCCCTGACACAGCTTTTGCATTCTCTGACCCCAAAACTGTGTCAAGGCATGCTGGTATATGTAGTTTCACAACAGCTGGAGGGCCTCAGTTTGGACATGCCTGCATTAAAGTGTGCTTTGTGCCTTGCTTGTATAATAGGTAATGTGAGTAAGTTTGTAATGTTTATGTTGCCTCTTAATTTCAGATGTTGCAGTTGGAGATCCCACAACTTTTGCGGGCATTCTGGCCACCATGAGGCAAAATCTTGTAGCCTTGCTGGCTAATGTGGACCAGCTGGAAAAATTTGTAAAATTTTAATGTAAAGAATTTTATATTTTCTGTTTAAAAAAAAAACATAAAAAAAACCCAAAAACAATAAAATCTATATATATTTCAAGTTAAACGGGTGTTGTGTTTATTAATGCAATAAAGGAACAGCAGATTGGCTAGCAGAAATTGATTACCTTAAACATTTCACACATCTAACGTAAGATTTAAAACAAAAACACAAATACAGTTAGGAGGTTATTGTCTACATAAACATGTAAACACCTTCATTCACAAACTATACCTCTATACAAAAAAAACAAAAACAAAAAAAATTAGAGCAGGCACATTTAAAACATCTATATTTATAATTTAAACATTTAAATGTTGATGGCCAATTATGCCTACAAAGTGTTCTTCAGGTATTTTTTTAAGACTTAATTGGTCATGAACATTATCATTCATTACACTAATTGGATTCGTAATTGAGGAGGGCTTGTGGATTTTAAACTGAAAGGTGTAATTTCACTTAATAGAAAAAAAAACACATTGTTGTGCGTTTTTCCGCAAAAGTGTGCACTTTTAAGAAAAATGTGTAAATCTACGAAAACTTAGTATTTTTACGATGAGGTTTGTGTTAATGCGATGGTTTCGCACTGCTGCGTTGTCATTTGGCATACGCCCACTTTGTGTAATACTGCGGACGAATTAGCAAAAACCCGTTGGAGGCGGATATTCGCTATTTTGCAACATGTTCGCAATTTTGCACATACCTTGTACGAACGAAAAAAATAGCGAACAACTCGGAATGAGGGCCTAGGCCCAGTAGCCGTAAAGTGGAGAAAGAATTAACCTTTCTCTACCTCTCTTAGGAAGAATGTATTTAACCTTCTATACAGTATAGAAGTGGACAAGTGGAGAAAATGCCCATAATAACCAGATTGTAGATAGTATTTATCAAATACATGCTACCAAATGTAAGGTAGAAGCTGATTGGTTGGTCTGGGCCAGCAGTGGAGTACAGTACAAATATCCCATATTGTTTCCATGGCTAAATGAAAGACCCCCAATTCAATCAAAATATCAAGAATTGCTAAAATCAAAACTTATTTGTTTCAAATATATACAGAGGTCTCTGCTGTCAATACACCATGAGTTCTAGAACAGCACCAGCTGATGCAGAGGGGATACTGAAAAACTGATATAATTTAACGTGACTTAGTATGCAGCCAAGCATCATAAAGGTAATTTCAAAGATATCTAAATTCATTATTTTATCAGCGCATAAAAACAATCTCTAGCAGTCCACAGACATTTTCTAAAAGGCTTTAAGGACTTCTGTTAGGAAAATGTATTAACTATGTACAATATCTAATTATGCACCAGCCCACACATTTCTTTATTTATCATGAAATGAAAGAACCCAGGTGATGTTCTACTTTCCTCTTGGAGAAAGCAATCAATTTTTCATTACACGTTGTTCTGTTTTATAATTACACCTAAGTATATTTTGCTTTTTTTGGTGCCATTACATGAAAATCATTGTCAGAAAATAAGATTCCTTGGCTGGATGGATTAATAAAATAAATGCACTCAGAAAAATGAGTGAAATTTAGCATTATGTAGTCACACACAGAACTCTTTGGCACATTAATATTACCAGTTGGCCCAGCTTTAAGGTCATAATCAAATTCTGAATCTATCACCACTGAAATATGTTTTAGTTTTTTAATTATTTGAGAATCAGAGTTACCTGCTGGGTCCTTATACTTCATTAAAGGCATCAGAGAAATTGTTCACAGCTGAGGACTCTGTTAATCTCAAAAATACATATTGTACGTGCTAGCAGTAACACCACCCATTGGAAAGTGGAAATATAGTAAATTCCAAAGGTTGAAAGGCATTTTTTTCACTCTAAAACACCACATCTAACCAGCGGTGGCTGCTGCCCCTGGGCTAAAGCACTGACCAAAAACTGCAGGGGGGAGCCAGCCAGCACATAGGCACGTACACATCAAGTTGTATATAATATATGTGCTGGCTTCCTTAGCTGTGGATCAGCAGCAGCAGCAGCACACACTAGATACAGGCACACAGTGCTCAGCCTGTCTGTATTCAATATGCACGCCTCCAGACTCCTGTGAAACCAGCCAATGGTAGTCTGGGGGCGGGGGATATTGACGATAGGCTGAGCGCTGTGTGCTTGTGTTCCGTGCATGTTGTGGTGGCTGCTGATACCCAGGTAAGGAAGCCAACACGTGTTACAACTTGACATGTATGTGTATATGTGCTGTATGCTAACTTTTATCAGACTCCTACATTCTGTAGTTGGAGCAAGAAACATGTTATTTAAGTTAAAATGGAAGGGGGAGATTTATCAAAGCTTGGAGAGAGATAAAGTGGATTGAGATGAAGTACCAGCCAGTCAGCTCCTAACTGCCATGTTACAGACTGTCTTGGTTGGAGCTGATTGGTTGGTACTTTAGCTCAACTCCAATGGTTGATACAGTTCCCTCTCTCTCACTTACTGCTAAGTGCCCCAAGTGTCTGGAGATCTCTCTTTAAACATGTCCATAAACTGCCCCATCTGCTATTTTCCTGCTTGAGAGATTATCAACACCAACACTATCCTCTCCTCTGCACCTTTCCTTCGGATAAGCCTTATCCATATAAATCCTCTACTTGGGACTTTGCCTTGGGGGTACTTTTTCCATACCACATAGTTTCCTTATCAATAAAGAGGTTACCTCATAAATTAACACACAGCAAACATTTTTAATCAACATCATGTTCATCCCCCTTGGTGACAACTTGGTTGAATCACCTTTCGCAGTTATTTTGGGCAGTCATTTTTTGGGACAAGGCTCTATTCATCTTGGCCATTGTGTTATCTTGTTGAAGGTGTATCCCTTTTTTCTGTAATGTGCACCTTCATTTTCTATTAATCCTGACAACACTGATAGTATCTGCTGCTGAAAACCTTCTCCTCAACATGGTGCTATTATCTCCATATTTCATGGTTAGTGTTTAGGGATCTATGTATGTACTAAGGCTTTGAGAGAGATAAAGTGGATGGAGATAAAGTACCAGCCAATCAGCTCATAACTGTCATTTTTCAAACACACTTTATCTCTCTCCAAGGCTCAGTACATCAACCCCTAACTATTTTGTAGAAGACCTTGGAGATTGTTCACTCATGTACTGTACATGAAATTCCATTGAATGACACTGACTTCTTTAACTTCTCCAATGTCACAGTTGTCCTCACTATAGCATCTACAGTATGATAAGTGTCCTTCTTGTATGGCACATTATGGGGGTGGTCTGATCAAAGATGATCTAAGATCAGTGATTGCAGTTTCCTATAGTATACAGTATTTTCAACTTCTGCACATTGGATGTCACTGAGCTACGAAGAAATATCCATTGCATTTTTAAGGGTCTTGTACCCTCTCCCAGATTTATACCTTCTATAATCGGGATGTAGTTATGTCACAATACCGATGCCTGCATCCCGAACCTCTAAAATACCCCAACAGTCGGCATGACAACTAACAGGGACTGCTCCCACTCGTGGGTGTCCACGACACCCATAGAGTGGCAATAGAGCTTGTGGCGAGCGCAGCGAGCCCGCAAGGGGCTTTGTTGCACTCACCCCCCCCCACCGGCAATCTAAACCTCGGGGATCCCAGATGCCGGTCACCCATACCCAACCCCTATAATCATACCATTAACTTGTCTGGCCTATACTTTCATCTTCATTTTTATTATTTTTCCTCTATCGTTCTGCAGAACTTCCCCGGAGCTGGGGACGAGTCTCGTGCTCTGGACATGATACATAGATGACATCTTTTTCATTTGGCGGGGAGAGGAGGGAACACTAATTGAATTAATTCAGTCTATGAATCAGAACAGAAATTACCTACACTTCACAACCACCTATAGCAAGAGTAATGATAATTTCCTTGACCTAAACATCTTTGCAGAAAATGACCAACTACACACAAAAACCTTTAGGAAGAATGTGGACGTAAATAGCTACATTCTATCCACTAGCGGACACCATCCCAACTGGTTAAAATCCATCCCAAAAGGACAATTCACAAGACTAAGGAGAAACTGCTCAAAGAAAACAGACTATGTGACTCAAGGCAGAGAAATTATGACAGATTTTAAAGAGAAACAATACAAAGAGGAACTTCTAGAAGAGGCATACAACTTAGTTGGGGAAACAGACAGAAGCCATTTACTCCAGTATAAAAACAAGAAAGACAGGGAATACTCAGATGAGGTTCTATTTATCACAAACTACACACAACAAGCCAGAACCCTACAACACATCCTTAAAAAACATTGGCTACTTCTTATGGAAGATGAAGTCCTGAACGACATACTAGACACGAAACCGAAAGTCATATTCAGAAAAGCACCTGATTTGAAGCAAAAACTGGTACATAGCTACATGAAACCAAGCAAAATGACCCAATCCCACATTAATAACTCCAAACCAATATCAGGGTTTTATTACTGTGGTACATGCATAGGATGCAAAAATAGAAGAATGCGCAGCACGAAACCAGTTACCCAATTTAGCTCTACCAATACAAAAAGAACTTACAACATCAAAGAGAGAATAACCTGCAATAGTAAAGGCGTCATCTACCTATTAGAGTGTGGATGCCCCAAACAATACGTAGGACGCACCATACGCCCCTTGAAAACAAGAATTAGTGAGCATATTCGGAACATCAAAAAGGGGCTAGAAAAACACAACTTATCAAAACATTTTAAGGACCATCATGATAGTGACCCCCTATCACTTAAATTCATAGGGATCCAGGAGGTACACCCTAATTGGAGGGGAGGAGACTATAGCACAAAAATCAATACCATAGAATTAAGATGGATGTATGAGCTAAAGACACTAGCTAGTATGGGACTTAATCGTAATAATGAAGTGAAATCACTGATATGCAAAAAGTAAAAAGTAAAAAGACCTCAATAATTTAAGACTGGGAAGAAACACATCCATGTATCAATAAGGCACACAAATTACTTTATATAGCCCAGTTAGGCATACACACCCCATTGCAGTCCAGTGCAAAATAAATACCTGGTTTTATATATATAAGATGCATATCGACTACATCGATTATACCTTTAACTGTACACGTATTAAAACAACCCAAATCAGGATTCTAAACATAGAACCTTATCCCCACGACACACACACCAATTAACCATCTATGAAATAGAAACTTCACTTATCACTGTTTTAGAATAAAACACTGTCCATATGTTTAATCTAATTAGCAATTTTCCTTTGCACAAATGCCATAGCCAGACAAATCTCACTTGCATTTAAAATTAGCAGAAAGCATATCTTGCAACTGTGACATCAACACATTGGTCAGGAACAAGGCGACCAATGACGAGCAGGAACTCTAATCACATGACCTATGATGTCACAATATGTGCCTTTAAAAACTTGGAAAATACTATTCCAGACATCCACTTCTCCCAGAGGAAGGCCCTAGAGGCTGAAACGCGTTGGTGCTAACACTACAACCTAAAACCGAAACTGACAAAGACCACAGCAAGCGCTTACTACGAAGCAGAGTCCCGGTCACGTGATCGGGGAAACCCGGAAATCAACTACGCTGCCTAGCAACAGAAGGAAAGAGAAGAAGTCGGTGACGAGGTGCGGCGGGGAAACAGGAGAAAACAGAAGGTGAGTCTCCGTATGCGGCGGGTGTCACTCTTGAAGCTGCTCCGTAGAGCGCTGACAGAGTCTCCCCCTCACCCTAGGCAGGTCAGCCTCTCGAACCCTCCGGCTTCCAGGCGTGTCTGTACCAGGACACACCATGAGAAGCGGAGCCTAGAGAGAAAGACCAGTCCGGAGCAACCTACTTTCCCTGCTTAACCCTAGATCAACACAGAGGACTCGTGGACACTCGCTCAGGTTAGAGGAGAGGAGATTCCGCACAATACGGCGTAAAGGCTTTTTCACGGTAAGGACAATACGTGTTTGGAATTCCCTGCCCGAGGGAGTTGTAATGGCGGAATCTGTCAACACCTTTAAGAATGGGTTAGATAAATAAGGATATCCAGGGGTATGGTGCATAGTCATGCATTATAGGTACTATAAATAGAGATAAAATGCAACGGCTGACAGCAGCATCAGTCAGAAATTTTAGTCAAATCATCATGCATAGGACACCACAAATAGGTTGAACTCGATGGACAATTGTCTTTTTTCTAGAGATGAGCGCCGGAAATTTTTCGGGTTTTGTGTTTTGGTTTTGGGTTCGGTTCCGCGGCCGTGTTTTGGGTTCGACCGCGTTTTGGCAAAACCTCACCGAATTTTTTTTGTCGGATTCGGGTGTGTTTTGGATTCGGGTGTTTTTTTCAAAAAACCCTAAAAAACAGCTTAAATCATAGAATTTGGGGGTAATTTTGATCCCAAAGTATTATTAACCTCAAAAAACATAATTTACACTCATTTTCAGCCTATTCTGAACACATCACACCTCACAATATTATTTTTAGTCCTAAAATTTGCACCGAGGTCGCTGTGTGAGTAAGATAAGCGACCCTAGTGGCCGACACAAACACCGGGCCCATCTAGGAGTGGCACTGCAGTGTCACGCAGGATGTCCCTTCCAAAAAACCCTCCCCAAACAGTACATGACGCAAAGAAAAAAAGAGGCGCAATGAGGTAGCTGACTGTGTGAGAAAGATAAGCGACCCTAGTGGCCGACACAAACACCGGGCCCATCTAGGAGTGGCACTGCAGTGTCACGCAGGATGTCCCTTCCAAAAAACCCTCCCCAAACAGCACATGACGCAAAGAAAAAAAGAGGCGCAATGAGGTAGCTGTGTGAGAAAGATAAGCGACCCTAGTGGCCGACACAAACACCGGGCCCATCTAGGAGTGGCACTGCAGTGTCACGCAGGATGTCCCTTCCAAAAAACCCTCCCCAAACAGCACATGACGCAAAGAAAAAAAGAGGCGCAATGAGGTAGCTGTGTGAGTAAGATTAGCGACCCTAGTGGCCGACACAAACACCGGGCCCATCTAGGAGTGGCACTGCAGTGTCACGCAGGATGGCCCTTCCAAAAAACCCTCCCCAAACAGCACATGACGCAAAGAAAAAAAGAGGCGCAATGAGGTAGCTGACTGTGTGAGTAAGATTAGCGACCCTAGTGGCCGACACAAACACCGGGCACATCTAGGAGTGGCACTGCAGTGTCACGCAGGATGTCCCTTCCAAAAAACCCTCCCCAAACAGCACATGACGCAAAGAAAAAAAGAGGCGCAATGAGGTAGCTGTGTGAGTAAGATTAGCGACCCTAGTGGCCGACACAAACACCGGGCCCATCTAGGAGTGGCACTGCAGTGTCACGCAGGATGTCCCTTCCAAAAAACCCTCCCCAATCAGCACATGATGCAAAGAAAAAGAAAAGAAAAAAGAGGTGCAAGATGGAATTATCCTTGGGCCCTCCCAC
This sequence comes from Pseudophryne corroboree, assembly GCF_028390025.1. Classification (NCBI taxonomy): domain Eukaryota; kingdom Metazoa; phylum Chordata; class Amphibia; order Anura; family Myobatrachidae; genus Pseudophryne; species Pseudophryne corroboree. The sequence continues at coordinate 282,974,650 of NC_086454.1, read as the reverse complement.
CCACCCTTATGTTGTATAAACAAAACAGGACATGCACACTTTAACCAACCCATCATTTCAGTGACAGGGTCTGCCACACGACTGTGACTGATATGACGGGTTGGTTTGGACCCCCCCCCCAAAAAAGAAGCAATTAATCTCTCCTTGCACAAACTGGCTCTACAGAGGCAAGATGTCCACCTCATCTTCACCCTCCGATATATCACCGTGTACATCCCCCTCCTCACAGATTATCAATTCGTCCCCACTGGAATCCACCATCTCAGCTCCCTGTGTACTTTGTGGAGGCAATTGCTGCTGGTCAATGTCTCCGCGGAGGAATTGATTATAATTCATTTTAATGAACATCATCTTCTCCACATTTTCTGGATGTAACCTCGTACGCCGATTGCTGACAAGGTGAGCGGCGGCACTAAACACTCTTTCGGAGTACACACTTGTGGGAGGGCAACTTAGGTAGAATAAAGCCAGTTTGTGCAAGGGCCTCCAAATTGCCTCTTTTTCCTGCCAGTATAAGTACGGACTGTGTGACGTGCCTACTTGGATGCGGTCACTCATATAATCCTCCACCATTCTATCAATGTTGAGAGAATCATATGCAGTGACAGTAGACGACATGTCCGTAATCGTTGTCAGGTCCTTCAGTCCGGACCAGATGTCAGCATCAGCAGTCGCTCCAGACTGCCCTGCATCACCGCCAGCGGGTGGGCTCGGAATTCTGAGCCTTTTCCTCGCACCCCCAGTTGCGGGAGAATGTGAAGGAGGAGATGTTGACAGGTCGCGTTCCGCTTGACTTGACAATTTTGTCACCAGCAGGTCTTTCAACCCCAGCAGACCTGTGTCTGCCGGAAAGAGAGATCCAAGGTAGGCTTTAAATCTAGGATCGAGCACGGTGGCCAAAATGTAGTGCTCTGATTTCAACAGATTGACCACCCGTGAATCCTTGTTAAGCGAATTAAGGGCTGCATCCACAAGTCCCACATGCCTAGCGGAATCGCTCCGTGTTAGCTCCTTCTTCAATGCCTCCAGCTTCTTCTGCAAAAGCCTGATGAGGGGAATGACCTGACTCAGGCTGGCAGTGTCTGAACTGACTTCACGTGTGGCAAGTTCAAAGGGCATCAGAACCTTGCACAACGTTGAAATCATTCTCCACTGCACTTGAGACAGGTGCATTCCATCTCCTATATCGTGCTCAATTGTATAGGCTTGAATGGCCTTTTGCTGCTCCTCCAACCTCTGAAGCATATAGAGGGTTGAATTCCACCTCGTTACCACTTCTTGCTTCAGATGATGGCAGGGCAGGTTCAGTAGTTTTTGGTGGTGCTCCAGTCTTCTGTACGTGGTGCCTGTACGCCGAAAGTGTCCCGCAATTTTTCTGGCCACCGACAGCATCTCTTGCACGCCCCTGTCGTTTTTTAAAAAATTCTGCACCACCAAATTCAAGGTATGTGCAAAACATGGGACGTGCTGGAATTTGCCCATATTTAATGCACACACAATATTGCTGGCGTTGTCCGATGCCACAAATCCACAGGAGAGTCCAATTGGGGTAAGCCATTCCGCGATGATCTTCCTCAGTTGCCGTAAGAGGTTTTCAGCTGTGTGCGTATTCTGGAAAGCGGTGATACAAAGCGTAGCCTGCCTAGGAAAGAGTTGGCGTTTGCGAGATGCTGCTACTGGTGCCGCCGCTGCTGTTCTTGCGGCGGGAGTCCATACATCTACCCAGTGGGCTGTCACAGTCATATAGTCCTGACCCTGCCCTGCTCCACTTGTCCACATGTCCGTGGTTAAGTGGACATTGGGTACAACTGCATTTTTTAGGACACTGGTGAGTCTTTTTCTGACGTCCGTGTACATTCTCGGTATCGCCTGCCTAGAGAAGTGGAACCTAGATGGTATTTGGTAACGGGGGCACACTGCCTCAATAAATTGTCTAGTTCCCTGTGAACTAACGGCGGATACCGGACGCACGTCTAACACCAACATAGTTGTCAAGGACTCAGTTATCCGCTTTGCAGTAGGATGACTGCTGTGATATTTCATCTTCCTCGCAAAGGACTGTTGAACAGTCAATTGCTTACTGGAAGTAGTACAAGTGGGCTTAAGACTTCCCCTCTGGGATGACCATCGACTCCCAGCGGCAACAACAGCAGCGCCAGCAGCAGTAGGCGTTACACGCAAGGATGCATCGGAGGAATCCCAGGCAGGAGAGGACTCGTCAGAATTGCCAGTGACATGGCCTGCAGGACTATTGGCATTCCTGGGGAAGGAGGAAATTGACACTGAGGGAGTTGGTGGGGTGGTTTGCGTGAGCTTGGTTACAAGAGGAAGGGATTTACTGGTCAGTGGACTGCTTCCGCTGTCACCCAAAGTTTTTGAACTTGTCACTGACTTATTATGAATGCGCTGCAGGTGACGTATAAGGGAGGATGTTCCGAGGTGGTTAACGTCCTTACCCCTACTTATTACAGCTTGACAAAGGGAACACACGGCTTGACACCTGTTGTCCGCATTTCTGGTGAAATACCTCCACACCGAAGAGCTGATTTTTTTGGTATTTTCACCTGGCATGTCAACGGCCATATTCCTCCCACGGACAACAGGTGTCTCCCCGGGTGCCTGACTTAAACAAACCACCTCACCATCAGAATCCTCCTGGTCAATTTCCTCCCCAGCGCCAGCAACACCCATATCCTCCTCATCCTGGTGTACTTCAACACTGACATCTTCAATCTGACTATCAGGAACTGGACTGCGGGTGCTCCTTCCAGCACTTGCAGGGGGCATGCAAATAGTGGAAGGCGCATGCTCTTCACGTCCAGTGTTGGGAAGGTCAGGCATCGCAAACGACACAATTGGACTCTCCTTGTGGATTTGGGATTTCAAAGAACGCACAGTTCTTTGCGGTGCTTTTGCCAGCTTGAGTCTTTTCAGTTTTCTAGCGAGAGGCTGAGTGCTTCCATCCTCATGTGAAGCTGAACCACTAGCCATGAACATAGGCCAGGGCCTCAGCCGTTCCTTGCCACTCCGTGTGGTAAATGGCATATTGGCAAGTTTACGCTTCTCCTCCGACAATTTTATTTTAGGTTTTGGAGTCCTTTTTTTTCTGATATTTGGTGTTTTGGATTTGACATGCTCTGTACTATGACATTGGGCATCGGCCTTGGCAGACGACGTTGCTGGCATTTCATCGTCTCGGCCATGACTAGTGGCAGCAGCTTCAGCACGAGGTGGAAGTGGATCTTGATCTTTCCCTAATTTTGGAACCTCAACTTTTTTGTTCTCCATATTTTATAGGCAGAACTAAAAGGCACCTCAGGTAAACAATGGAGATGGATGGATTGGATACTAGTATACAATTATGGACGGACTGCCACGGTTAGGTGGTATAAAAAAACCACGGTTAGGTGGTATATATTATAATAATAATACAATTATGGATGGACGGACTGCCTGCCGACTGCCGACACAGAGGTAGCCACAGCCGTGAACTACCGCACTGTACACTGGTTGATAAAGAGATAGTAGTATACTCGTAACAACTAGTATGACACTATGACGACGGTATAAAGAAAGAAAAAAAAATACCACAGTTAGGTGGTATATATTATAATAATAATACAATTATGGATGGACGGACTGCCTGCCGACTGCCGACACAGAGGTAGCCACAGCCGTGAACTACCGCACTGTACACTGGTTGATAAAGAGATAGTAGTATACTCGTAACAACTAGTATGACACTATGACGACGGTATAAAGAATGAAAAAAAAACCACGGTTAGGTGGTATATATTATAATAATAATACAATTATGGATGGACGGACTGCCTGCCGACTGCCGACACAGAGGTAGCCACAGCCGTGAACTACCGCACTGTACACTGGTTGATAAAGAGATAGTAGTATACTCGTAACAACTAGTATGACACTATGACGGTATAAAGAATGAAAAAAAAACCACGGTTAGGTGGTATATATTATAATAATAATACAATTATGGATGGACGGACTGCCTGCCGACTGCCGACACAGAGGTAGCCACAGCCGTGAACTACCGCACTGTACACTGGTTGATAAAGAGATAGTAGTATACTCGTAACAACTAGTATGACACTATGACGGTATAAAGAATGAAAAAAAAACCACGGTTAGGTGGTATATATTATAATAATAATACAATTATGGATGGACGGACTGCCTGCCGACTGCCGACACAGAGGTAGCCACAGCCGTGAACTACCGCACTGTACACTGGTTGATAAAGAGATAGTAGTATACTCGTAACAACTAGTATGACACTATGACGACGGTATAAAGAAAGAAAAAAAAATACCACAGTTAGGTGGTATATATTATAATAATAATACAATTATGGATGGACGGACTGCCTGCCGACTGCCGACACAGAGGTAGCCACAGCCGTGAACTACCGCACTGTACACTGGTTGATAAAGAGATAGTAGTATACTCGTAACAACTAGTATGACACTATGACGACGGTATAAAGAATGAAAAAAAAACCACGGTTAGGTGGTATATATTATAATAATAATACAATTATGGATGGACGGACTGCCTGCCGACTGCCGACACAGAGGTAGCCACAGCCGTGAACTACCGCACTGTACACTGGTTGATAAAGAGATAGTAGTATACTCGTAACAACTAGTATGACACTATGACGACGGTATAAAGAATGAAAAAAAAACCACGGTTAGGTGGTATATATTATAATAATAATACAATTATGGATGGACGGACTGCCTGCCGACTGCCGACACAGAGGTAGCCACAGCCGTGAACTACCGCACTGTACACTGGTTGATAAAGAGATAGTAGTATACTCGTAACAACTAGTATGACACTATGACGACGGTATAAAGAATGAAAAAAAAACCACGGTTAGGTGGTATATATTATAATAATAATACAATTATGGATGGACGGACTGCCTGCCGACTGCCGACACAGAGGTAGCCACAGCCGTGAACTACCGCACTGTACACTGGTTGATAAAGAGATAGTAGTATACTCGTAACAACTAGTATGACGACGGTATAAAGAACGAAAAAAAAACCACGGTTAGGTGGTATATATTATAATACAATTATGGATGGACGGACTGCCTGCCGACTGCCGACACAGAGGTAGCCACAGCCGTGAACTACCGCACTGTACACTGGTTGATAAAGAGATAGTAGTATACTCGTAACAACTAGTATGACACTATGACGACGGTATAAAGAATGAAAAAAAAACCACGGTTAGGTGGTATATATTATAATAATAATACAATTATGGATGGACGGACTGCCTGCCGACTGCCGACACAGAGGTAGCCACAGCCGTGAACTACCGCACTGTACACTGGTTGATAAAGAGATAGTAGTATACTCGTAACAACTAGTATGACACTATGACGACGGTATAAAGAATGAAAAAAAAAACACGGTTAGGTGGTATATATTATAATAATAATACAATTATGGATGGACGGACTGCCTGCCGACTGCCGACACAGAGGTAGCCACAGCCGTGAACTACCGCACTGTACACTGGTTGATAAAGAGATAGTAGTATACTCGTAACAACTAGTATGACACTATGACGGTATAAAGAATGAAAAAAAAACCACGGTTAGGTGGTATATATTATAATAATAATACAATTATGGATGGACGGACTGCCTGCCGACTGCCGACACAGAGGTAGCCACAGCCGTGAACTACCGCACTGTACACTGGTTGATAAAGAGATAGTAGTATACTCGTAACAACTAGTATGACACTATGACGACGGTATAAAGAAAGAAAAAAAAATACCACAGTTAGGTGGTATATATTATAATAATAATACAATTATGGATGGACGGACTGCCTGCCGACTGCCGACACAGAGGTAGCCACAGCCGTGAACTACCGCACTGTACACTGGTTGATAAAGAGATAGTAGTATACTCGTAACAACTAGTATGACACTATGACGACGGTATAAAGAATGAAAAAAAAACCACGGTTAGGTGGTATATATTATAATAATAATACAATTATGGATGGACGGACTGCCTGCCGACTGCCGACACAGAGGTAGCCACAGCCGTGAACTACCGCACTGTACACTGGTTGATAAAGAGATAGTAGTATACTCGTAACAACTAGTATGACACTATGACGACGGTATAAAGAATGAAAAAAAAACCACGGTTAGGTGGTATATATTATAATAATAATACAATTATGGATGGACGGACTGCCTGCCGACTGCCGACACAGAGGTAGCCACAGCCGTGAACTACCGCACTGTACACTGGTTGATAAAGAGATAGTAGTATACTCGTAACAACTAGTATGACACTATGACGACGGTATAAAGAATGAAAAAAAAACCACGGTTAGGTGGTATATATTATAATAATAATACAATTATGGATGGACGGACTGCCTGCCGACTGCCGACACAGAGGTAGCCACAGCCGTGAACTACCGCACTGTACACTGGTTGATAAAGAGATAGTAGTATACTCGTAACAACTAGTATGACACTATGACGACGGTATAAAGAAAGAAAAAAAAATACCACAGTTAGGTGGTATATATTATAATAATAATACAATTATGGATGGACGGACTGCCTGCCGACTGCCGACACAGAGGTAGCCACAGCCGTGAACTACCGCACTGTACACTGGTTGATAAAGAGATAGTAGTATACTCGTAACAACTAGTATGACACTATGACGACGGTATAAAGAATGAAAAAAAAACCACGGTTAGGTGGTATATATTATAATAATAATACAATTATGGATGGACGGACTGCCTGCCGACTGCCGACACAGAGGTAGCCACAGCCGTGAACTACCGCACTGTACACTGGTTGATAAAGAGATAGTAGTATACTCGTAACAACTAGTATGACACTATGACGACGGTATAAAGAATGAAAAAAAAACCACGGTTAGGTGGTATATATTATAATAATAATACAATTATGGATGGACGGACTGCCTGCCGACTGCCGACACAGAGGTAGCCACAGCCGTGAACTACCGCACTGTACACTGGTTGATAAAGAGATAGTAGTATACTCGTAACAACTAGTATGACACTATGACGACGGTATAAAGAAAGAAAAAAAAATACCACAGTTAGGTGGTATATATTATAATAATAATACAATTATGGATGGACGGACTGCCTGCCGACTGCCGACACAGAGGTAGCCACAGCCGTGAACTACCGCACTGTACACTGGTTGATAAAGAGATAGTAGTATACTCGTAACAACTAGTATGACACTATGACGACGGTATAAAGAATGAAAAAAAAAACCACGGTTAGGTGGTATATATTATAATAATAATACAATTATGGATGGACGGACTGCCTGCCGACTGCCGACACAGAGGTAGCCACAGCCGTGAACTACCGCACTGTACACTGGTTGATAAAGAGATAGTAGTATACTCGTAACAACTAGTATGACACTATGACGACGGTATAAAGAAAGAAAAAAAAATACCACAGTTAGGTGGTATATATTATAATAATAATACAATTATGGATGGACGGACTGCCTGCCGACTGCCGACACAGAGGTAGCCACAGCCGTGAACTACCACACTGTACACTGGTTGATAAAGAGATAGTAGTATACTCGTAACAACTAGTATGACACTATGACGACGGTATAAAGAATGAAAAAAAAACCACGGTTAGGTGGTATATATTATAATAATAATACAATTATGGATGGACGGACTGCCTGCCGACTGCCGACACAGAGGTAGCCACAGCCGTGAACTACCGCACTGTACACTGGTTGATAAAGAGATAGTAGTATACTCGTAACAACTAGTATGACACTATGACGACGGTATAAAGAATGAAAAAAAAACCACGGTTAGGTGGTATATATTATAATAATAATACAATTATGGATGGACGGACTGCCTGCCGACTGCCGACACAGAGGTAGCCACAGCCGTGAACTACCGCACTGTACACTGGTTGATAAAGAGATAGTAGTATACTCGTAACAACTAGTATGACACTATGACGACGGTATAAAGAATGAAAAAAAAACCACGGTTAGGTGGTATATATTATAATAATAATACAATTATGGATGGACGGACTGCCTGCCGACTGCCGACACAGAGGTAGCCACAGCCGTGAACTACCGCACTGTACACTGGTTGATAAAGAGATAGTAGTATACTCGTAACAACTAGTATGACACTATGACGACGGTATAAAGAATGAAAAAAAAACCACGGTTAGGTGGTATATATTATAATAATAATACAATTATGGATGGACGGACTGCCTGCCGACTGCCGACACAGAGGTAGCCACAGCCGTGAACTACCGCACTGTACACTGGTTGATAAAGAGATAGTAGTATACTCGTAACAACTAGTATGACACTATGACGGTATAAAGAATGAAAAAAAAACCACGGTTAGGTGGTATATATTATAATAATAATACAATTATGGATGGACGGACTGCCTGCCGACTGCCGACACAGAGGTAGCCACAGCCGTGAACTACCGCACTGTACACTGGTTGATAAAGAGATAGTAGTATACTCGTAACAACTAGTATGACACTATGACGACGGTATAAAGAAAGAAAAAAAAATACCACGGTTAGGTGGTATATATTGTAATACAATTATGGATGGACGGACTGCCTGCCGAGTTCCGACTGCCGACACAGAGGTAGCCACAGCCGTGAACTACCGCACTGTACTGTGTCTGCTGCTAATATAGACTGGTTGATAAAGAGATAGTATACAATACATACAACAATATACTACTATACTGGTGGTCAGGCACTGGTCACCACTAGTCACACTGGCAGTGGCACTCCTGCAGCAAAAGTGTGCACTGTTTAATTTTAAATTAATATAATATTATGTACTCCTGGGGGCTCCTGCTATAACAACCTGCAGTGCTCCCCAGTCTCCCCCACAATTATTATAAGCTTTGCCTTTTATACATTGATGTGCAGCACACTGGGCTGAGCTGAGTGCACACAGACTGAGTCACACTGTGTGACTGGCTGCTGCTGTGTATCGTTTTTTTTCAGGCAGAGAACGGATATAGCAGAGAACGGATATATTATATTAAAATAAATAAAAGTTAACTAACAACAACTGCACTGGTCACTGTGGTAAACTCTGTCTGACTTTGCACAATCTCTCTCTCTCTTCTAATCTAATTTCTAATGGAGAGGACGCCAGCCACGTCCTCTCCCTATCAATCTCAATGCACGTGTGAAAATGGCGGCGACGCGCGGCTCCTTATATAGAATCCGAGTCTCGCGAGAATCTGACAGCGTCATGATGACGTTCGGGCGCGCTCGGGTTAACCGAGCAAGGCGGGAGGATCCGAGTCTGCTCGGACCCGTGAAAAAAACATGAAGTTCGTGCGGGTTCGGTTTCAGAGAAACCGAACCCGCTCATCTCTACTTTTTTCAACCTCAGATACTATGTTACTATGTTACTCCCACCGTGAAGAAACCCAAGACTGTGTTTTTGTTTATATATACCGTATATACTCGAGTATAAGCCGACTTTTTCAGCACTTTTTTTTGTGCTGAAAAAGCCACCTCGGCTTATACTCGAGTCAGTGCAGGCAGAGGCAGAGCAGTGTGAAGGAGGGACATGGAGCGCACAGCGCGCGGCGCTCCTGTGTCCCTCCTGCATCTCCGGCGGCAGCAGCGGCGGTTCTATTACAGGAAATACCCGTTCGTGACCTCTGATCACGAACCGGCACTTCCTATAATAGACCCGCCGCGGCCGCCGAAGATGCAGGAGGGACACAGGAGAGCCGCGCACGCTGTGTGCTTCGTGTCCCTCCAGAAGACAGCGCGGGATCGACGGAGGGGTAAGTAACAGCACTGTGGGGCATACCTGGCACTTGGGGAGGGAACGTATCTGGCAGCACTGTGGGGGCATATCTGGCAGCACTGTGGGGGCATATCTGGCAGCACTGTGGGGGCATAACTGGCAGCACTGTGGGGGCATATCTGGCAGCACTGTGGGGGCATAACTGGCAGCACTGTGGGGGCATATCTGGCAGCACTGTGGGGGCATATCTGGCAGCACTGTGGGGGCATATCTGGCAGCACTGTGGGGGCATATCTGGCAGCACTGTGGGGGCATAACTGGCAGCACTGTGGGGGCATAACTGGCAGCACTGTGGGGGCATATCTGGCAGCACTGTGGGGGCATATCTGGCAGCACTGTGGGGGCATAACTGGCAGCACTGTGGGGGCATATCTGGCAGCACTGTGGGGGCATATCTGGCAGCACTGTGGGGGCATAACTGGCAGCACTGTGGGGGCATAACTGGCAGCACTGTGGGGGCATATCTGGCAGCACTGTGGGGGCATATCTGGCAGCACTGTGGGGGCATATCTGGCAGCACTGTGGGGGCATATCTGGCAGCACTGTGGGGGCATATCTGGCAGCACTGTGGGGGCATATCTGGCAGCACTGTGGGGGCATATCTGGCACTATGAGGGCATATCTGGCACTGAGGGCTGTGTACGGCTAGAGCTGCATTTCCCACCCTAGGCTTATACTCGAGTCAATAAGTTTTCCCAGGTTTTTGTGGTAGAATTAGGTGCCTCGGCTTATATTCGGGTCGACTTATACTCGAGTATATACGGTATATATTTTTTTTGTTCATATTTTTATCTTTATATTTTTTTCAACACGGAATTGAACTTACCAGGGACAAAACGACTGTCAGCAGCTGTGCGGGACGCCGCAGGCTGCAGCACACACTCAATAGACTCCTAGACTAAGAGTTTACCCATAACTCTTCTTTAACTAATATTAGCAAACAATAAACCATCGTTATCATTAATGAGCTATATGTGGACATTTCATTTGGGAAACATAATTGTTCTGTGATATTGTACACCATTTAAGAGATATAAACACATATTGAATATATTTAACCTAAGGGCACTCACAGACAGTACTACTTTCACTTAGACAACCAAACTAGGAGCAAGGACTGAGCGCTACACTACAATATAACCATACCATTAACTTGTCTGGCCTATACTTTCATCTTCATTTTTATTATTTTTCCTCTATCGTTCTGCAGAACTTCAGAATTTATATTTATATAAAAAAGTCTGCCCTTCTTATTACACATGTGCTGCAATTAAAAACAATTCTGTTAACACAGAAGTCATATTTTGCACCTATTCAAGTTTGAGCTTGCTAGAACATAGGGCTACAAATACTTTTTAAGTTTGATTATTTCTGTTATTTCTTTGTGAACAGCATTTGGAACATTTATTAAGATTTCACATAGAAGTCAATAGTTTATGGATCAGTGAAAAAAATCATACTCTTCAAATTAAGAATCTGCAAAAACGAAATGTGTTGATGTCTGAATACTTTATTAAGCCCTGTATCTCTCTGAGAAACAGAATAGGCTATGTGCATATGAACAGTTTAGTCTGGTAGTTTTTTATTTCAGGAATTCAGGAAAACCTGACCAAGAGGCCTACAGAACCTGGTGCAATTATTGTGAATATTCCAGTGTATGCAAATGGTAGCATTGACAATATTGGGCCATATTCAGGTTGGATCGCTATTCAGACAGTAATTGCGATTTTCTCAACCCTGCTTCTCCAAAAAAAAATCGCATATGAAGAGCGGCCCAGAAAGGTAAAAGATGCCCACCAACGAAAACGCAAATTTGCGTATGCAGTCGCATAACTGCGATGCATATGCAAAAATTCAGCACCATCGACAGTTGCGGATGACCCAGGGCTAGTCAGAATAATGAGAATGCAGTCGCACCAGGCGCCATGTTTTAAGTTACAGTGATTGCAGATGCACGCCCCAAAAACAGCCATGATACACCTACATTTTCTCAACCACTCCACACAAACTCCATGTTACCTACAACTAATGGTCACTTCCTGGCAATCGCTGATCGCACTTTGCTGGGACTGCGATCGCATTGCGGCTTATGCGCACGCTCGATACAGATGCAGCGCATGCACAGTCATCCGATAATTTGACAATTTGCAATATTGCAATTCTGCAACTGTTACCTGTTTTTACAGCCCAAAAGACGTAGTTTTATGGCACAACCGCGCTACACTGGGGAAGTGCATGGATCCTGATGAATTGGAAGAACAGTCCTCAGGTACAGTAGGCGTAAATCAACATTTTATTATGATGCAGTGAGCCGCAACTAGTGCTAAAGGTTAAGGCATGGGTAGATTTCTGTTATTTATTATTTACCATACCAATTACAATCACTCCCAAAGGGAATAGTGCTAATTCATCTGTCATTCTGTTTTTAATGAAAAAATGTTTACAAACTTTTCACTCTGCGTTAACTCCGTATTTCATGCAGCGTTCATGAGCAATGGGGGTCATTCTGAGTTGATCGCTAGCTAGCAACTTTTTGCAGCGCTGCGATCAGGTTAAATCTCTGCAAAACTGCGTATGCACTGCAATGCGCAGGCGAGTCATACGGGTACAAAGAGGATCGTTGCTGGGTGATGGATATAACGAAGAATCCATTCGCACAGCCGACTGCAAGGTGATTGACAGGAAGAAGGCGTTTATGGGTGTCAACTGACTGTTTTCTGGGAGTGTTTGCAAAAATGCAGGTGTGTCCAAGCGTTTGCAGGGCGGGTGTCTGACGTCAATTCCGGGACCAAAAAGACTGAAGTGATCACAGCGGCTGATTAAGTCCAGAGCTACTCAGAAACTGCAAAAAACTTTTTTTGTGCCGTCAGCTGCAACAGCTTTTGCACACTTGCAAAGCGAAAATACACTCCCCCATAGGCGGCGACTATCTGATCGCAGTGTTGCAAAAGTTGCTAGTGAGCGATCAACTCGGAATGACCCCCAATATCTCTTCTTCCAATAAAATAAAGATCTATGGGAACTCTCATTAAGAGGCTTATTTATTAACATTCTTTTTACTAAAAACCTTTTCACAATATTTTTGTATCACTGAAATGTATTAAAAGGCTTTTGGAGCAGTTTTCGTGATAAACTGCTCCAAAACCTTTTGTCATTTTTTTAGTAACCTGCCAAATTGCACTCTCCATGACGAATTTACTAAAAAAAAGAAAAAAAAATGTCTAAAAACACTGCAGTGTGCCCTGTGATATTAACGCCAGCTCAGGCTGGTGAAATCACAGGGCAGCACTGCGAGATCCCTACTTCTGAAAAATCTGAGCAGGACCCAGCCAGTGTGATCAGCTATGTGTGTCCGATCGATGACGATGGGGGGCTTATACATGGCAGTGGTAGCGGCGGTGTCTGTGCATGGCAACAAGACATCGGGGTGTTTTTTACTGAAAAATACCCCGATGATGCTGTGGATTGTCATTGCAGCGACAGAGCTTGCTCTGCATGCGATAATTGATACATCTGTGCGATGTAATCAATTATCGCAGTGCGGATTCAGGTGATTTTATCACACTACATCTGTATAAAGCTGAAGTACTATTATACTCCATTTGCTGTATATTACAGTTGGTTCACAATTTTCTTACATGCTTTTTATTTCGGCATTTACTGGCAAAACAATGTAATGCATTCATCAACCTGTTTTTATTATTTAATTCAAAATAATTATATAATTTAATTATACTCTACTACAGAATGTAGCATGATAAAGAATTGCAACTCTACCTTCATTACTGTGACATGAACGTTTGTGGGACGCAAGTTATAATTCATGTTTCCAAAACAGTTGTAATTAAGCAGATATGGTTACAGTGATTGATGCTATTTTAAAAACGGTAAATATTAAATGAAGTATTAAAGGAAAACCATTGACTTGTAGAAACAAGATTTTCACTGTAATTTTGACAAATGAGGTAAAAGATGAAAATGGTTGTTTTACAGAGTTACTTACTAAATAATGAGTATTTATTATATCACAAAGCTCCTGAATGCAACAAAATGCAGATTTGCTTTATTTCCGTAACTGTGTCTAATTGTCCACCTAGCTTATTATAATGTGCACATCTGCATACTATTAATTGGGACTGACCCTGGAAAATCAATCTGCGTCAATGCTTCACAGATCAACCTGAAGCGCACATGACAGAAAGACTGGCATACAGGGATGGACTGGGGATCTAAAACAGTCCTGGCACTCTATTTGCACTCGCAGGGGGCGTAGCCATGAGTCACGGGGGCCTGGCCTGGCATGGCGGCCAAGCAGAGCACCAGAAGACAGAGCTGCTTGTCCAGGCTTTTAGGCTCGACCAGCCCAATGGTATTTGCAATGTCCATGATACTACCACGTTAGAATCACCTTATTTATTTTAACATTTCAGTTTTTAGACTACAATCTTATTTGCCTAGTTTTTGGAGCACTAAGGAGCAAGCACAGGGACCTAATAACATACTTGGAATCTATAACAACAAAGAATGAGACAGCGCTGTCCACTTAAGTTTGTGAGATTCAAATTTATCTTTTTTTTAAAAATACATATACACAAAATGATAAAAAATATATATAAATATAAAAATATATAAATACATACGACAAAGATACCGGCCAGTATCACATATTAATTAAATATAATGCAACAATATGCTAAATTTTATTAATTGAAAATCATACTAACAGATGGATAATATATATCTCTGAACTTAATATTGGTGAATGCTACAATGACAGTCCCGATAATTAGGCACAATGGTTTGTTACACTTCAATGAACAAGTATGACTTTCCTTCTCCAAATAGCCTTTCAGTCATCCGAATCAGGCAGGGTTAGTATTGTTATACAACTGCACACACTTCTGGAAGGAGCACACTTTTGAAATAATGTCCCGTAAAATCAAACAGCCGATTATCAGTGACGGAAGCAAGGTTAGTAGATTAGCTTAGCCCCCTCTTTTTTTATATAAAACATTGATCCAGGATTAGAGCACATATAGCCAACGTGCTCAATTTAGATATTATCCTGTCCAGCTGCCAAAGCTAGCAGCATGAAAAGGGTCACCAACGCTTTAAAACACTCTTAACCCTGTGCACTGGGGTATGAGTGATACAAGTTCACCGGCCGGTATTTGTATGTGACAAGCTCTACACCCGATAATTGCAGGGGGTGAGAAACTTGTTCTTTAACTCACAGTACTGTTATCTTTCTCCCTCTCAAACGCGTTTCTCCGCCTCAGGGTCCGTTATCTTATCTTAAGTATTTAGGTGGAGAAAGAAGTGGGATCTTGTTCATAATATGCACAATGGTGTTACGATTAGACTGCGCTGGAGATTTGCTTTGGTGAAAAGGTGACTTGGACTGTTAACAAGGTGGCCGCATATGTCCAGTGAGCACATCTGAAAGTGAGGCTTGAACCGCGAGCGCAATGCGCATGCGCGAATTGGCGAGTGCGGTATTTAAAGATCCACTGAGACGGGCAAACGTATCTGACACTGATGAAGCCGCTGATAACGGACCCTGAGGCGGAGAAACGCGTTTGAGAGGGAGAAAGATAACAGTACTGTGAGTTAAAGAACAAGTTTCTCACCCCCTGCAATTATCGGGTGTAGAGCTTGTCACATACAAATACCGGCCGGTGAACTTGTATCACTCATACCCCAGTGCACAGGGTTAAGAGTGTTTTAAAGCGTTGGTGACCCTTTTCATGCTGCTAGCTTTGGCAGCTGGACAGGATAATATCTAAATTGAGCACGTTGGCTATATGTGCTCTAATCCTGGATCAATGTTTTATATAAAAAAAGAGGGGGCTAAGCTAATCTACTAACCTTGCTTCCGTCACTGATAATCGGCTGTTTGATTTTACGGGACATTATTTCAAAAGTGTGCTCCTTCCAGAAGTGTGTGCAGTTGTATAACAATACTAACCCTGCCTGATTCGGATGACTGAAAGGCTATT
The DNA here is from genome assembly GCF_028390025.1 of Pseudophryne corroboree. NCBI lineage: Eukaryota > Metazoa > Chordata > Amphibia > Anura > Myobatrachidae > Pseudophryne > Pseudophryne corroboree. Next base: position 282,958,730 of record NC_086454.1, on the reverse strand, counting down.
TGGAGAAGGAAAGTCATACTTGTTCATTGAAGTGTAACAAACCATTGTGCCTAATTATCGGGACTGTCATTGTAGCATTCACCAATATTAAGTTCAGAGATATATATTATCCATCTGTTAGTATGATTTTCAATTAATAAAATTTAGCATATTGTTGCATTATATTTAATTAATATGTGATACTGGCCGGTATCTTTGTCGTATGTATTTATATATTTTTATATTTATATATATTTTTTATCATTTTGTGTATATGTATTTTTAAAAAAAAGATAAATTTGAATCTCACAAACTTAAGTGGACAGCGCTGTCTCATTCTTTGTTGTTATAGTTTTTTCTTGGAGGGTTTTTGGATCATCCCTCAGAGGCCAGCTGCTTTCACTAGGTTTAGTGACGAGCGCCAGGTGCAAACATATTTGTTTGTTATACTTGGAATCTTCAAGTAGCGGGAATGGGTTGTTGATGATGATGATGATGATTGATGACCTAGCTAGGCTTGAGAAATGGTCAAGAACGTGGCAACTACAGTTTAATGCTAAAAATTGCAAAATCATGCACTTGGGTCTCAAAAGCCCAAATGCTAAATATAGTATCAAGGGTGCTATAATGGAAACTACTGAGGAGGAAAGGGATTTAGGAGTCACTATTTCAAGTGTCTTAAAGGCAGGGAAGCAATGCAACAAAGCAATGAGAAAGGCAAGTCAGATGCTTGGTTGCATAGCGAGAGTAGCAGGAAAAAAGAAGTAATAATGCCACTGCATAGGTCATTGGTACGGCCCCATCTGTAATACTGTGTCCAGTTCTGGAGACCATATTTCCAGAAAGATATAAATACATTAGAGAGTGTACAAAGAAGGGCAACTAAAATGGTGCATGGCCTACATCACAAAACATACCCGGAAAGGCTAAAAGATCTTAACATGTATAGTTTGGAGGAGAGAGGGGAAAGGGGTGACATGATAGATACTTTCAAATATACCAAGGGTTTTAACAAAGTTCAGGAGGGAAACATTCTTTAAAGGAAGAGAAGTATTAGAACTCGAGTACATACACTGAAACTGGAGGCAGGCAGGTTCAGGGGAAATTTAAGGAAAAATTACTTTACAGAAAGGGTAGTAAATTAGTGGAATAGCCTCCCATCAGAGGTGGTAGAGGCTAGTAACATAGTATTTGAGGTTGAATAGAGGCAAATTGCCCATCGTGTTCAACCTAAGACGGTAGAGCAATTTAAACATGCTTGGGATAGGCATATAAATAGCCTTACAAAGAATTAAGGTTCAAAAAGGGTTGAGATTACCTAAAGGATAAAAAAAAAGGGGCAGACTAGATGGGCCAAGTGGTTCTTATCTGCTGTCAAATTCTATGTTTCTGTTTTTATGTTTCGATGATGATGATGATGATGATGATGATGATGATGATGCAATTTGCAACAAATCATACCATGTCACCACCACTTTGCCAAAAGATTAGCCAGGATTCAGTATTGTGGCTACTCTATCGCAGTGGCATCACTTGGATGGGTGTCAGCCAGTGAGCCACATAGGGGTCGTGGTCTCTCAATGAGGGGACGTGGCGTCACAGCATGCCCCTGTTTTCATCACTCTTCTCCCACTGCCGTCTGCTCCTCAGTGACCGGGAGCCGGGAATTGCACAATAGTGATGGAATTTTGGTGTCACCCCCATAGATAGTGACACTCGTTGTGGCCCCCACACCCCCCTAGTGATAGCACTGCTCTATCAGGAGTGAAGGGACAACAAGACTGTTTTTATTGCATGAATCACATTCACTGCCATCTTTACCAAGAAATGCATTTTTTGGCAAAAAGTGTCCCATTAAGAGAAATGGCTAGAATATGACCTTCAACTCAGAAATGATGATGTTCTATGAGATGGAGAAGAAGGCTGTTAAGCTCAACCTAATTGTTCTATGAAGATATATGTGCAATGTCAGTCATGTTACTGACTGAGTCTCTCGTATAGAGATTTGACAGTGAGTGATGACAGGAGACAACCTCAACTGAAAATATAAAATGTCATTAAAAACATATTTTTTTTTTATTAAACAACAGAGTTACAATCAATACAGCTGGAGCAGACAACATTATTCATTGATTTGAGATGTCCCCTTGGGAATTTTGTGTTTGTTAATCCATTATTGTCTTTGGTCCACCGTTAGCGTGAGATTTAGTATATAAATAATTGTCTGTACAGGTGTTTTCTGGTCAAGCGTGAATAAACACCAAAAATTTCGAAATTAAGTAGGGACTCTCATAAATCAAACAATTTGTTGAAAAATAAATTAATCACCTTTATTCAACTGTAAAACTCAAATGAAAGGTAGCATTATTTATTTTATACAGTACCTCCCAGCTGTCCCAAGTTTGACTAGACAGTCCTGAATTACAGATCTTGCAAGAGGAGGTGCATTCGTGAAAATAAGCAGAATTTCACCTACAGTAAAGCGGGCATCTTGGGACAAATCAGGGCAAGGTCTTGGCAGACTGGGGTCAGGGCTTGTTTTGTCCCAATTTGGCATGTTTCAGTGTTGTCTTAAGATAACAGAAGTGGATAATAGCAGTGACTATAGAGTAGCTGTGCTTAATATAAATCCTCTAGCTGTAATCGGAGATGGAGAAATAACTGGTAAAATTCTAATTATTTTGTATGTCATAGTGAATACTTTTTACAACCACGTCATGTAACATCCTTTTAAACCCCAAATGCACCATAAATCATCATGTAGTTTTAAAAGTTCCCTGAATAGAATTTGCAAGCAAGATTTTCCTTGGTGGGTAGTTATTAACAGTCATTTAGTGATACATATCATTTAAGGCTGTACAGATAAATACAGCCATCAGTCCCTGCCCCAGTGGAGCTTACAATCTATATTCCCTATCGTATGGGAACATATATACATACACTAGGGTTCATGTTTTGTCAGAATTCAAAATAACCTACCAGGGTGTGGAAGCAAACCCTGGAAGAAACTCATGCAAACACTAGGAGAACAAACTGACTCCATACTGATAGTGCCTTGGTCAGGAATGGAACTTATGACCTCAGGGCTGGAAGGCAGAATGCCAACAATGCTTCCCATCTAACCAGACTCATGTTTTCAATATACATCTATACCTTTGCAATGGCAGATCCATTTGGGGTCTACCAGATGAGCCCTATGGCCAGATTCATATGTCTTGTATATACTGTACAACAATGCCTTTCAATGGCATGTCCTGTTGGGGTCAAGATACCAAATGAATATATATATATATATATATATATATGTATATATATATATATATATATATATATATACAGTATATATATGTGAAAGGCCTCACTCACTTATTGACTTACTGACTCATCACTAAGGGCCAGATGCATCATCGCTTGGAAAGTGATAAAATGGAGAGTGAAAATGTACCAGCCAATCAGCTCCTAACTGCCATTTTTCAGACACAGCCTGTGACATGGCAGGACCTGATTGGTTGGTACTTTTTCACTTTCCATTCTATCACTTTCCAAGCGATAATGCATCTAGCCCTAAGGGGTCTATTCATGAAGCAGTGAAAAGTGGGGAAAAGTGAGCCAGTGGAGAAGTTGCCCATGGCAACCAATCAGCATTGAAGTAACATGTATAATTTGCATACTGTAAAAGTAATACAGAGCAGCTGATTGGTTGCCATGGGAAACTTTTCCACTGGCTCACTTCTCCACACTTTTTACTGCTTCATTCATTTGTATTAGGACACTAATAATGTGTGGCATAATGTGTGAGGCAATAATGCATAAGGGGCATTACTGTGTGGCATTATGTAGTATAAGGAACACTACTGTGTAGCGTAATGCGTATTAAGTGTATTACTGTGTTACGTAACATGTTTTGGGGTACTAATGTGTAGCATAATTTGAATAAGGCACTGCTGTGTGGTGTAATGTGAATGAGGCATACTACTATGCTGTGTAATGTGAGTAAGGGTCACTACTGTACGGCACAATTTGAATTGGGTGTAATATTGCATGGCCCTGCCCCTTCCCCACGAGACCACTCCCCTTTTCTGGTGTGCACTCTCCCTGTTTAAAGCACCAAAATCTCTAGTTACGGCACTGGAGATAGCGTAGGGATATAGGGCGTAGGGATATAGGGGCAGACGTATTAAACTGGAGAAGTCATGAGGAAGTGATAAACCAGCAATAAGTGCAAGGTGGTAAAGGCACCAGCCAATCAGCTCCAACATGTACATTAACAGTTAGGAGCTGATTGGCTGATGCGTTTATCACCTTGCACTTATCACTGCTTTATCAGTTCCTTATACTGTCTCCAGGTTAATACATCTGCCCCATAGTGAGCGGATGTAGCGTAGTGATGCAATGTGGGGAGCTAGTTCAGTGGTCTAAGGTTGGGCTGTAGTGTGGGGTAGTTGTATAGTGATTAAGAAGAGGCATGTAGTGTGGGTAGGTAGCATAGTACTATACAGTATATATAGAGCATGATTCAGAGTTGTAACCACAAGAGCCAACCACAAGAGTGACCCCACTTAACCTCGCGGTCGACCGCAGACCACAAAGTTCCCACCATTGGATACAATGGAGCGCCTATGCGCTACATTGTATCTCGAGTGCGCCGCCTGATGGACAGTTCAGGAGCGCACAGCCAATCAGGAGAGTGCCATGACGTGGCGCTCCCTGATTGGCTGAAGGGACCCTCTTTGACAGGAGTTACGGGGGGTCCCGCCAGTCGGGGAAAGGGGTCCCATGTGTAAACATGGGACCCCTTTCAGTGCGTGGTCCGTGTTTTTTGTTTTTTTATTTTGCCAAGTACGTGGATTACAAACAGAAGAGGACCGATCTACACTGGATTGTTGTCAGTATAATTTTATTTACAGGTACCTCGTGGATTCTACGTGGAGAAGGGGACCGACTCTTCGTGTCAACATAGGTAAGTATGTATGAATGTAAGTGTGCATGTATGTTTAATAAAATTGTACTTTCAAGGTGTGTGTGTGTTCTGTTTTTATTTGGGTATTTTTTGTAGTAGAACTACAGGTACCAGCGGGCCCGTTCCCTCCCCCCGCATGCTGGTACTTGTGGTTCTCCAAGTACCAGCTTGCGGGGGAGGCTTGCTGGGACTTGTAGTCCTGCTACAAAAAACAATATTCTTTTTTTTACACTATGGCTATCAGCCCCCCATCCGCCGCCCTTGGATGGGGTGAAGCCTCGGCTTCACCCCTGGCCCTTGGGTGGCTGGAGGGGGGGACCCCTTGATTTAAGGTGTCCCCACTCCTCCAGGGTACCCCGGCCAGGGGTGACTAGTTGGTAATTTAATGCCAGGGCCGCAGGGACCAATATAAAAGTGTCCCCCGGCTGTGGCATTATCTCACTGACTAGTGGAGCCCGGTGCTGGTTGTTCAAATATCGGGGAACCCCAGTCATTTCCCCCCCCGTATTTTTACAACCAGGACCGGCTCAAAGAGCCCGAGGCTGGTTATGCTTAGGAGGGGGGTCCCCACACAATTTTTTATCCTTATTTTTAACACTTTCGCACCCCTTCCCACTGATAAACATGCACGGTCTGTTTTAAAACTGCTTTTTTTTTACGATTTGTATTTTTTCACGGCAGTGTTGGGCTATTGCCGGCAGTGTTTGTGAATTTGATTTTTTAGTAAATTACCGAGTTGTATAAAATAACAGGCGTATTTGACCGATGGTGTATTCATTTTTATTTTTTTTCTTTGACTTCCAAAAAAATACGAATGCCCTCATCACTGCTGAGATTTGAGTTTAGTAAATTCCCGTGATGATGACACTTTGAAGAAAAAACACCAAATCGGTCAAAATCAGTAGCTTAGTAAATATACCCCCAGAAACTCCCACTTCCTGTCAATCTCCTTGCGTCCGCCAGTGCGACTGGATGCGTCACTAGAACCTGTGTAAAACCACAAAGCTCTTTGTACTTGTACGATGCGCCTGCGCATTGTGGTGCATACACATGCGCAGATTAGCCCCGTTCTGCCATAATCGCTGCACTGCGAAAATCCGTAGTGGGTGATCAAATCGGTACGACCCCCCCGGTCTCAAACACAATTGCAGCAAAAGATGCAAGAAAGGCCGCAATTGCTTACAATCAGGCCCTATGATCCCGCCCCCTTCAACTGACTCCACCCCTCATCAGAGTGCACACCCATTATGGCTGCTTCCATAGATTTCCCAAGCTGGTTTTTCATTCTAATCTCCCCCTAACTACCTGGATGACCGGGATGAGGTGAACAGAAAAACAGTGTTAAAAGGTGCAAAGAATTTATTATAACCATGTACAGTATATTATAAAAAACAATCACATACAATATTTCAAGAAAGCGGGGTAATCATTCAGCCTCTCACCATGAATGGTTGCTGTGGTGGGCTTGTGCTAATAACAGCAATGGGTCTGCAATTCTTTGATCAACTACCTGGACTGTAGGTAGTACCCCTCTTAGATCTGCGGCACGCAGTCCTATAAAACTGATTTATGAGACAGATTTAAATAAATGGAGTTGTATAAATATATGCTAGGTTAAAGCAAAGTATCTTGAAAAATATATTTTGTATCAAAATGTATTGGTGAAGAGAGGATCTGGCTATTGGATACAACGTGGGTGCTGGTGCATGCTGATGTTCCAGGGACGCCTGGTGTTACACACCTGTAAATGCCTATATGTCTACCTATGTTTGTAGACAACAAGATCTGGTAGGAGATCAATTTGCTTAATCTTCTGTAAATAATTTTTATTGTGATTTTATGTAATTAAACTTTTGATGTGGTTTCACGCTATAGATAGTCTATTCTATTCCTGATTTCTATGTGATCCGGTAGTGTACAAGGAACAGTGGGCCTAAATCAGACCTGATCGCAAAAGCAAAATCTTTCTCTAATGGGCAAAACCATGTGCACTGCAGGTGGGGCAGATGTAACATGTGCAGAGAGAGTTAGATTTGGGTGGGTTATATTGTATATGTGCAGGCTAAATACTTTCTGCTTTACACTGCAATTTAGATTTCAGTTTGAACACACCCCACCCAAATCTAACTCTCTCTGCACATGTTACATCTGCCCCCCTTGCAGTGCAACATGGTTTTGCCCATAAGTGTGCTTTTTTGGTTTGCTAACAAACATGAATAAATGCCCTCTATTCCATCAGGAACGTAATTGATATTGGCCCTCATTCCGAGTTGATCGCTCGCTGACGTTTTTCGCAGCGCAGCGATCAAGTGAAAAAATGGCATTTATGCGCATGCGCATTGTACGCAGCGCGCATGCACTAAGTACTTTCACACAAAACTTTGTAGTTTTACCCAAGCTCGAACGACATTTTTAAGTTGCTCGAGTGTTCGTAGTATCATTGACAGGAAGTGGGTGTTTCTTGGCGGCAACTCGGCGTTTTCAGGGAGTGTGTTAAAAAAACGCAGGCATGCCAGGCAAAAACGCAGGAGTGGCTGGAAAAAACGGGGGAGTGGCTGGCCGAACGCAGGGCGTGTTTGTGACATGAAAACAGGAACTAAACAGACTGCAGTCATCGCAAGATAGGAGTAGGTCTGGAGCTACACAGAAACGGCATGAAATTTTACCTGTGCAGTTCTGCTAATCTTTAGTTCGCACTTCTGCTATGCCAAAATACACTCCCAGAGGGCGGCGACTTAGCGTTTGCACTGCTGCTAAAAGCATCTAGCGAGCGATCAACTCGGAATGAGGGCCCTTGTGTGCTTTTGTATTGTGGGTGTTAGTTTGTCTATTTGTGCTATATTTGGAGTGATGGTGACACTCTTTTACACCTAATATCCCATCAGAAGCCTTTGTGCACCTGGTGAACTGGACTGGAGTGGTGATTCAGGATGTAATATGACAATTTTGTAATACCTGTTAATGTTTTGCTCATTTGTGAATAAATTAGAATGAATTACAGTGATTATTATTTTTTGTTTAATACAGTCCATGCTACATTTAAGATACATCAAGTTGGACTGATTGATTACTGTAGTTTAGCTATTGGGACTTATAACCACATCTCAGGGGGGGCCTATATCAGTGTGATCAGCTACTGGCCAGATAAACATGGCAATGCAGCCATCACCCAATGAGGTTAATATGCATATCTGTGAACTATCTCATGTATGGTCACCTTAGTGGGCAATGTATCATGTATTGGTAAAAACAAATATGGATGTACATGTTGATTTGCATATCACAGTGGACAGGACAGTGCTAAATAATTAATTTTATTGGAAAAGGTTGTTTAAGAATCCCTTTAACTAATGGTGTTAGATATTATGAGATGGCAGTTTACTATTTAGCTCTTTTTGCCCACTGGATTTGGCTATAAAGGTACTATAGTCATTGTGTCCTTTGTAGAGCTGTCCTGGCCACCCAACTACACCAGTCTCACTCTACTGTCAGCTAGGCAGGGATCAAGCTCAATGTCCTAATGCATTTGGCAGTTTCTCAAAGCCCATGGAGGATTGATATCCACAAAGGCATGATTTACCAGTTCAATAGATAAGTGACTAGTCAGCATATCTGAAGTAGAAGGTAATATTGGGACGAGATGGATGGGCTCTCTCTTTTAAGCCCAGTCAAATTCCCAAAGTGGTGTGACTTTTAGGAGTTGGACCCAGACAACACTTCTCCATTGGATTAAGTATTTGATAAAGAGCTCCTACTAAACCTCCCTCAAGTTCACAGAAGGATAGACTGGCTATGAGAGGAAAGTACAAAGTACACCTATTTTCTTGACCATAAACTATCTAATGGAGTCCATGTGATATTCTATAATCAAACCAAAAATATATAAGGGTTAAACAGTTAAAGTAACTATCATACAGCTGATGGCCGATCGCAGGTAGAGAAATTCCTGAAAAGGAACAGCTTATATATGTGCCCTCAGGTTACTGGGTCCCTGTTGAGCCAAGATGACCATAGCTGTTTTGAGGGGTGTGGACTATTAGATCTACACTAAAAAGGTCTACAGTTAATAGGTCTACCATTAATGGTAGACATGCATTAGGTCGACAGGGTCTACAAGTCGTCAGGGTCAAAAGGTTGACATAGAATAGGTAGACAGTATGAAATGCCGACAAGGCAAAAGGTTGGCATGGTCAAAAGGTCGACATGTATATGGTCTACACAAAAAAGGTAGACAGAATTTTATTTAATTTTTTTGTTTGTTTTTAGGGGTGTTTTGTTTTCTGCCACAAACAAGCCCCATTAGTGTACCACGTCCCCTCAAATGGCTACCATTAGTGGTAGACCTATTGACTGTAGACTTTTTAGTGTAGATCTATATTCTGGATACCGTTTGGAGATGGAGAATTTACATACAAAACCTGTTTTATAACATTTAAGACTATGAACACCAGACTTTAAACTACATCAGTATTTATACAGTCAGTGCACATAAACCAAACATCATATGCAGTTCTGGGTAAGAGGACATGCCAGGTGGGGTTAATCTTTATTTTCATTATCTTCTGCACTTTGTCCTTCTAAAATCATTTAATATTGCTTCATCTGCAGCGTCAACTTTTAAAAATATCTTTCAACTTTTGTCTGAAAGACATCACTGATGTCATCTCCAAAACAATGAATGTAGTTTAATGCCATTATTGCCAAAGCTCTGTTTACACAAGAATTCATCAGATGCAAAGGATTCTGGGAACATGGTCCTTTTCCATTCAATGCTCAGGACAATCTTTGCTTGTGTGGTAGGAAACCATGGCTTGTTTTTGTGCAAGGTATAAAATTGCCATTATGTTCGAAAATTGTGCCAAAGCCCCGTACAATAAAATCTGTCCAAAAAAAAAAAGGGAGAGAAAGAATGAAAACACTTAATTATAGTTTTTGAGCCTTAGCATGAGCTGAAGATTTTGGGCTGTGATTAAGTCTGTAATTTTCCATGAGAGCGGAGAGCGTGTTTATTGTATGACCTTCTGTTTGTTTAGGAATGAAGTTGTTTGAGTGACAATGCATAATTACGAGCTCTGTTGATATAAAACAATGCCTGACATGTCTGTTTTGTGGCTGCACTCACACTATCATTAATCTGCACGCCTGCTACACAAGTGTGGGTTAATACATTACGGGAACAATCTATACATGTAAGATAGGAGTCATTGGAAAACAGTAGGCTGCAAGTGGGAAGTGAGCCTTAGCCTTACGTCAGTGCTGTTGTTTGGTGACATAAAGTGCATTGCTTTGTAATGTAACACAGTACCACACATAGCATTTTTAACAATGAAAGGGTTTTCAGAAAGACACAATAGAGAGATTACCATAAGCTAAGCAAAGAAAAATAAATAAAAAATTGGGAACGGAATATTGGTATTTATGTAAAAAAACAATAAAGAAGAAAATTAGAAGAATAATACAACGTACCCAAATATTTAAATATGATATTACGGACTTTATGTAAGCTGGGATGGGTACTAGAGATGAGCGGGTTCGGTTTCTCTGAATCCGAACCCGCCAGAACTTCATGTTTTTTTTCACGGGTCCGAGCGACTCGGATCTTCCCGCCTTGCTCGGTTAACCCGAGCGCGCCCGAACGTCATCATGACGCTGTCGGATTCTCGCGAGGCTCGGATTCTATCGCGAGACTCGGATTCTATATAAGGAGCCGCGCGTCGCCGCCATTTTCACACGTGCATTGAGATTGATAGGGAGAGGACGTGGCTGGCGTCCTCTCCGTTTAGACACTTGATTTACTAATTTTGGGGAGCATTAGGAGTACTCAGTAGTGTACAGTGCAGAGTTTTGCTGATAGTGACCAGTGACTGACCACCACTTTTATTTATAATCCGTTCTCTGCCTGAAAAAAGCGATACACAGCACACAGTGACTCAGTCACATACCATATCTGTGTGCACTGCTCAGGCTCAGGCCAGTGTGCTGCATCATCTATATATATTATATATCTGTCTGACTGCTCAGCTCACACAGCTTATAATTGTGGGGGAGACTGGGGAGCACTACTGCAGTGCCAGTTATAGGTTATAGCAGGAGCCAGGAGTACATAATATTATATTAAAATTAAACAGTGCACACTTTTGCTGCAGGAGTGCCACTGCCAGTGTGACTAGTGACCAGTGACCTGACCACCAGTATATAATATTAGTAGTATACTATCTCTTTATCAACCAGTCTATATTAGCAGCAGACACAGTACAGTGCGGTAGTTCACGGCTGTGGCTACCTCTGTGTCGGCACTCGGCAGCCCGTCCATAATTGTATATACCACCTAACCGTGGTTTTTTTTTCTTTCTTTATACATACATACTAGTTACGAGTATACTATCTCTTTATCAACCAGTCTATATATTAGCAGCAGACACAGTACAGTGCGGTAGTTCACGGCTGTGGCTACCTCTGTGTCGGCACTCGGCAGCCCGTCCATAATTGTATATACCACCTAACCGTGGTTTTTTTTTCTTTCTTTATACATACATACTAGTTACGAGTATACTATCTCTTTATCAACCAGTCTATATATTAGCAGCAGACACAGTACAGTGCGGTAGTTCACGGCTGTGGCTACCTCTGTGTCGGCACTCGGCAGCCCGTCCATAATTGTATATACCACCTAACCGTGGTTTTTTTTTCTTTCTTTATACATACATACTAGTTACGAGTATACTATCTCTTTATCAACCAGTCTATATATTAGCAGCAGACACAGTACAGTGCGGTAGTTCACGGCTGTGGCTACCTCTGTGTCGGCACTCGGCAGCCCGTCCATAATTGTATATACCACCTAACCGTGGTTTTTTTTTCTTTCTTTATACATACATACTAGTTACGAGTATACTATCTCTTTATCAACCAGTCTATATATTAGCAGCAGACACAGTACAGTGCGGTAGTTCACGGCTGTGGCTACCTCTGTGTCGGCACTCGGCAGCCCGTCCATAATTGTATATACCACCTAACCGTGGTTTTTTTTTCTTTCTTTATACATACATACTAGTTACGAGTATACTATCTCTTTATCAACCAGTCTATATATTAGCAGCAGACACAGTACAGTGCGGTAGTTCACGGCTGTGGCTACCTCTGTGTCGGCACTCGGCAGCCCGTCCATAATTGTATATACCACCTAACCGTGGTTTTTTTTTCTTTCTTTATACATACATACTAGTTACGAGTATACTATCTCTTTATCAACCAGTCTATATATTAGCAGCAGACACAGTACAGTGCGGTAGTTCACGGCTGTGGCTACCTCTGTGTCGGCACTCGGCAGCCCGTCCATAATTGTATATACCACCTAACCGTGGTTTTTTTTTCTTTCTTTATACATACATACTAGTTACGAGTATACTATCTCTTTATCAACCAGTCTATATATTAGCAGCAGACACAGTACAGTGCGGTAGTTCACGGCTGTGGCTACCTCTGTGTCGGCACTCGGCAGCCCATCCATAATTGTATATACCACCTAACCGTGGTTTTTTTTTCTTTCTTTATACATACATACTAGTTACGAGTATACTATCTCTTTATCAACCAGTCTATATATTAGCAGCAGACACAGTACAGTGCGGTAGTTCACGGCTGTGGCTACCTCTGTGTCGGCACTCGGCAGCCCGTCCATAATTGTATATACCACCTAACCGTGGTTTTTTTTTCTTTCTTTATACATACATACTAGTTACGAGTATACTATCTCTTTATCAACCAGTCTATATATTAGCAGCAGACACAGTACAGTGCGGTAGTTCACGGCTGTGGCTACCTCTGTGTCGGCACTCGGCAGCCCGTCCATAATTGTATACTAGTATCCAATCCATCCATCTCCATTGTTTACCTGAGGTGCCTTTTAGTTGTGCCTATTAAAATATGGAGAACAAAAATGTTGAGGTTCCAAAATTAGGGAAAGATCAAGATCCACTTCCACCTCGTGCTGAAGCTGCTGCCACTAGTCATGGCCGAGACGATGAAATGCCAGCAACGTCGTCTGCCAAGGCCGATGCCCAATGGCATAGTACAGAGCATGTCAAAACCAAAACACCAAATATCAGTAAAAAAAGGACTCCAAAACCTAAAATAAAATTGTCGGAGGAGAAGCGTAAACTTGCCAATATGCCATTTACCACACGGAGTGGCAAGGAACGGCTGAGGCCCTGGCCTATGTTCATGGCTAGTGGTTCAGCTTCACATGAGGATGGAAGCACTCAGCCTCTCGCTAGAAAACTGAAAAGACTCAAGCTGGCAAAAGCACCGCAAAGAACTGTGCGTTCTTTGAAATCCCAAATCCACAAGGAGAGTCCAATTGTGTCGGTTGCGATGCCTGACCTTCCCAACACTGGACGTGAAGAGCATGCGCCTTCCACCATTTGCACGCCCCCTGCAAGTGCTGGAAGGAGCACCCGCAGTCCAGTTCCTGATAGTCAGATTGAAGATGTCAGTGTTGAAGTACACCAGGATGAGGAGGATATGGGTGTTGCTGGCGCTGGGGAGGAAATTGACCAGGAGGATTCTGATGGTGAGGTGGTTTGTTTAAGTCAGGCACCCGGGGAGACACCTGTTGTCCGTGGGAGGAATATGGCCGTTGACATGCCAGGTGAAAATACCAAAAAAATCAGCTCTTCGGTGTGGAGGTATTTCACCAGAAATGCGGACAACAGGTGTCAAGCCGTGTGTTCCCTTTGTCAAGCTGTAATAAGTAGGGGTAAGGACGTTAACCACCTCGGAACATCCTCCCTTATACGTCACCTGCAGCGCATTCATAATAAGTCAGTGACAAGTTCAAAAACTTTGGGTGACAGCGGAAGCAGTCCACTGACCAGTAAATCCCTTCCTCTTGTAACCAAGCTCACGCAAACCACCCCACCAACTCCCTCAGTGTCAATTTCCTCCTTCCCCAGGAATGCCAATAGTCCTGCAGGCCATGTCACTGGCAATTCTGACGAGTCCTCTCCTGCCTGGGATTCCTCCGATGCATCCTTGCGTGTAACGCCTACTGCTGCTGGCGCTGCTGTTGTTGCCGCTGGGAGTCGATGGTCATCCCAGAGGGGAAGTCGTAAGCCCACTTGTACTACTTCCAGTAAGCAATTGACTGTTCAACAGTCCTTTGCGAGGAAGATGAAATATCACAGCAGTCATCCTACTGCAAAGCGGATAACTGAGGCCTTGGCATCCTGGGTGGTGAGAAACGTGGTTCCGGTATCCATCATTACTGCAGAGCCAACTAGAGACTTGTTGGAGGTACTGTGTCCCCGGTACCAAATACCATCTAGGTTCCATTTCTCTAGGCAGGCGATACCGAAAATGTACACAGACCTCAGAAAAAGAGTCACCAGTGTCCTAAAAAATGCAGCTGTACCCAATGTCCACTTAACCACGGACATGTGGACAAGTGGAGCAGGGCAGGGTCAGGACTATATGACTGTGACAGCCCACTGGGTAGATGTATGGACTCCCGCCGCAAGAACAGCAGCGGCGGCACCAGTAGCAGCATCTCGCAAACGCCAACTCTTTCCTAGGCAGGATACGCTTTGTATCACCGCTTTCCAGAATACGCACACAGCTGAAAACCTCTTACGGCAACTGAGGAAGATCATCGCGGAATGGCTTACCCCAATTGGACTCTCCTGTGGATTTGTGGCATCGGACAACGCCAGCAATATTGTGTGTGCATTAAATCTGGGCCAATTCCAGCACGTCCCATGTTTTGCACATACCTTGAATTTGGTGGTGCAGAATTTTTTAAAAAACGACAGGGGCGTGCAAGAGATGCTGTCGGTGGCCAGAAGAATTGCGGGACACTTTCGGCGTACAGGCACCACGTACAGAAAACTGGAGCACCACCAAAAACTACTGAACCTGCCCTGCCATCATCTGAAGCAAGAAGTGGTAACGAGGTGGAATTCAACCCTCTATATGCTTCAGAGGTTGGAGGAGCAGCAAAAGGCCATTCAAGCCTATACAATTGAGCACGATATAGTAGGTGGAATGCACCTGTCTCAAGTGCAGTGGAGAATGATTTCAACGTTGTGCAAGGTTCTGATGCCCTTTGAACTTGCCACACGTGAAGTCAGTTCAGACACTGCCAGCCTGAGTCAGGTCATTCCCCTCATCAGGCTTTTGCAGAAGAAGCTGGATGCATTGAAGGAGGAGCTAACACGGAGCGATTCCGCTAGGCATGTGGGACTTGTGGATGCAGCCCTTAATTCGCTTAACAAGGATTCACGGGTGGTCAATCTGTTGAAATCAGAGCACTACATTTTGGCCACCGTGCTCGATCCTAGATTTAAAGCCTACCTTGGATCTCTCTTTCCGGCAGACACAGGTCTGCTGGGGTTGAAAGACCTGCTGGTGACAAAATTGTCAAGTCAAGCGGAACGCGACCTGTCAACATCTCCTCCTTCACATTCTTCCGCAACTGGGGGTGCGAGGAAAAGGCTCAGAATTCCGAGCCCACCCGCTGGCGGTGATGCAGGGCAGTCTGGAGCGACTGCTGATGCTGACATCTGGTCCGGACTGAAGGACCTGACAACGATTACGGACATGTCGTCTACTGTCACTGCATATGATTCTCTCAACATTGATAGAATGGTGGAGGATTATATGAGTGACCGCATCCAAGTAGGCACGTCACACAGTCCGTACTTATACTGGCAGGAAAAAGAGGCAATTTGGAGGCCCTTGCACAAACTGGCTTTATTCTACCTAAGTTGCCCTCCCACAAGTGTGTACTCCGAAAGAGTGTTTAGTGCCGCCGCTCACCTTGTCAGCAATCGGCGTACGAGGTTACATCCAGAAAATGTGGAGAAGATGATGTTCATTAAAATGAATTATAATCAATTCCTCCGCGGAGACATTGACCAGCAGCAATTGCCTCCACAAAGTACACAGGGAGCTGAGATGGTGGATTCCAGTGGGGACGAATTGATAATCTGTGAGGAGGGGGATGTACACGGTGATATATCGGAGGGTGAAGATGAGGTGGACATCTTGCCTCTGTAGAGCCAGTTTGTGCAAGGAGAGATTAATTGCTTCTTTTTTGGGGGGGGTCCAAACCAACCCGTCATATCAGTCACAGTCGTGTGGCAGACCCTGTCACTGAAATGATGGGTTGGTTAAAGTGTGCATGTCCTGTTTTGTTTATACAACATAAGGGTGGGTGGGAGGGCCCAAGGACAATTCCATCTTGCACCTCTTTTTTCTTTTCTTTTTCTTTGCATCATGTGCTGATTGGGGAGGGTTTTTTGGAAGGGCCATCCTGCGTGACACTGCAGTGCCACTCCTAGATGGGCCCGGTGTTTGTGTCGGCCACTAGGGTCGCTAATCTTACTCACACAGTCAGCTACCTCATTGCGCCTCTTTTTTTCTTTGCGTCATGTGCTGTTTGGGGAGGGTTTTTTGGAAGGGACATCCTGCGTGACACTGCAGTGCCACTCCTAGATGGGCCCGGTGTTTGTGTCGGCCACTAGGGTCGCTAATCTTACTCACACAGCTACCTCATTGCGCCTCTTTTTTTCTTTGCGTCATGTGCTGTTTGGGGAGGGTTTTTTGGAAGGGCCATCCTGCGTGACACTGCAGTGCCACTCCTAGATGGGCCCGGTGTTTGTGTCGGCCACTAGGGTCGCTAATCTTACTCACACAGCTACCTCATTGCGCCTCTTTTTTTCTTTGCGTCATGTGCTGTTTGGGGAGGGTTTTTTGGAAGGGCCATCCTGCGTGACACTGCAGTGCCACTCCTAGATGGGCCCGGTGTTTGGGTCGGCCACTAGGGTCGCTAATCTTACTCACACAGCTACCTCATTGCGCCTCTTTTTTCTTTGCGTCATGTGCTGTTTGGGGAGGGTTTTTTGGAAGGGACATCCTGCGTGACACTGCAGTGCCACTCCTAGATGGGCCCGGTGTTTGTGTCGGCCACTAGGGTCGCTTATCTTACTCACACAGCGACCTCGGTGCAAATTTTAGGACTAAAAATAATATTGTGAGGTGTGAGGTATTCAGAATAGACTGAAAATGAGTGTAAATTATGGTTTTTGAGGTTAATAATACTTTGGGATCAAAATGACCCCCAAATTCTATGATTTAAGCTGTTTTTTAGTGTTTTTGGAAAAAAACACCCAAATCCAAAACACACCCGAATCCGACAAAAAAAATTCGGTGAGGTTTTGCCAAAACGCGGTCGAACCCAAAACACGGCCGCGGAACCGAACCCAAAACCAAAACACAAAACCCGAAAAATTTCAGGCGCTCATCTCTAATGGGTACATATAGTCAGCAATTGCCATGTCAAAATGGCACCATCACAATGCTGACATTTCGCATGGCGACATTTCAGATGTTGACTGTGAACCTGTTGACAGTTTGAGGATGTTGATCTGGTTACTGTCGACTTTCTGAACAGATACTATTTAAGGTAGCAACTAACTAGAGATGTGCAGCGGACTTTTTTAGGGTTTTGTGTTATGGTTTGGGGTCTGGATCCCTGCTCATGTTTTGGATCTGGATTAGTTTTGCCAAAACCACCCTTTCGAGCTTTGGTTTTGGATCTGGATGATTTTTGCAAAATACACATTAAAACAGCTAAAATCACAGAATTTGGGGGTAATTTTGATCCTACGTTATTATTAACCTCAATAACATTCATTTCCACTCATTTCCAGTCTAGTCTAAACACCTCACACCTCACAATATTGTTTTTAGGCCAAAAGGTTGCACCAAGGTCACTGGATGACTAAGCTAAGTGACACAAGTGGGCAGCACAAACACCTGGTCCATCTAGGCGTGGCACTGCAGTGGCAGACAGGATGGGAGATTTAAAATCTAGGCCCCAAATAGCACATGATGCAAAGAAGAAAAAGAGGTGCAATGAGGTAGCTGGATGGCTAAGCTAAGCGACAGAAGTGTGCGGCACAAACACCTGGTCCAGTATTTACTAAGAATCTGAGTTTGTCCGATTTGTGTTTTTTTTTCTAAGTCCCAATCCGGGAATTCACTAAGCACCAATCTCGGCAGTGTTTGGACTATTCATAATGGTTTGAATGACAACGTTCAGAAATACGAATGAATAGACCATCGGTCAAACGCGGCTGTTATTTCATAGAATACGGGCATTCACTATTCATTCGTATTTGGGTGTTAGTTTCTGAGTGCTCAAGTGCGGGTCTGTTTTTTTTCGATTCGTTAAAAAAAGCAGCAATAAAATAGACCTGCTTTTTCCAGTCGAGTTTGGATAACCATGCACGGATCAGTGAGATCTGTGCATGGTTATCTATGGGAAAGGGTCTGTTTAGTGTAAAATCTGAAAAAAAAATTGTGTGGGGTCCCCCCTCCTAAGCATAACCAGCCGGTCCTGGTTGAAAAAATATGGAGAAAAAAATAACAGGGAACTTTACGGTCAGCGGTGAGGTTACTTTCGGTCAACCGCTGACCGCAAAGTTCCCACCATTGGCTACAATGGAGCGCATAGGCGCTACATTGTATCACTGCCGTGTGCTGCCTGACAGACACTACAGGAGCACACAGCCAATCAGGAAAGTGCCACGACGTGGCGCTCCCTGATTGGCTGAAGGGACCCTCTTTGACAGGAGTCAGGGGGGGTCCTGGCAGTCGGGGAAAGGGGTCCCATGTGTAAACATGGGACCCCTTTCAGTGCGTGGTCGGGTTTCCGTTTTATTTTTTTGGCAAGTATGTGGATTATTCAAAGGTCGGATTCTACACTGGATTATGTGAGTATAATTTTTTTCACAGGTACCCCTAGGATTCTACATGGAGAAGAGGACCGAGCCTCGTTGGAACATAGGTAAGTATGTGTGTATGTTGGTGTGCATGTATGTAATAAAGTTGTACTGTCACTGTGTGTGTCCTGTTTTTATTGGGGTATTTTTTTAGCAGTAGTACTACAGGTACCAGCGGGCCCGGTTTTCCACCGCATGCTGGTACTTGTGGTTCTCCAAGTACCAGCTTGCGGGGGAGGCTTGCTGGGACTTGTAGTACTGCTACTAAAAACAATATTCACTATTTCTCACAAGGCTATCAGCCCCCCATCCACCGCCCTTGGATGGGGGGGACAGCCTCGGGCTTCACCCCTGGCCCTTGGGTGGCTGGAGGGGGGAAGGGGTCCCCACTCCTCCAGGGTACCCCCCGGCCAGGGGTGACTAGTTGGGGTTTTAATGGCACGGCCGCAGGGACCGATATCAATGTGTCCCCCGGCTGTGGCATTATCTCCCCAGCTAGTGGAGCCCGGTGCTGGTTTAAAAAATACGGGGGACCCCTACGCTTTTTGTCCCCCGTATTTTTGGAACCAGGACCAGGCGCAGAGCCCGGTGCTGGTTGATTAAATATGGGGGAACCCCTGTCATTTTTCCCCCCCATATATTTTCAACCAGGACCGGCTCAAAGAGCCCGAGGCTGGTTGTGCTTAGGAGGGGGGACCCCACGCAATTTTTTTTCAGATTTTTTTAAGACTTTAATCAACTTTTTAAGGTACACAATGAATCCCTGCACGGATCTCACAGATCCGGCCGGGATTCCTTGTGTTTTTTCAGGCAGTGTTTTACTCATTACTCCCGTAAAACACTGCCTGATATTACGAATCACATCGACATCGGAAAAAACGATTGTGCAAAACTCGGCAGCTTAGTGAATGATCGTATCAGGATTCAAAAAGTTGCAGCAAAATGCACCCGATACCATTCGAGTTCAAACACCCTTCAAAACGGCCAAAACACGTATCTTTGTAAATATCCCCCATGGTCTATCTAGGAGTGGCATTGCAGTGGCAGACAGGAGGCACTTAAAAAAAACTAGGCCACAAACAGCACATCATGCAAAGAAGAAAAAGAGATGCAATGAAGTAGCTGTATGGCTAAGCTAAGCGACACAAGTGTGCGGCACAAACACCTGGCATGTCTAGGAGTAGCACTGCAGATGCAGACAGGGTGGCACTTAAAAAAACTAGGCCCTAAACAGCACATCATGCAAAGAAGAAAAAGAGGTGCAATGAAGAAAAATAGGCCATCAAAAAAACACTAGGAAAGAAGACTCTTTGTTGGGGGCACTCATGCCAATATCAATTATATTCTTATGTGATCAATAATTTAAAATATAACCTTTATTTATGCTTTTTAAAATGCATTTAAAAAAAGATAAAGAGGAGAACCCGTTTGTATACATTTGGTACTCCTTTGTACATATTCATCAAACTTTACAAACTGCCCTGCAGCAGACTACAAGAAAATGGAGAGAAACCAATCACCATTTTATTTCTGTTATTCAGTGATGGTTTTTAAATGGTTCATCATTATCACAATCAAAGAGTGAGGTAACTGTCGCTGCCTGATGATGCGTTTTGCCTCACGGGCTTGCTCACATCATTGTAGGTACACGTCTTCAGGCAGCAACAGGTACCTCACTCCATGTGCAACTAAGCAGGACGGGACTACCGGATTCGGCACACAGCGTTCCTAACCTCCCGTTAGATTGTAAAAGGATTGCTTTGCCTTGCTAGCATTGGTAACCATCCGGACATAACGATATATATTTTTCTGTCTACACAGACTTAATCTTCTTTTTCTATTTCGGATTCTCTCTCATCACTGATTGAGGCAGCGGTCCCTGCAAGTGTCCTTTGGACATCAGGGTCCGTCTCCCCTCTAACGGTGACAGCAGAAGGAACTCTTTTTCTACTAAGCCTCTTTTAACCTTGGGTTTACATTATTAAACCCTATACTACGTTAACCTAGTGGCTTTCTATTATTTTTCTGTCTCTCTCTCATCATCGATTGCGGGGTGGGGGTCCTGCAATGTCTAATGATACCAGGACAACCAAGCGAACAGCTTTTTTTCCCCCTCTAACGTTGACAGCAGAAGGGCAACTTTACTAAACTTAATTTCTTACAATTTAATTATCCAACCTAGCAAGGTAATCAGGAAGCAGGATTATACTCCAGTAATATTGAATGTAAGAGACACAAAATTGAATTAAAACATCTCTCACTCTTAACTAGAGTCTGTGCTACAAAGCTGATACAATGTATGCATTGTAACAAGGAAAGAGGTTACTGTGTTTGAGGGGGACATTTACTAAGCAGTGATAAGAGCGGAGAAGTGAGCCAGTGGAGAAGTGCCCATGCAAACCAATCAGCGCAGAAGTAACATCTATAATTTGCATACAATAAAATTATACAGAGCTGCTGATTGGGCAACTTCTCCACTGGCTCATTTCTCCGCTCTTATCACTGCTTAGTAAATATCCCTCTTAATCTGTTAATATGGTTGAAATGTATATGGCATGATAGTAACTGTTATTCTTACGGGTTAATTGTAACTTGAATTTCGATATTTGATTCTGGGGCACAGTATAGGCACAGAAGGCTAATAACTGATCATTTTTTCTGTACCGTTGATGCACGGGTGAACAATGGTATAAATGTTATATATGTACGCCGGAGAAAATGTGTATTATTTATTTATTTATTATTATTTATTAGCAGTTTCTTATAAAGCACAGCATATTCCGTTGCGCTTTACAATTAGAACAACAGTTATAGAACAAAACAGGGCAAAGACAGACAGACATAGAGGTAGGAAGGCCCTGCTCGCAAGCTTACAATGGAGCATATTTTTAAGTAATGACTAAACTCTGAAACGTGAATGTTAGTTTTATTTATTATTTATGCCATGTGTAAAATGGTTACGTAACGCTGGTATAATTAAATGGTACAAGTGTGTTGTAGGTCACCACGCTGAATGGACACACTTTTATTATTATTATTATTATTATTATTATTACATTTTATTTATAAGGCGCCACATGTGTTTCGCAGCGCCGTACAAAGGACAGTACAGGGGGCAAAACATTGCATTACAGTAAATAAATAACAGAAATAGAGTACAGGTAACAGAGCACCACACATTCTCAAGACATAATACAGCTAAGATGTAAGTATTGAGGGAGTGATCATCGTACTACTAGAGGCTGGTGGCCATAGATGGAAATGAGCCTTTACTAACAGGACAAAGATGGTCGTTGAGTAGGGGAAAGCTGTGAGTGAAATGTGTTGAGACGAGGGCTTAGATAACAAGAGGAAAGAGGGCCCTGCTCTGAAGAGCTAACAATCTATTGGGGAGGGGCGACAGACAGATGACAAGAGGTGCAGGCAAGTGGGAGGCAGCCTGATGGCAGTATGCAAGCAAAGCTGAGATGTTTACGGCATGAGGCAGGGGGGTGGAGGCGCGGCTTAAGCACTGGGTTATGCATCGGGAGGGTATGCTTTGATGAATAGGTGGGTTTTAAGTGCCCGTTTGAAGCTTTGCAAGGTTGGGGAGAGTCTAATGGAGCGGGGGAGTGCGTTCCACTGAACGGGTGCAGCACGGGCAAAATCCTGAACTCGTGCATGGGAAGCAGTGACCAGGGCGGTGGAGAGGCGACAGTCATTAGTCGACCGTAGGGGGCGGGAGGGAGTATGAAGGGAAAGGAGGTTGGAGATGTAGGGAGCAGTGGAATTAGAGATGGCCTTGTATGTGAGGGTGAGGAGTTTGAAGAGGATTCTGTAGGGGAATGGGAGCCAGTGTAGATTTTGTTGAAGGGGAGTGGCAGATGTGGTGTGGCGGGAGAGGAAGATAAGCCTAGCTGCGGAGTTCAGGACAGATTGGAGGGGAGCAAGATGGGAGCAAGCGAGGCCAGTGAGGAGGACATTGCAGTAGTCAAGTCGTGAGATGACCAATGAGTGGATGATGAGTTTAGTTGCACTCCGGGAGAGATATGGCCTGATACGAGCAATGTTGCGTAGCTGGAAACGACAGGATTGTGCCAGAGCTTGGATGTGGGGTGCAAAGGAGAGGGAGGAGTCAAGAGTGAGGCCCAGGCAGCGGAGTTGGGGAACGGGGGAGATGGTGGTGTTGTCAACAATGATGGAGATATTGGTCGGGGGTGTTGCTCTGGATGGGGGGAAGATGATGAGTTCCGTTTTGTCCATGTTGAGCTTTAGAGAGCATTCAGACATCCAGGAGGAGATTGCAGAGAGGCAGCTGGAAATCTGATAGAGGACAGAGGGGGACAGATCAGGAGATGAGAGGTAGAGTTGTGTGTCATCAGCATAGAGGGGGTATTGAAGGCCTAATGAGTTAATGAGCGCACCCAGGGAAGAGATATACAGGGAGAACAGAAAGGGTCCAAGGACAGAACACTGAGGGACACCAACAGGAAGGATGGAAGGGTGTGAGGTGGTGCTTGAGGCAGACACAGAGAAGGAGCAGTTAGTGAGGTAAGAAGAAATCCAGTCAAGGACAGTGCTAGAGAGGCCAGCGTTTTGGAGTGTGCCGAGGAGGAGAGGATGATCTACGGTGTCAAAGGCAGCAGAGAGGTCCAGAAGGATGAACAGAGAGAAGTGGCCCCTGGATTTGGCCGAAAGCAGGTCATTGGTGACTTTCACCAGGGCAGTCTCAGTTGAGTGGAGTGGGCGAAAGCCAGATTGTAGTGGATCGAGGATGGAGTTGTCAGATAGGTAGCTTGTGAGACGGCTGTAGACTAGTCGTTCAAGTAATTTGGAGGCGAAAGGGAGAAGAGTGATGGGGCGGTAATTAATGGGTGATGAGGGGTCGAGGTTGGGTTTTTTGAGAATAGGCGAGACCAGAGCATGTTTGAATGGTGAGGGGAAGATGCCGGTGGAGAGGGACAGGTTAAAGAGGTGAGCAAGGTGGGAGCAGGCAGTGGGGGAGAGAGAGCGGAGAAGACGGGAGGGAAGGGGGTCCAGGGGGCAGGTGGTGGGGGGGGGATAAGATGAGGGAGTGGACTTCCTTTTATGAAGTGGGATGGAAGGAGGACAGGGTGGGATAGATGGAGGGGAGGGATAAAGGGGGCAGGGGGATAGCAGAGGGGTGACGGCAGGAGATGTAGTGTCGGATATCCTCAATTTTGGAGATGAAGAAGGAGGCAAAGTCAGTGGCAGTGAGGGAGGATGGGAGGGGAGGAGGAGGGGGGCGAAGGAGAGTGTTGAAAGTTTCAAAGAGATGGCATGGACAGGAGGACTGAGAAGAGATGAGTGCTTGGAAAATGAATTGCTTGGTGAGGGAAAGAGAAGAGCTGTAGGAGGAGAGAATAAACTTGAAATGGAGGAAGTCCGCCAGAGAGTGAGATTTCCTCCAGGAGCGTTCAGCGGAGCGTGAGCATTTTTGTAAGAAACGTGTTAGTTTGGTGTGCCAGGGTTGGGGTTTGGAGCGGCGGAGGGGGACAGAGGAGAGGGGGGCCACAGAGTCGAGAGCAGCGGTTAGGGAAGAGTTATAGAAGGTGGCTGCCTGGTTGGGACAAGTCATAGTGGAAAGAGGAGAGAGGAAAGTCACGAGGGAGGACATGAAAGTGGGGTTGAGAGACCCGAGATTGCGTCTGGTGGTGGTGGGTCTGGGCGTGGAGAGGAGGAGGGAGGATGAGAGGGTGAAAGAAAGCAGATGGTGGTCAGAGAGAGGGAAGGGAGAGTTTGAGAAATCAGAGAGATCACATCGGTGGGTGAAGACAAGGTCGAGGGAGTGGCCGAGATTGTGAGTAGCGGTGGAGATCCATTGAGAAAGTCCAAAGGAGGTGGAAAGGGCGAGAAGATTAGTGGAAGCGGCATTAGTGATGTCAATAGGGATGTTAAAGTCTCCGAGGATGACAGAGGGGAGGTCGGAGGAGAGAAAGTGGGGAAGCCAGGCAGCAAAGTTGTCAAGGAAAGGTGAACAGTGGCCAGGGGGGCGGTGGATCACTGCCACAAGGAGGTGAATGGGGTAGAAGAGGCGAATAGTGTGGACCTCGAAGGTGGAGAAGGTGAGAGAGGGCTCAGGTGGGATGACACGAAAGGTGCAGTTAGGAAAGAGAAGGACGCCCACGCCTCCATCCTGGCGACCATCAGTTCTGACTGTGTGGGTGAAGGAGAGGCCTCCGTAGGAGAGGGCAGCAGGGGAGGTGGTGTCAGAGGAGGAGAGCCAGGTTTCAGTGAAGGCAAGAAGGTGAAAAGAGTGGGAGATGAAGAGGTCATGGATAGTTGGCAGCTTGTTGCAGATTGATCTAGCATTCCAGAGTGCACAGGAGAAAGGAAGAGAGGGGACAGGGGAGATTGGGATAAGGTTGGCTGGGTTCTGAGTGTTTGTGGGTGATTTTGAATTTGGGGGGTGAGACCTGGCAGTGAGGATTGGTATGTGACAGGATCGAGGAGCCATAATTTGGTACAGTAGTGTTCAGGGGAATAGAATGGTGTAGGTGTAATATAGAATGAACAAGGAGAATGTGGGGTGTAATGTAAGCAAAAGACAGTGCAAACAGAATTTTAAGAAATAATGTTAGGAATGGAAAGGCTGAGATGGATACACAGTGGTTGTAGATTGTGTAAATGAGAGTGTGAGCAATGTGTGAAAGCAGTAGGGCTGCTACTTAATCAGACAGGTTGTTCAGTATCCAGGCTGTGCAGGCTGCAGGCATTACTGGTAGTGGTATGGGTAACTCACTGTGGTCTGTTGGTTGCAGTTCTTTTGTGGAGATGGGGGAGGTAGTCTGCTGTCCCTCTGTTTCTCTCCTATTTATCTCCGTATATCTCCATAGATTATATCATCATACTTTGCAACTAAAATGCTTGCAGCCTAAAGGCCAGTACTCACTGGCCGATGGCAGAGAGATGTGTGCTGAGCGAACCGCTCAGCACACATCTCTCCCGCCGCTCAGCACAGCGCGATCTGTGCTGAGCGTGCGGGGGGAGACGGGGGGCCGCTCACTTCACCCAGCGGGTGAAGTGAGCGACCCGCTAGATTGGCCTGCATGCAGGCCAATCTAGCAGCAGTGATAGCGATGCGCGGGGCTGCGCATCGCTATCGCTGAGGGGGCTACACACGGAGCGATCGTGCTTAAAATCTAAGCAATCTAGTCAGATTGCTTAGATTTTAAGCAGCGATCGCTCCGTGAGTACCCCCCTTAAGATGCTTGATAGCAGCCCCCACCCTCTGAAAACTCCACCACAACAAAAGGTTGCCTCAAGGTGTGAACAAATCACTATACCCTCACTAATACACAGTGAGAACAGACTATAGTCTGGCCTAGAAATAACTAGTTAAAGATAAAATTATCAATACCTAGCATAGTACAAAAAGCATGTAATGGGTGGATGTTAGGTATAGAACAATTGAGTTTATTGGACTAATAGAAATACAAGTGTGTTGTGGGTCACCGCACTGAGTAGGATACTATGGTGAGCCACGTAAGGACTGTTATATATAACAATTGATTGTGATAATGATGAGCCATTTAAAAACCATCACTGAATATCAGAAATAAAATGGTGATTGGTTTCTCTCCATTTTCTTATAGTCTGCTGCAGGGCAGTTTGTAAAGTTTGATAAATATGTACAAAGGAGTACCAAATGTATACAAATGGGTTCTCCTCTTTATCTTTTTTAAATAAGTTTTAAAAAGCGTGAATAAAGGTTATATTTTAAATTATTGATCACATAAGTATATAATCGATATTGGCAAAGAGTCTTCTTTTCTTTCCTAGTGTTTTTTTGATACTCAAATCTGACTCAGGGGAGCACCGTCGACCCTTTTAAAATTGTAGATACTATTATAATCCCACTGATTAGCTTATAAAGTAGTCGGCATATAATATATATATTTTTCCCTTGGCATAACTTCTGTACCGTATCGAGTGCTGGATACATGTAAGAAAGGGACATTCTTGTGCGGAACTTTCACCATATTTATCTCCCTTAAAAAATAGGCCCCAAAGAGCACATAATGCAAAGAAAAAAAAAAGAGGTGCACCGAGATCGCTGGATGACTAAGCTAAGCGACACATGTGGGTGGCACAAACACCTGGCCCATCTAGGAGTGGCACTGCAGTGGCAGACAGGATAGCAGTTTTAAAAACTAGTCCCCAAAAAGCACATAATGCAAAGAAAAAACTAAGAGGTGCAAGATGGAATTGTCCTTGGGCCCTCCCACCCACCCTTATATTGTATAAACAGGACATGCACACTTTGACAAACCAATCATTTCAGCGACAGGGACTCGTCAGTCATGCTAGTGATATGTCCTGCAGAACTACTTACGTTCCTGACTGAGGAGGAAATTGACATTGAGGGAGTTGATGGTGTGGCTTGCAGGAGCTTGGGTACAAGAGGAAGAAGTGATTTAGGTGTCAATGGACTGCTTACGCTCTTACCCAGAGTTTCTGAGCTTGACACTGACTTCTGATGAATTTGCTGCAGGTGACATATAAAGGAGGATGTTCCTAGGTGGTTAATGTCCTTACCCCTATTTATTACGGATTGACAAAGGCAACACACTGCTTGACACCTGTTGTCTGGATTTGTGCAGAAATAATTACACACTGAAGTGCTGGCTTTTTTGGTATTTTGCCCAGGTATTTATTTATTATTACAACTGGACACAATTAGAAGACAAAACTGGGTAAAACCAAACAGTCATAGAAGGTAGGAGGGTCCTGCTCGCAAGCTTACAATCTATGACAATGGGCTTTCTCATCCCACGGACA
The DNA here is from genome assembly GCF_028390025.1 of Pseudophryne corroboree. Taxonomy (NCBI): domain Eukaryota; kingdom Metazoa; phylum Chordata; class Amphibia; order Anura; family Myobatrachidae; genus Pseudophryne; species Pseudophryne corroboree. The sequence continues at coordinate 282,931,226 of NC_086454.1, read as the reverse complement.
ACAACTCTCTCCACTGGTGCCTTATTCAAACAAACCACATCACCATCAGAATCCTCATCGTCAACTTCCTCATCAGTGCCATCTACACCAATATCCTCCTTATCCTGGTATACATCTACAGTGATATCCTCAAACTCAATATTAGCAACTGGACTGGCGGTGCTCTTCCAAGCACTTGCATGGGGCGTGCAAATGGTGGTAGGAGCCTCCTCTTTCCATACAGTCTTGGGAAGGTCAAGCCGAGACCTCGCAACCGCTGATACACTTGGACTCTCCTTGGGAATTTCTGATATCTTTGAACGCACAGTTGTTTTTTCTGTGGTTTAACAAGCATAATTTTTTTAATTTTTTGAGAGGGAGGAGGGCTTTCCTCCTCATGAGAAGCTGAGCCACCAGTCATGAACATAGGCCAAGGCCTTGGCCTTTCCTTGCCACTTTGTGTCGTGAATGGCATATTGCCAATTTTACGTTTCTCATCAGATAATTTCTTTTTTTTCTGATTATTCATTTTTGCTTCTTGGATTTTACATGCCCTCTATGACATTGGGCATCGTCCTTAGCAGATGACGTTGATGGAATTGCATCATCATTGTCATGACTGGTGCCAGCTTCAGCACTAGTACTAGGAACTGGAAGTCGTTCCTGAGCTACCACTATTTTTTCCTCAAAATTGTTGTTCTCCATTTCACATGACAGCACCCCTTTATTATTAAAGCACACGGAACAGTGCCCTTTATTTTCACAGTACCCCTGTATACTTTCAGCATACAGGACCAGTGTACTTTTATTTTAACTACTGCACCCTTGAATTTTTACAGCATACAGGGCCAGTGTAATATTATTTTAACAGCAGCACCCCTATATTTTTACAGCATATAGAACCAGTGTGCTTTTAATTTTTAACAACAGCACCCTTGAATTTTTGCAGCATACAGGGCCAGTGTAATGGTATTTTAACAGCAGCACCCCTATATTTTTACAGCATACTGGAGTAGTGTGCTTTTAATTTTTAACAACTGCACCCCTGAATTGTTACAGCATACAGGGCCAGTGTAATGTTATTTTAACAGCAGCACCCCTATATTTTACAGCATACAGGAGGACAGTGCCCCTGCCCCCTGTACAACACAGTGCCAGCCAGGACAGCTACACCAATGTACAGCTGCAACACCCGTAACAGCACATGAAACACCAGTGACAGCCAGGACAAGCAGGACAGCACCCCTAACACAGCACATGTACACCACAGTGACTGCAGCAGCACCCCTACAGAGCACGCACTAACCCCACCCGATGCCACCACCCACAGAGAGACAGAGGTCTGTCTCCCTAAATCCCCAAGTCCAGAGTGAAAATGGCGGCAACGCGTGGCTGTTTATATGGAGTCCAAAACCCGCGAGATTCCGACAGAGGGATGATGACGTTTTACCTCGTTCTGGTTCTGAGTCTGGCGGGAAGTCCAGACTCGGATCCGGGCTTGAGCATAAAGTTCGGGAGGGGGGATTCGGTTCTCTGGGAACCGAACCCACTCATCTCTACACCTAACCAATGGTTGTGCCATCATTTCTGTCTCTCATTTACCAAAATGGACATTTGCTTGCAGAATGGATTGGATCAGACATGAACAATATAAAGGTCCATACACACTTAACGATACAATGAGCGACGTCGCTCATTTTCCCCCTCCGTGAGCGACGTCGCTACCGTTAAGTGTGTATGCCGCCAGCGACGACCGATGTGCGGCCCCGCGGGTCGGCAACGATCGTCGCTGTCGGTAGGGCATGCATGAAGGATGTGGACTGTCGTCCACGACCTTCATGCAGGGCTGGCGGGGGCGTGACGTCACTGAGCGATATGAGCTGTCATATCGCTCAGTGCATACAGGCGGCCGCCGACCTGCCGGCCCGGGAGGGGGAAACGTCTAATGTGTATGGGCCTTAAGAGTTAGAAGAGTTATATAAAATATTCATTTAGTAAAGTTTAGAGTTATGTCATTATTTCTCAGATGATCCTGCTGCCTGCAATGTCTTTGTTGGCCCGATGCTAGCACCACTCTTAAATGCATAAGCTTTTTCCTATACAGAATATAATGTGCATTACTTTGACACTAGTCCCATGCTGTGCCCCTTGTGTTGTGCCATGTAGTGAACACAGTTGTAATCACTGAGGTCATTGATCGCAATGATAAATGCTGTCAACAGTACACTGATACTTTCTAGCCCTTTCCCTGTGACCACTGCAATTCCTATTGTAAGATATTAGATCTTTGTACACTATGGGGGTAATTCCAAGTTGATCGCAGCAGGATTTTTGTTAGCAATTGGGCAAAACCATGTGCACTGCAGGGGAGGCAGATATAACATGTGCAGAGAGAGTTAGATTTGGGTGGGGTGTGTTCAATCTGCAATCTAATTTGCAGTGTAAAAATAAAGCAGCCAGTATTTACCCTGCACAGAAATAAAATAACCCACCCAAATCTAACTCTTTCTGCACATGTTATATCTGCCTCCCCTGCAGTGCACATGGTTTTGCCCAATTGCTATCAAAAATCCTGCTGCGATCAACTTGGAATTACCCACTATATGGGGGTAGCTGAATATCTCAGAGTTCTTTCTGAACAGGTTTATGATAGCAATAGGCCTAAGAGCATTCTGAGAACAGGATCTTTGCTCTCCACTTTAACATGGTGCATATGCCTCTATTTAGTTGCTGTCTTAGCTCTTTTTCTGTATTTCTTGTCTATTTCCTCGGACAGTGCATGTCTCCTTGTCCTTTATTACTTCCTAGCTACCTTCACAGTTTTGCTACCTGACTTTGACTGACTACCTTCACTGATTGTACCATGGTGTTTGCTCTGACTTTCTGACCTACCCTTTAGACTAATTTTAGTCTGCCTCAATCAAATATGTCCTCTCTGCAGCCCTTTTCAATAACATTAGTCTTATTACTCCAGGGCACGTTCCTCAGTCACCATTTCAATTGTTTTTTGCGCCTTCTTCCTCTTACTTCCCTGTACAATGCCCACATGACAGCAGTGCTTAAAATATTGTCAGTGTTATCCACATAGCAATTAAAAATCTCAATGATAGATTTATGTAAGAAGCTTTCAATAGTGATTGGAGGACATCCAGAGCTCAGGCCAGCGATACTGAGTTCCACAGTGTTGGGGCAGCCACAAAAACAGTCCTGTAAACTGGGATCTGAGCAATTAATGTGTGAGGTGGAAGGAGACCAGGTCTTCGGCTAAGTGGAAGGATGGAGTTGGTGGCTTTTCAAAAACACTTGGGATGTTTTGCTAATGGCCTTTTATGTTAGTAGAAGTGCAGTATTATTGGACTCTGTAAAATGATGGCAACCAATGCAGGGACTGGCAGGAAAGAAGTAGAGGAATGTTTGCTGAGGAAAATCTAGTGAACGCTTTCTCTGTCTGGTGACAGGAAGACCAGCAAGAAGGTAGGTGGTGCCTAGACATCCTAGATGAAATGGCAGAAAGACTTCAGTAACAAGCAGCGGTGGTTTAAGAGAGTAGAGGGCAGGTGTGCAGACTCTGTGCTGTCCCCTCCGCTCTGGCATTGATGGAAACTCTGGCTTTGTGCATTAGGGGGAGATGTACTAAGCAGAGAAAAGAGTGGAGAAGTGAGCCAGTGGAATTGTTGCCCATGGCAAACAATAAGCTGCTCTGTATAATTTATAGAATGCAAATTATAAATGTTACTTCAATGCTGATTGGGCGCCACGGGCAACTTCTCCACTGGCTCACTTCTCCACTCTTTTCACTGCTTAGAACATCTCCCCCTTAATCCTGGGGACAGCTGTACTGTGCATTCGCAAATCATTGGGAAAATGGTTGCCACTCGATTTTCCTGGTGATTTATGTCTGTAGCGCTGACTGCTTATGGACTCCAGAGTATTTATATAGGTACAGACAGGGCCAGATTAATAATGGGGTGGATGGAGCTGCAGCTCCAGTCCCCCCATTGAAAATAGGCCCACAGATCCCCTGCAGCACAGCCAGTGTTGACAGGAAAATGTTTTTGAATAATAGCCCATTATGCAGCAGTTACCACAGGGGTTGCAGCTTTTCCCGTGTGCCCCCTGACCCCATTTCTGCTCCTCCCCCTGTCCTCTGCTGCTCTTTTCCCCGCCCGGTTCTAGCATCTACCCTCTTCTTTTGTGCCATACAGAGAAGCACTGTGACTGGACCGGGTGGTTGGGATTATGTACCATCAGATTAAGTTTTCCCCGAAATGTCCAGGGATGTCAGATATGGCAGCATCAGCCTACAGTATGCCCCTTCCCCTCCTGTGTCTCTGCCCCCACCCGACCTGTGTCTTTGCCCTCTCTCCACCTGCGTCTCTGCCCTCTCCCCACCTGGGTCTCTGCCTCCTCCTCACCTTTATCTCTGCCCCCTCTCCACCTGCATTTCTGCCCCCTCTCCGCCTGTATCTCTGCCCCCTCCCCACCTGTGTCTCTGCCCACTTCACCAAGTGTGCTTCTCCCAGCCTCTCCACCTGTATCTATGCCCTCTATGCCACCTGCTTCTCTGCCCCCTCTCCACCTGTATCTCTACCACCTCCCCTCCTGAGTCTCTGCCCCCTCTCCACCTGTGTCTGCCCCTTCAACACCTGTGCTTCCGCCTCCTCCAACCTGTGTCTCTGCCCCCTCTCTACACATGTCTCTGCCTTCTCTCTACTTGTGCTTCCGCCTCCCTCCTCACTTGTGTCTCTGCCACCTTCACTACCTGTGTGTCCACCCCACTTACCACCTGTGCCTAGTTCACCATTTTTTTCATTGCCCCTTTCACACCTATGCCTCTGCCTCCCTCTCCGTGTGTATCTCTGCCTCCCTCCCCACCTGTGTCCCTTCTCTCTTCACCCCCTGTGCTTCTGCCCCTCTCACAACTTGTGTCTCAGGGTATTTTTATGAAAAATACCCTGAGAATTGTGGTAACAGGATTCGTAGGGACAGAGCTTACTCGCAGGCTCTGTTCCAGTTTTCGATAATTGATACATCCCTGCAATGTATTCAATTATCGCAATGCGATTTTGATCATATGTTTCACATCTGTATCTCAGATGTGGATTGTGATAAATATGAACCATAGTGTGGAGATGTAGTGTAGTAGTGATATAGTGAAATGATGTAGTATGGGGAGGAAGTGCTGTGATGGGCAGTATATGCCACCACACACCCCTGCCCACACAGAGAGAAATTATCTGTGGAGCTAATCACACCCACTGTGTGGCAACATTAGGCCCTTCATAGATTTCAGCTCCAAGCCAATGTGGACCTTAATCTGGCACTGGGTACAGAGGGGCAGATTTATTAAGCCTGGTGAAGTGATAAAGTGGAAGGTGATAACGCACCAGCCAGTCAGCTCCTAACTGTCATTTTTCAAACCCAGCCTGTAACATGGAAGTTAGGAGCTGATTGGCTGGTGCGTTATCACCTTCCACTTCATCACTTCACCAGGCTTAGTAAATCTGCCCCACAGTTAGAGAGAGTCAGAGATAATAGATACATCACATGTGGTGTCATCAACATAGTGGTAATACTAGAACCCAAATGATTTTAGTTTAGCAAGAGAAGTGGAATACAGTTTGTAGAGAAGTCCAGGGGGTTATGAACGAGCTACTCCAACTGACAGAGAAAGCGGAGAGGAAAAATTACTATTTGTTCCGTCTTACTGATCTAGGTCTGCTTGTCTATCCCTTCTTATATTAGATCATCTACTGTATTTGTAAATGCTGGAATAGTATTTACTGTATTCTCAACACGCTCAGCCCTGTGCACGGAATTCTTTTTAAAAGCACTTGTAAGTAAGCATAAACGTCTTTTAAATCATAATTATGATGACCTTTTTTCTTGTATTCATTTTTATACTAATTAAACATTTATAACATCTAATAGCATTGAAGTCGATGTCTGGTAATGAAAGAATATATGATGTACAGATCTCCTGCTGTGTAAAACAAGGGTATTATTGTTAGGGTCTCCTGCCCTGTGCTGCCACGTCGTCATGGCAACCGGGAGACAAGTGCTAGCGGAGTAACCTGAGCGCAGCTGATACTCCGGTTCGGGTCTTTTGCTGTGCAGTGGTTATAGGCTCTGTGCATGGCAGGGGATCCGGTGCTGGTTTTTGTGCTCACAGTCTGTGAGGTCTGAGTGGGGCGTGGACAGCACCTGCTTTATAAGGCCTCTTTTCAGGGTAAGCAGATGCTGCTGAATCTTTGTTGGTTAGTCAGTTTCTGAAAGTTAGCCAGTACTGTGTAGCTTTGTATTTGTTTGTTGCTTACTGCAAATAGGCCTGGGGATTTGGTATTACACTCTGCCAATCCAGACCTAGCAGTAAGACTGGAGTCAGTCGTTCAGCTTGCTGGGGTTCTGTTACTACTCTGTGAACTTAGCAAGTTTGCGGCTGTATTCTAAGACTTGCCTGTCTAATCCTGTCTCACTGTGCTAGGTGTCAGGGGTCAGTTTAGTGGCAGTAAACCGAACCTGTGCACTGCAAGTGAGAATTAGGATTGTGGAGAATCTCCTTGTGTCTATCATTCCATCTCTGACCAAGGAGTTTACTGCCACACCCGTTGGTAACCCTTTAGGGTTTTGCTGTTGCCCTTAGCAACAGCATTTCGGGTTTTCTATGTATTAAAAACACAACATCTTGCTTTTCACATCTGAGCAGTTCTAATACAAGGGAGATACCCTGTTCCTTAGCCTCTGGGCTTCTCTGTTCACGTTGTGTGTATTTTGTTACCCTTCCACCTTCTGTGTACGTTATGTCATATTCCCTAGTCTGTCTGTGAGTCCATGTGTTTTGCATAACAGTTCAAACACCAGTACATTCCTGCAGGCACTGGAGTGCATAACAGTCCTGACACCAGTACTTTCCTGCAGGCACTGGTGTGCATAACATATTCAGCAGCCCAATACTCCTGTTGAAATTTTGTGGGAATATGGAGCATACCCCTCAAAATACGTTGCAACAGGTGGTTGATCAGGTGCAGGTCCTGACTCAAAAATGTAATGATTTGTCCATTAAAATGCACACCTCCCAGGCTGCTGGCGGAGCTCCCGCAGCAGCAGCACCTGCAGGGGTTAAGGAGCCGAAAGTAAATCTCCCGGATCGTTTTTCTGGAGATCGCTCGCAGTTCTTTTGTTTCAAGGAGAGCTGCAAGCTATACTTCCGGCTTAGGCCTCAGTCTTCTGGGTCGGAGATTCAGCGGGTGGGCATAGTGATTTCCTTGCTACAAGGAGACCCACAGGTCTGGGCATATGGGTTGCAGCCTGACTGTCCGTCGCTTAAAAGTGTTGATGCTTTTTTTACGGCACTGGGCATGTTGTATGATGACCCTGACAAGACGGCCTCAGCCGAGGCTCAGATTTCGATCCTTAAGCAAGGGCGAAGGCCAGTTGAGGTTTACTGTACGGAGTTTCGGAGGTTGGCCCATGATACCCAGTGGAATGACCCAGCCCTGAGACACCAGTACCGAAGAGGTCTTTCTAACCAGATAAAGGACCAACTGGTACAACATCCCTTGCCTGATAGCTTGGATCAGCTCATGCAGTTATCCATCCGGGTGGATAGACGGCTGAGAGAGCGTAGGCTTGAAAGGGAGACTGAGATTTCCTTCCTTCCCAAGGGAACCTCAGACTCTGAGGAATTTTCCGAGGAGTCTATGCAGATTGGGGCTACCCGCCTCTCCTCGCGTGAGAAGATGCGGAGGAGACAGCAGGGGTTGTGTTTGTACTGTGGGAATAAAGGTCATGTGGTAGTATCATGCCCAGAAAAGCCGGAAAACTTCAGGGCCTGAGGGTGATGGGAAATATCCTGTCAGGCCAGAAGTCAGAATTTTCCAAGAAGACTTTTATCATTCCGGTGACCTTGAAGATCCTCGGTCAAACTGTCAAGACTGAGGCCTTTGTGGACAGTGGGGCCGACGGGGTTTTTATGGACCGCCAATTCGCCCTGAAACACTCTGTTCCCTTAGTACCCTTGGCATCGGAAATTGAGATTTGTGGGTTAAACGGGGAACCATTATCCCAAGGTAAAATTACCTCTTGCACTAGCCAGATTTCTTTGTTTATTGGAGCCACACACTCTGAAAAATTGTCCTTTTATGTGACTGTCTGTACTTTTGCCCCATTGGTGTTGGGGTTACCCTGGTTAAGGGCCCACAATCCTCAATTTGACTGGGTCTCTGGGGAGATTCTTAGTTGGAGTACTGATTGTTTCAGGAGTTGCTTGAGCCTTCCAGTCAGGTTCTCGCAGCTAAGTTTGCCAGGATTGCCAGGGTGTTATGCAGATTTTGCGGACGTGTTCTCCAAAAAAGTTGCAGAGGTACTACCTCCCCATCGCTCCTATGACTGTGCCATTGATTTGTTGCCAAATGCTAAGCTTCCCAAGAGCAGGTTGTACTCCCTGTCACGTCCTGAGACTCAGGCTATGGCAGAGTACATTCAGGAGAACTTGGCTAAGGGATTTATCAGACCTTCACAGTCTCCAGTTGGGTCGGGGTTCTTCTTCGTGGGTAAAAAGGACGGTTCGTTGCGACCCTGCATCGACTTCAGGGAATTGAACCGTATCACGATTAAAAACTCATACCCACTGCCTCTCATTTCGGTCTTGTTTGACCAGCTTCGTACTGCCACCATTTTTTCTAAGATTGACCTACGCGGTGCGTACAATCTAATCCGAATAAGAGAGGGGGATGAATGGAAGACTGCCTTTAATACCCACTCGGGGCATTATGAATATTTGGTGATGCCTTTTGGGCTCTGTAATGCCCCGGCAGTCTTCCAGGATTTCATGAATGATGTGCTCAGGGAATATTTGGATAGATTCTTAGTTGTATACTTAGATGACATCCTAATCTTCTCCCATTCCCTGGAGGAACATCGGAAGCATGTACGCTTAGTCCTCCAGAAACTCAGAGACCACCGGCTTGGGGCGAAGCTGGAGAAGTGCGAATTTGAAGTTCAGCAAATCGCATTTCTAGGATATATTATCTCCCCAGAAGGTTTCCAAATGGAGGGTTCCAAGGTACAGGCAGTCCTGGATTGGGTGCAGCCCACTAGTTTGAAGGCGCTTCAGCGTTTCCTGGGCTTTGCGAATTTTTATAGACGATTTATCGCTGGATTTTCGTCTATAGTGGCGCCCTTGGTGGCACTCACTAAGAAAGGGGCGGATGTTGCTCACTGGTCTTGTGAGGCTAAAGCGGCTTTTGCCCGTCTCAAAAGGGCATTTGTTTCGGCCAAGGTGCTGCGACACCCAGATCCAGAGCGTCCTTTTGTGGTGGAGGTGGATGCCTCTGAGATGGGTATTGGGGCAGTGCTTTCTCAGATGGGAGTGTCAGATAATCGCCTTCATCCCTGTGCTTACTTTTCCCGTAAATTTTCGCCTGCCGAGATGAATTATGACGTGGGTAACCGGGAATTGTTGGCTATTAAGGATGCACTCGAGGAGTGGAGACACTGGCTTGAGGGGGCTAAGTTTGTGGTCTCAATTCTCACTGACCATAAGAATCTGGCATATTTAGAGTCAGCGAAGCGTCTCAATGCCAGGCAGGCACGATGGGCTTTGTTTTTTGCTCGCTTTAATTTTTTGATAACATATCGCCCTGGGTCAAAAAACATCAAGGCTGATGCGCTCTCGCGGAGTTTTGCTCCAATCCAGGAGACCACCGAGGAGCCGTTGCCCATTGTTTCCCCATCATGTATTAAAGTGGGCATTACCCAGGACCTCTTATCATTAGTCCTTAGAGCACAGGAGCAGGCTCCTCCAGACCTTCCGGTAGGTCTTTTGTTTGTGCCTCCTAGGTTAAGACAGCGAGTGTTCCTGGAATTCCATGCCAAGAAGTCTGCAGGTCACCCGGGTATTGCCAGAACTCGGGAGTTGCTATCTAGGGCGGTGTGGTGGCCCTCGGTGGCTAAGGATGTGGATCAGTGGGTTCGGGCATGTGACATCTGTGCCCGAAATAAGACTCCTAGAGGGGTTCCTGTTGGCCCACTACATCCACTCTCTATCCCATCTAAGCCATGGACCCACATTTCAATGGATTTTGTGGTGGACTTGCCCAAATCCTCGGGGATGACAGCCATCTGGGTTGTCGTTGACAGGTTTTCGAAGATGGCGCACTTCGTTCCACTGGTTGGGCTGCCATCGGCCAGACGCCTGTCTGAATTATTTATGCTGCATGTTGTGCGTCTCCACGGGTTGCCACTTGATGTGGTCTCTGACCGCGGATCCCAGTTTGTGGCCAAATTCTGGAGGGCATTTTGTTCCGATCTCCAGATTTCTGTCAGCTTGTCGTCGGGCTACCATCCGCAGTCTAATGGGCAGACTGAAAGGGTGAACCAGTCCTTGGAGCAGTTCCTCAGGTGTTATGTCTCCAAGTGTCAGACTGACTGGGTTGCTCATCTGTCCATGGCGGAGTTTGCCTATAACAACGCGGCTCACTCTGCTACAGGGATCTCTCCCTTCCTTTGTGTGTATGGGCATCATCCTAAGGCCAATTCTTTTGACCCCCTGGACTCCACGCCTGGTGGTTCCTCTGTGGTTTCGGTCCTTAGAGGTATTTGGCGGAAAGTGAAGAAAGCCCTTGTGTCTGTGTCATTAGTGACCAAAAGGGTTTTTGATAAGCGGAAAAGACCCTGCAGCTTCAAATTAGGAGACTTCGTCTGGTTGTCTACCAAGAATTTGAAGTTGAGACAGCCATCTCATAAGTTAGGCCCCCGGTTCATCGGCCCTTATAAGATCACCAGGGTTATCAATCCGGTGGCATTTCAGTTAGATCTGCCCCGTTCTTTGGGTATCAATAAAACATTTCATTGTTCCCTTTTAAAACGGGCGATTAGTAATCCTTCTTCCTGTGGAAGACCTTCCCCTCTTCTGATACGTGGCCAGAGGGAGTTTGTTGTTGAAAGGATTCTTGACTCCAAGGTGGTTCGGGGTCGGCTGTCATTTTTGGTGCACTGGAAGGGGTATGGCCCGGAGGAGCGGTCGTGGGTGCGCAGTTGTGATCTTCATGCCCCCAGACTGATACGCTCTTTCTTCTCGCAGTTCCCCGATAAACCCGGTGGTAGGGGTTCTTTGACCCCTCGTCAGAGGGGGGGTACTGTTAGGGTCTCCTGCCCTGTGCTGCCACGTCGTCATGGCAACCGGGAGACAAGTGCTAGCGGAGTAACCTGAGCGCAGCTGATACTCCGGTTCGGGTCTTTTGCTGTGCAGTGGTTATAGGCTCTGTGCATGGCAGGGGATCCGGTGCTGGTTTTTGTGCTCACAGTCTGTGAGGTCTGAGTGGGGCGTGGACAGCACCTGCTTTATAAGGCCTCTTTTCAGGGTAAGCAGATGCTGCTGAATCTTTGTTGGTTAGTCAGTTTCTGAAAGTTAGCCAGTACTGTGTAGCTTTGTATTTGTTTGTTGCTTACTGCAAATAGGCCTGGGGATTTGGTATTACACTCTGCCAATCCAGACCTAGCAGTAAGACTGGAGTCAGTCGTTCAGCTTGCTGGGGTTCTGTTACTACTCTGTGAACTTAGCAAGTTTGCGGCTGTATTCTAAGACTTGCCTGTCTAATCCTGTCTCACTGTGCTAGGTGTCAGGGGTCAGTTTAGTGGCAGTAAACCGAACCTGTGCACTGCAAGTGAGAATTAGGATTGTGGAGAATCTCCTTGTGTCTATCATTCCATCTCTGACCAAGGAGTTTACTGCCACACCCGTTGGTAACCCTTTAGGGTTTTGCTGTTGCCCTTAGCAACAGCATTTCGGGTTTTCTATGTATTAAAAACACAACATCTTGCTTTTCACATCTGAGCAGTTCTAATACAAGGGAGATACCCTGTTCCTTAGCCTCTGGGCTTCTCTGTTCACGTTGTGTGTATTTTGTTACCCTTCCACCTTCTGTGTACGTTATGTCATATTCCCTAGTCTGTCTGTGAGTCCATGTGTTTTGCATAACAGTTCAAACACCAGTACATTCCTGCAGGCACTGGAGTGCATAACAGTCCTGACACCAGTACTTTCCTGCAGGCACTGGTGTGCATAACAATTATCACATCTGAGACATCCTTTGTTTAACTGTTATTGCTTAAATCCTACCCAAACTTCCATAATTCTTCATTAGAACATGAACAATAATCAGCAGTAACAGCTGCCACTCATAAATACACAGAGAAATTCATCTTCTGTGCAGAATAATTTGGGATCCTTTATTTTACTGGAACTGTACATTAATATACACTGTGTGATATTTGTGCTGATGCTACCATAATCATTGCAACTGAATAATCCTTAAATGAGTAACTGTAAATGGGACATGCCTCCATGAAACACCACCTCCTGCACTATCTTTCCTGGAAAAATGTGGCAAAGTAATAAACACATGTACAGGAGAGTAAGTAAATCAACCAAAATTATTATTAAGAAAAAATTACCTTTGTGGTGCAAATTATTTAAAATAGAGATCATAAATAAATTATATAATTTTTTCCCCATAATATTTTGTTTATTCTATATTTCAATTTTGAATAATTTGAGCCTTTAAAGTCTGTTTTACTCCTAAAAAAAGCAATAATATTATTATAACAATCTATATATATATATATATATATATATATATATATATATATTGTAACAAGAGTCTTGCTAGAATGTGCTCTGCTACAAAAATTCCGCCAGCGACCGACTCCAGGCTTGTGCAAAAACAACAAATATCTTTTAATCAGGTTGCTCAAAACAAAGATACACATACAACAAAGATCATTGTCTTTAGTATAAACAACCAGGGAGGTTAGGCCCTGCCTCACTCCCTCTTACTAAATAAGGAACCCTTCAGGTCCTGGCATCCTGACACTACTGCCCCAGTCTTCCGTATCCCACTGTCCCTAGCAGGCCTATCACCTGGACACTAACTGCCTTCAGGAGCCCTGACTCATGGGAGAGACTCTGCTTTAAACCCAGCACCCAGGTGCTGGCTAATGAAGCAGCTTCTTGGGCTAAGAAGCCTATAAGACCTGGTCTTGGCCAAATGGATGGGAACCTGGTCCATCCACACTTCCCATCCACCCCCAGGACCCTGTGTGTAGCTTACAGGTGGCAAAGTACCTCTCCTGCCACATACCCTTTCCCTCAGCTTTTTGTGGGTCAGAAAAGCGGCATGTGACATTGGCAAGGTTTCAACTTCGCCAATTATTTTGGGCTGACTAATCTTTGGTACATAACTTGGGCCCATACACCTGGGTCCCAAGTTCCTCTCCCAAGTACACGCCTGAGGCCCTTTTAACTGGCCTTGGAATCTATTTCCTTTAAAGGTTGATGGCACCAACTCCACTGTGCCATCTTCCCTTTCCCTCTACTTTGGCATAGTGGCCAAAGTGGTCGTTTTAATGGACAACTTCCTGTGGCCCACTAAACTTCCCCTTCTCTTCACCTTTCCACCTTTAGGGATGTTTCCCTTATTGGGCTCGGATTTACTGGCTACTGGTGAAGTCGCTTCATTCTTTTCTGGGTGTTTGTGACACCTGACATTAACCAACTCTGGACTGGGGAAGGTTTTTAAGTTCACTCTGGGCCTTGTAGTCACCCCGGCCCTCACTGGTCTTGGCCTATATGGACAATTCCACCTTTTATGGCCAAGCTCTTGGCACCGGTAACACCTAGTCTCTGCCTTGACTTTAATTGTTCTGAGGTCATGGTCCAACTTTGCCCCCACCCTTTCCCTCAGAGTGAGGCACTAGTCCCGAGTCTCAGAAAGTCCTTTAATTTGTTGAACTTTTAGTGCTTCCTTCAGTCTTTCCAGCTGTGATAACATTTCTTTCATTAACGTGACTGCTTTGTCCTCCGATCTCCCATCTTTGACCCTAGTCACCGACTCCTGCTGTTCTATGACCGGCACATAACCTATTTTGATTCTCTTGTCCAGGTCTCTTATTCGACTCCGTAGTTCAGGAATCTCCTTCACAACTTCTTTTAGCTGGCTATTACTTAGGGCCAGCTTTTGGTACTCTCCCCTCAAATTTTCCAGCTCTCGTGTCTCATATAGGGAACTCTCCCTGGGTAGAGCAATCTCAGAAATGGGACTCTGCACCGATTCCTCTGAGACAGGCTCTTGCTCCTTACTTAGTGTCTCCTTTATGAACTGTCCGAATTCAGCAATTGGATCTTGAGCCTCTCGTGATGGATCATGCCGGGGTGCAACAACCCCAAGATCGAAATCTTGCACCTTATCCTCCTCATACAAGAGGGGAACTCCTTCAGAAGTAGGTTCCTGGATGACTTCGGAAGTGGACTCCTGTATTGCAACTAGCTTAGCCATGACTAGCTCACGTAGGCGAGACACCTCCAAAGGTACGGTCTTTGTCTGTGATTCATCAGAAAAAGTCTCACATGTGCACTGGATGTCCAGAACCGAGGGCTTGTGAACCTGTGATGTCCCATCAGGGATTAACTTCTGAACGTACATCGCATCAACAGGAGAAGGATCTTGGGTTTCCAAGACCTCAACAGAAGCAATCTCCAGCTCAGATAAGACTTCATGTTCTAGGATAGGCTCTTGAGTAGTCATCAAATTGCCATCTGTCCAGGTAGATTCCTGGAGTTCATCATTCTGCCACAGATCCAGCAGATTAGAGAATTCTTGTTTTGGAGGTGGATGATCACTTGACATCAAGTCAACCTCTCCCAGCTCCATTACCGCTTCCTCCTCACTCCCTGTCAACTGAGGAGTAGCCAGGAATCCCACATCCTCATCTCATGTCTTCATAAACACATCTTCTGTGAGCCCCTGTGGCTGCCATGCTCCATCTTGAACAGGTTCCACTGAACTCAGGGCTTTGTTCCATTCTTCACCCAAGCTACTACAACATTATTTTTCCGGAGAATGAGGTGGTCCTGCTTCAGAGGAACTTCTCACTGCCGTCCTAGGGGTTAACAATAAAACACTGCCATCTGATGTGGCTCTCTCTTGCTGCTTGAAAAATTCCCATGGATTTTCTGTGCGCTGCGCAATAATGGCTGCAGCTTCCTCCATGCTCTGGAATGGCAATACCAACTAAATGGACATTAGTGCCTGTAAATGCTCTACCTCTGAGGAAGGGCCCCGATTTCCACTTTCCAGGCAGATGGCCTTACTAGTGGAATAGCAGGGAGCCTTCCTGGCCTTAGGCAGTGGCAGCTCTGGCTCAACTTTCCTGTTCCTTCTGGCTGGAACAGGGAATCCAGTATAGTCAGTTTCCAATACAGTATGGTACCATTCTTCCGCAGCCTGCACCACCGTTGGCATCATTTCCCCCGAAGATGGCATCTCCACTTCGGCTGATAATGTTTCTGACCCAACATTCGGCATAACATCTTCAGCAACTGGTGTAGCTACGCCTGTGTCTGAACTGAAACTAGGCATAGCCAATGGTTTTATCTTAGAAACCTCCACCTGAAGCTCCGCCAAGTCTTGCGACAGAGCCGTATTGGCCAGCACCAAACTCCCATATTGTGTCTGGTCACAGGAGATTTCCTCTAATAGTCCTTGGCTATGTGCTACAAAGTTTTCAGATCTGGGTTTAGCCTTTGCCAAGGTTTTCTGCAACTCTGACACCTGGCCTGAGAGCTTGGCAATTTCTTTTCTACTCTTTCCCAATTTGGTCAGAGAGTCAGACAAAAGAGATTCCTTCTTCTCCAGCTTTTGCGTTAAGGTGTTTATCTGCTCTTGAAGAAAATCAAATTTTTCCTTAAGCTCTTCTTGCTCCTGGTCCTTTAATTGGACATTATTTTCAAGGTCACTTATCATGTGACACAAAAAAAAAGGTTCCATGCTAAAATCTTCCCCAAGATCTGTATTACTCCCCAATAAACTCTCCACTTCTCTCTCCAACTGTGGGACTTTAATAGGGTCACATAAGTTCCTGACCTGAGGTGTTAGATCTGTCACCCCTTTTGTGTTTTTAGCAGGAATTCTCTTTTTGTTACCCATTTGAAGAGACACTTCAGAATATGCTGTATATCTGAAAATCTTTATTCACCCTGCTACCTTTGAAAACTGTACGTGAAAGGGAAAATAAAAAATCCTTTTTTATTTTTTTATTTTTTTTAGCACCAATTAAGCTTTTAGCAAAGCACTGAAAGGTAGCATGTACATAGTGGTCACAAATACCTTACACTGGTAGTGCAAATAAACAATATCTCCCTTCAGGCTCTTAAAACTAGAACTCAGGGATTGTTGGTACACATAGTGCCACAAAATGTCTCTATTTAAGTAGATCCACCTATATTAAAGGTTTCAGCTTTGCTTGATTGGTCTTAATGAGCTAATTAACAGGGACACCAGACTCCCTCTACTATATTTTGCAGGCACAGGTAAAAATAAGCTTGGAAAAGAAATTCAGTCATAAATTATCAGCTGCTTGCAACACCTTAGAGCAAATCAGCACAGCTACTTTCAATGAATGGTGCAAAGCATATAAGACAGAACAGGCCAAGCATCCTTTTTAACCTCTTTGCTGCCAATGCAAACCTTTGCACCAAAATCAAACACATTCAGTTTAAACAAAACATATCATTATTTTTACCCCATGGGGTTGGGTTTAACCACTACTCACAACACCCTTGGTCTGATACTGATGCCCACAAGTTCAGCTTGGTCTGGAGTTTTCTGGTATGTGTGCCGCTACCTTGTGGCTGTTGGGTCGTCTGTCACGTGTGACACGACTAGCAGAAGGGTCCCTGTTCAGGCACCATTTGTAACAAGAGTCTTACTAGAATGTGCTCTGCTACAAAAATTCCACCAGCGACCGACTCCAGGATTGTGCAAAAACAACAAATACCTTTTATTCAGGTTGCTCAAAACAAAGATACACATACAACAAAGACCACTGTCTTTAGTATAAACAACCAGGGAGGTTAGGCCCTGCCTTACTCCTTCTTACTAAATAAGGAACCCTTCAGGTCCCGGCATCCTGACACTAGTGCCCCAGTCTTCCGTATCCCACTGTCCCTAGCAGGCCTATCACCTGGACACTAACTGCCTTCAGGAGCCCTGACTCATGGGAGAAACCCTGCTTTAAACCCAGCACCCAGGTGCTGGCTGATGAAGCAGCTTCTTGGGCTAAGAAGCCTATAAGACCTGGTCTGGGCCAAATGGATGGGAACCTGGTCCATCCACACTTCCCATCCACCCCCAGGACCCTGTGTGTAGCTTACAGGTGGCAAAGTACCTCTCCTGCCACAATATATATATATATATATATATATATATATATACATATATTTTTATATATATATATATATATATACTGCAATGATCGCGCTACTCGGATACTTAAATGTCGTGAAAAGACCCTGTGTAGGGTGTATTTATTCATGTGACATTTCAGGGACCGTATCCCCTTCCTCAAGACAAGACATACAACACAACAAACAAGTGAGAGTATAAATACTGTACAAAACACACATGCGCAGCAGTGCCATTTTTAGCCTTTGATTTCTGTCTTCGGTGCCGGCCGCCGCATGTTAGTGTAATTATATGGTGCAGGATGTGCGTAGAAAGCCCCTCTGGACCCAGGGCTCTTGTGCAAAGTGCACACTGTACCCATTATAGATGCCAATGCACATAACACTCCCACAAGATAGAACAGCTCCATGTGAGCGCAATGTCTCCACCCAATTCCTCCCCTGAAACACCCATTTCCTAGAAAGTCAGAACCGGCAAAGATCAGTCCGACTGAGATACAAAAGTGTGTAAATTCACATCTATGCATGCGCTATATGTTAAAGCTCATTGGTGCAGATGTATTAACTTGGAGAAGGCATAAGGAAGTGATAAACCAGTGATATGTGCAAGGTGATAAACGCACCAACCAATCGGCTCCAATATGTAAATTAGCAGTTAGGAGTTGATTGGCTGGTGCATTTATCACCTTGCACTTATCGCTGGTTTATCACTTCCTTATGCCGTCTCCAGGTTAATACATCTGCCCCAATATTTGCATCCGTGCAGAGATCCATCTACCTCAGAATCAGCCTCTCACTGTGAATTAAAGATGACTTTTATCTATAAGGTCTCCACTTTCAGGAAACTGAACATGATAATAGACATGAGTAAGGACACACTGAGATACAAGAATTGTGGTGATGATTGCAATGGGATGTAATTATGTGACGCCACAATACCGGCACCTACATCCTACCCCCTCACTATCCTGACGGCCGGCATGCCAACCAACAGGGACTATTCCCACTCTTGGGTGTCCACGACACCAATATGGTGGGAACAGAACCTGTGGCAAACGCAGGGAGTTCGCAAGAGGCTTTGTTGCACTCATCCCCCCCCCTGCTGGGCATGTATATGACAGGATCCTGCTGTCCGTATTGTGAGACCACTGGTTACACATACCCAACCCGATTGCAACATATAAGTCCATATAAATCAAAATACGAAGCTCTGCTTGTGTATATTTATACACTGAAAACCGTGAGAGCCACAGAACCTGGAGTTTGCCCAGTTCATAAAAAAACACAGCGTGCCTATGCAATGTAACATAAGATTTATTTTAATCTTCTCCTAAACTGTTAATTATGATCTTCAGGGGTCTAAATTGTAGGAAAGTTTAACATGAGAGATTTACAGTAGCAGAAAAGGTCTCTGCTGCAGCAAAACTGGGGCATGGGGACCGTATAGTATCTGCATGATTAGAGGCTTCTTGAAGAATGTAAAGTCATAAAAACTGGAACTGACCTATCATGACAGTATAGAGAAAATAAAACTTGTAGGACTGCTGTTTACCATGTCTGACAATCAATAAAACCATTAGGAGCTATGCTAATCAGAATGCCTTCCCTTGGGTCCTTTCAGCAGTCACTGGCTATAATTGCAAACTGCTTCAGTCACTGTGTAGAACATCTCCAATGTGTTTTACAACAGCTGCTGCAGATCAATTCTTCTCAAACCTTGGCATATAGCAATTACCTGTTATCAATGGGACTGTCCTAACTCGTGACCAGGGAAGAGAGCAAACATCTGCAAATCTCAAAAACATCCAACTATCCAACAACAACTTTCCTTCATATAGTAATTTAGTAATGCGAGGTATTAGATATTGCGTAATGATGAGACAAGACTCTGCTGTGTAGCTGTCGGTAGACCAGGCATATTTGGCAGATTATATACTGTGATTGCACTTGATATGCTGGCCTATTTATTGATCACCAGACTGAGAAAAACACTGCTGCAAATCTGCTTTCAATTTATTTCTTGCCAAAGAAAGTAATTTGTATCTATTACAAGGAAATGCATACAGTATGTTTAATGGGTGTGGTTCATCAAATCGACAGTATCTAGGTCGACAATGTTTAGGTCGACCACTATAGGTCGACAGTCACTAGGTCGACATGGATGGAAGGTCAACAGGGTTTCTAGGTCGACATGTTCTAGGTCGACAGGTCTAAAGGTCGACATGAGGATTATTTTTTTTTGTGTCGTTTTCTTCGTAGAGTGACCGGGATCCCAAATTAGTGCACCGCGTCCCCTCGCATGGCTCGCTTCGCTCGCCATGCTTCGGGCATGGTGCCTTCGCTCCGCTACCGCTTCGCTCGGCACAGATTACCGTTCCAATCGTAGTCCACGTGGATCATTAAGTATGAAAAAATTCAAAAAAAGGAAAAAAATTTGAAAAACTCATGTCGACCTTTAGACCTGTCGACCTAGCACATGTCGACCTAGAAACCCTGTCGACCTTCCATCCATGTTGACCTAGTGACTGTCTACCTATAGTGGTCGACCTAAACATTGTCGACCTAGATACTGTCGATCTTCAGACCGGATCCCATGTTTAATATAGAATTTTGTTATCTCTGTGTCATTGTAGCTCTCTGCCATTCTCACATTGTGCCTGATTGTCCGGTACTTTGCGCATGAAACAGACTCACGCTGTGCATGTGAGGTATGGGTCATGCACCATTGGACGCACTATGGCTGCAGACTTCAAGTGATTGACAATCTGCAGCTGTTGTTTTTTTGTTGTTTTTTTTTTTTTTGGGGGGGGGCGGGGGGGAGTGATGGCAGCTGTTTCCCAAAACAGAGGTGTGCCGTCTGAGCTTTGTGGGAGTGCTGAGGCCAGGATCATCATCTTCTGGCGGAGATTTCCAACCTCTTGGTAGGAGCTGCAGCTGCGTGATCTCATGGGTCACTCAGCCAGCCAATGGTGTTGTAGGGTAATTTTTTCTGTACATGCAGTGCGGAGGTTATTACGGTCAACTTGCGCTCACCTCAGATTTGGCAAGCAATCTGTTTGAATCCAGAATACAGTCTATGAACGACTTTACATAGCCTGTACACGGAAGCACTTTATTGCCAACCAGTTATGCCCTATAAGTCACAAGTGGAAGGATGACGAAGTTGCCAATAGCTCTGAATTTCCCATAGATACATGCACTCGGCTGTTGACTGTGCATGCAATGTGAGAAAACAAGCAAGATCCATCCTTTACTATACATCAGCCAAAACATGAGGCTTGACACAACTAAGTGCAAAACATGCTTTACAAAAGCTGCTACTTAGTAAATCTATCCTGTGATGTCTATAGTGCATACACTGTATGCCACCCACCTGAGCTAGCCAGACCATATCAATGTAATGTAACTGAGTCTACAACTACTGTAAGGTTATATTTGTTTCTAAGGGGGACATTTACAAAGCAGTGATAAGAGTGGAGAAATAAGCCAGTGGAGAAGTTGCCCCATCAACCAATCAGCAGCTCTGTATAATTTTATAGTATGCAAATTATAGATGTTACTTCAGTGCTGATTGGTTGCCATGGGCAACTTCTCCACTGGCTCACTTCTCCACTCTTATCACTGCTTAGTAAATGTCCCCCTTAATAACAAATTGTCAAACAATCAAAAATATCATTTAAAGTATCCGTACTACAGATCTACACTAAAAAGGTCTACAGTCAATAGGTCTACCAATAATGGAAGACATGCTTTAGGTCGACAGGGTCAAAAGGTCGGCATGGTCAAAAGGTCGACATGTAAAATGTAGATAGTTCAAAAGGTCGACATGGTCAAAAGGTCGGCATGCCAGTGGTCGACACACATATGGTAGATACAAGCTTTTGTTTTGTTTATTTTTTTTTACAACTTTTTCATATTTTACCATCCACGTGGACTACGATTGGGAATAGTAACCTGTGCCGAATACAGCAGTAGCGAAGTGAGGCACCTTTCCCGAAGCATGGTAAGCGAAGTGAGCCATGCGAGGGGACATGGTACACTAATAGGGCTTGTTTGTGGCAGAAAAGTGACAAAACACCCCCCCCCAAAAAAAATGATGTCTACTTTTTCCCCCCGACTATTTACATGTTGGTCTTTTGACCCTGTCGATCTAATCTACCAATAGTGGTAGACCTAATGACTGTAGATCTTTTTAGTGTAGATCTAACAATAATAAGTAGTCACTGATGATGATGATGATGATGATGATGATGATGATGATGCAAAAGTACATAGACAGAGTGGGCACAACTGGAGAGGCCTGCTGATAGAGAGGAGAGAGGTCCAACACTATCTCCTGCTCCACTAATGAAGCCAGGCAGCCACCTTTACCAAGATACTGTAGCTGCCACAATCTTTACTGTGCATGCGTGTCGCTGAGACTGTGTGATGTATTGCATGGATGGCAGCACATATTCCTCTGGGGAGCTAGTACCATAGATATCACTGCTACCACTGTCTCTGGTGACATAACACTCTGTATTACATTGTGTTGCCGCTGACAACTGCTGTTATCCTGAATAAATTAGAGATAGGAGTGTTCGGATTGACCAGGATTTACCGGATCTCAAAACGGCATCTTATTGGCTCTCGGGTGTCACGTGTTTTGTATAGCCAAAGAAAAATCTGGATAAATCTGTACTTGCATTAATTTTGATGCTAAGAACAGATTAAATCCAAGCATTCACATCTCTAGACTAATCCTTCAAACCCTTCTTAAGAATAAAGTGTCTATCTTAAATTCCATTTCAAATTCCGCTGGTGCCTATTGCTCTACACCAATAGGACACACTGGGGAGAATTCAAATGTTTGAAAAGTCGGTTGGGTGTCTGTTTTTTCCTGTCTATGAGATAGGAAAAAACAGACACCCAACTGACTTTTCAAACAATTGAATCTCCCCCACTGTATCAATGGGTACAGTTCTGCATATGTGCGAATATATGCATTTTTTCATATATATTTATTTTGTGCCATGTATGTTCGATTGACTGTAAGATATATTTATTAATAACAACACCAGCAACAATGACACCTGTTTTAAGTTGTGAAGGATTACTCCAGGGTTGTTACTGGCTAACAGTGCCACAGCCTAGGGTGCAGGGCCCTCGGTTATGCATCGTGGCATCCCCATGGCACCTTGATTTGGTTTATAGGGTACCTGGAATGGTAACATGTAGCCAGTAGAGCCACCGAAAAAGTCCATGGTATGCTTCAGGCAGTACTCTTCTTACCGGTGCCAGTGGCCCTGCCCTTCTCAGCATGACATCACAACATTTGGGGAGGGTGAGCAGTGCTGGTGAAAAATGATAAAGAAAAAAACAAAATGCCCTTTTACAGTGCTGGTATGCTCTATGACAAAACAAATGTTACATATACAAACCATGTGGGTTTTTTGTTTTGTTTTCTCTAAATGAATATCTTAATATTAATTATATTTTACACAGTTATTATAAAAATGCTACACTAATATTTGTTATTAGTCTATAACGACAATAGAAACCAATACATTGTTTAAGAAATTTGTCTTTTGTCAGATCTGAGCTTTCCTAAAGAAAAAGATACATTTGTTGCACAGAAGCTCCACAGCAGACATGACATTGTAATCTCTATTAAAAGCTACAAATTTCATACAGTATTCATTTATTTAAACATGAGGCTGAACTTTACTTGTAAGGAACAAAATTGCTTTTAAAACCAATAACAATAGAAAAGAAATTCTATCATCTATCTATATCTTTTTTTTATTTATTTTTTACTGAACTCGTACTAAACTCTGGGGATTTCCAGTGTCCTTTTGGTAATATCTATCCACTCTAAACAAAGGAATCCTGCAGGTACTAAGAAAAGAACTTAGGCTATGAATCATGTCCAACTCTACCTAGTATTGATATGATCATTAAAACCTAGATTTGGTATTAATGAAAAAAAAAAAGTGAGCTTAATTCGAGAAACTGAAGTGGTTAATAATTCTATGACTGATTATTTTTTATTATTATTTACTCCCCAGAGAATGACATTAGATGAAAAATGGTATGAAGAAGAATAACATATTACTAGCGATAACGCCACCTGTATCCAATGTATCATGACCATCAGTCAGAGATCACCTCTCTCTGGAGGAACACAAAGATAATGTTATTATGTGTCTTGCTTGTGTCTTGTGTATTCCCTATTTAGTTGACATCTTATTACATTATGCCTACTATTACATTGGACTGCTACATCTGATTATTAGCTGCAGAGCTCCAGAAAAAAGGGGAATGGAAGGAAAAAAATGTAGAAAATGAAGAATACATTCAAATTTGAGTTATATTCTGTAGTTACTTGCATTTTAGTGATTACAATATTATTAAAAACGTTTGAGTATTTAAATCAGGTTTTTTGCATCTTAGCACAGACTCGTTTGTACATATTCACGTTTCTGTTTATCAGATGGGAAATGCCAATTCATAAAACAGGAAACTACACAGAGATACAGTTGAAAAAAAAATATCTGTTTATATGTTATTTTACCGAGTATGTAAACCTCTTAACTGGCGCTCAGAAAATGTTTGGGGGGAGGTTATGATTGCACTAGGTTAAGAACATTTATTAAAAATATATCCAATACAATTTTATAAACAAAAATATTTTCTTTTAAAGCAAATAAATAACGTGTTTTGTTTTTTTTAGGAAACAGTAGAAACATTGATGGTCGGAACATTAGTACATTGATGTTTGGAAAATCGTGACTGTTGCGATTTCACATTTCCGGTGCCTGCTGTGCTCTACAGCCTATGGGGGACCAGAATTAAAGTAAGGGGGCTGAATTTTAACATTTCCCCAGAGGCTGTTAATGTCTGCAGCCACTGGGTGGGGATGCTGCCGGTTTGGCTGATCAGCAGTGATTGGCAGCATGGCAGACACTGAGGGGGATCAGACTTGAGGTCCCTTTGACAGGTTGCATCAGCCTGGCGTGATCGTATCTGAAGCGACCATGCCAGCAAAGTGGTTAATGACCATTTTATGCTAAACTTATCTGAGAGAGATTTTAATGCTGAGAGAGTTTTATGCTAAACTTATCTGAGAGAGATCTGATAAAATGTCCCATGCTCTTCATGTTCATGTGGAGTCTGCACACGGGTCCCCTCCTCTCTAGAGACTCCCCTGTCCCAAACCTTCTAAAAAAGACAGGTGATGAAGTTGCCCATAGCAACTAATCAGTGTCTAGCTATTATTTGTCTAGTACAGTGATAGGCAACCTGATACCGTTCAGGGGCCGCCTTTAACCTTCAAATGGGCTGCACATTACTGTTAAGCTCAATAGCAAGTTAAATTAATACATTTAATCAATGAAAGAGACACCTATCTATAATAACAGATCAGTAGGCATTTTAAACAAGCATTATAAGTTTTAACAAACATTGTACAAAGGAAATGGAAGCTGTTAGTTAAACATGGAGCGACTCATATGGTCAGTGCCAGATTAACAGTGGAGTGGATGGAACTCCAGCTCCAGGCCTCCACATAAAAATAGGCCCATCATAATGATGATGGCCATACAGTCAGACATAATTCCTAATTATTAAAATAGTTTTTCTAGTTTTTTTCAGAAAAGTAGGCAATCTTTGTATTTTTATGTACTTAGGGAAACAGTGGAGCTGATAGTGTAGGAGGTGTACATACCACGCAGCTCTGGTACTAACCACACTGATCACAGCTGCTCGGCATCTCACAGTAGGCCTTTGAACATATTCAGCTCCAGGCCCATGTGGCCCTTAATCCGGCCATGCATATGGTCCCAGGCCTACTTGTTGCTCATCACTGGTCTTGTACATTCTTTAAAAGTGTAGCTAGAAAATGATGATATGTTGCCTTGTGCAACTTCTCCCATTGTGCTCTCCCATTGTATTTGCACTTGATTACTTTACCCTCTTAACATGCCTTCCCTTCATAGGGGTATATTCAATAAGAGTCGGGTCCATTCCGACATGCAGTTGTCGGAATGGATCCGACAACCCCTATTCAAAGAGCGGCCAAATCCGACTGTCGGATTTGACCATTCCGTGTGTCCTGTCCTGCCGCTGCTGTTAGCGGCTGCCAAGTGCGCTGACAGCAGCGGCAGGGGGAGCAGTGTGCGGCGGCCGGCGGGGGGAGCAGTGTGCAGCGGCCGGCGGGGGGAGCACTGTGCGGCGGTCGGCGTGGGAAGCAGTGTGCGGCAGCCGGAGAGGGAGCAGTGTGCGGCGGCCGGCAGGGGGAGCTTCCAGCGGTGGCTGGAGCAGGCAGCGGGAGTGATCTGTGTGGCGGCGGAGGAGGCACTGCAGGTACTATTCTCCCCGTAGCCCGCCGCACCGCTCCCCGTCTCTTCACCTCAATCCGACTTGTTTTCAAGTCGAATTGAGTTTGTCGGAAAGGGGGCCAAAACCTGTCGGATTTCCGACAGCTTTCCGACAAGTGCCCCTATTGAATAGGTCGGAACCCCTTCTGACCTATTCCAGTCGGATACTGCCGTCTTTCCAACAAGACGGCAGTTTCCGACTCTTATTGAATATACCCCATAGTCTGTCCCCGTATTAAACCAAAAGAGGAAAAAACTAAAATGATTTATAACAGTGCTATGGGCACACAATTAATATATTCAAATTAACTGTGCCAAAGTAATAAAACATGAAAAATACTAATAAAAAATGGTGTAAAGTATTTAGAGCTGCAGGTATGCTAAAATAAGGTTTATCACTTAAATACATATAATATGAACCAAATACAACCCAAATATGAGAATAGACATGTAATGGTTTAAACCAGGCATTCCCAACCACGGTCCTCAAGGCACACCAACAGGCTGTAGCACAGATGGTTAAATCAAAATAACTGAGCTACCTGTACTAATTAAGTCTCCTGTGCTGAAGCCTGGATATCACTAAAACCTGCACTGTTAGTGTGCCTTGAGGACCATGGTTGGGAATGCCTGGTTTAAAAGATACTATAGCATACCCTCCAACATTACCCGCCCCACTAGGTACAAAATGCTCTCTTTCTGGACTTCCCTCTTAATTTATTATTGCCATCACCTGTGAAATAACAGCTTTCTTATCATTTAGCTAGTTCAACACAGGTAAGGGCAATAATAAATTAAGAGGGAAGTCCAGAAACAGAGCATTTTGTACCTAGTGGGGCGGGTCATGTTGCAGGGTCTGCTATAGACAACAATCAACATTAAGTGCCAATTATGTTGACAATAAGCTTCAAAACAATGTATCAAAAACTTTATTCATATTACAGTACATAGCTATAACTAAAAATACTTTCCTCACCACCCTCTAACTGGACCAGAGACTTGTAGTCAGTTATCACCTCTTGTTTAACATCCTTCTACCCACTTCTATTGGACATTTCTAGAGCAGCATCTCTAACCCATTGCTCCAGCAGGGTGTAGTATGGTATGCCGGCTGTCGGGGTCCCAGCACACAGTATACCGGTGCCAGAATCCCGACCGCCGGCATACCGACAGTATGGCGAGCGCAAATGAGTGCCTTGTGGGCACAGTGGCGCGCTACGCTATCTATTCTCCCTCCAGGGGAGTCATGGACACCCAAGAGGAAGAAAAGGTGTCGGTATGCCGGCAGTCAGGATTCCGGAACTGATATACTGTGCGCCGGGACCCCAAAAGCTGGCAAACTGAAGACCACCCCACCAGCACACTGTACTAAAGTATTAGTTTGTTTTGCAGTACCTTTAAATTGCTAGTGAAAGGTCACCAGTTAGAGAAGCATAACCAAACTCCTCTTAGGCCTCCCTATTCTTTTTAAACTTTACAGTAACGCTGTTTCAATCCACTTGTCTCCATGTGTCTCACTGACAGAATGTCCGAGGCTCAACCTAATGTGGAGTGAGGTCCATCCCCTTAGTTTTAAAATCGGTTTTGGTAAATAATACCGCCTAGGATGCCGAATATCACTATCCCAACATCAGCATCAAGATGGGTTGAATGCCGGCAGAGTGGCAAGTGTAATGAAGCCCCTTGTGGGCTCGCTGGCAAGCTACACTCACCACGGGTTCTAGTCTCCCTCTATGGGTGTCGTGGACACCCATAGAGGGGGAATCACCTACCTCGCCGGTATGGTGCCCCATCGGGATCCTGGCGTCTGTATTGTGACTGCCGGGTTCCAGACGATCGGTATGCTAACTGCATACCTTAAAATCAATGTGGCTGCATGTCAAATGGAGTAATCTTACTCTCTGCCATCCATGCCCACACCTGATGTTATCAAGCAAGTGTAGCAGTTAATGTGGCATCTTTTGAAAGTTACAAAATGCCAGATATGGAAGAATAAATGATCCACCTTCTATCTCTGTTATTGTTATTTTTGGTATGACCACAAAATGAAGCCTATTACTGTGCAATATTGTCAGCAACACTTCAACAACATTTACATCTTTTTGTCTTGCGGT
Organism: Pseudophryne corroboree; assembly: GCF_028390025.1. Lineage (NCBI taxonomy): Eukaryota > Metazoa > Chordata > Amphibia > Anura > Myobatrachidae > Pseudophryne > Pseudophryne corroboree. Next base: position 282,903,534 of record NC_086454.1, on the reverse strand, counting down.
AATTTCACAGCATCTCTCCCCCACTCAGTCTCAGCCTGTAGTCTGGTTTGTTGGACACATTGGCTTTGCCTCGCTACAGGTAGCTACTGCTTCTATCCATTCTCTAGCCTTGAAGGCAGAGACTAAGGGGACATTTACTAAGCAGTGATAAGAGCGCAGAAGTGAGCCAGTGGAGAAGTTGCCCCATCAACCAATCAGCAGCTCTGTATAATTTGATAGTATGCAAATTATAGATGTTACTTCAGTGCTGATTGGTTGCCATGGGCAACTTCTCCACTGGCTCACTTCTCCCCTCTTATCACTGCTTAGTAAATGTCCCCCTATTTCTTCTGTCTTTGCTTTCCAGCTCCTATGGAGTCTGATCTTGTTTAGGTGCGGTCTACCTGTTATGGTTTGGGAGGAATAAGATGTATGAAATAGTTTTTAGTGTACTACCGTACCTATTGTCTCTTTGTATTTCATTGCCCTCAGTGGCGTAACTGGAAATTTTTCCCCCCCAAGCCAAAAATTTATCCGGCGCCGCCCCCCCCCCCCCCCCCATCCCCCATAATTGGCACTAGTAAAGGGATAAACATGTGTGCGAGCCGCAAAGGGGTGTGGCTTAATTGAAATGGGCGTGGCTTCGCATAAAGGGGCGTGTCATTACAGGAGAAGACTACCTTATGCCCCAGTTTTGCAACCTGCACGCCCAGACGTTGGCCACCACAGGTAAGAAAAACAATCCTGATTCATGCCCCTTACATTATTTGTCATTTTTCCTCCTTATAGTTATGCCCAGTATACATTATGCCACATACTGCAATGGCCCTTAGACATTATGCCACAAACAATAATGCACATGACACAATATGCACAAACCATAATGCCCCCGACACATTATGCCACACACCGTAATGCCTGTGACACAATATGACAGGAATCGCAATGCCCGTTATACATTATGCTACACACTGCAATGCCCCTGATACATTATAGCACATGCAGTGCCTGTGACACATTATGACACACACCGCAATGACCCTGAGATATTATACCACATACCACAATGCCCGTGATATATTATACCACACACCGTAATGCCTGTGACACATACCCCAATGCCCGTTATACCCTATGCCACACACCGCAATGCCCGTTATACATTATGCCCAGTGGCGTGCGGTGAGGTCAGTGGCTGGTGAGGCACTACAACCATAATGTCCGCCGAATCCTGCCGATGACCCCTACCGCCGCCGAGCCAATGCCCGCTACTGCCCCTGCGCCGATGCCTGCTGCCACCGCCAGTGACTTACAAACTCACCCACCATCAACTGACTCAGCCCTCCGTCACTAATTTGCATCTCAGTCCGATGCCACCAATGCCCGCTGCCTGCCTGCTCATCATACTTGTGATATATTGTAAATTTTTATAGGAAAAAAAAAATAGTGTTTGGAACTGGGAAGGGAGTGGGAGGAGGACATGAATGCAATTTTGTTGTCCAGGGCTTCCATTAGTCAAATTACGCTGCATAGTAGCGCCACTTACACAAATTACGCCAGGCAGAGCTCCCTTTTACACATTACGGCAGGTATAGCCTCCTATTACACATTACGGCAGGTAGAGATCCCTTTTTTCAAATTATGGCAGGTACAGCCCCCTATTACACATTACAGCAGGTAGAGCCTGTGGCGGAACTAGCGAGCGGTGGGCCCAGGTGCGACAAAATGCTTTGGACCCCCTTCCCCATCCCATCCAAGTCCACCTCCTCACCGCTGGAGAGGATATGGTGAGGGGGGACTGCTCAGGGCCAGGGAAATGGATACCTAGCAACAGTGCCGTAACTAGACATTTTAGTGCTGTGTGCAAGAAATGGCATCAGAGCCCCCCCCCCTTATGTAAAACAGGAGCAGTGCGCGCGCAAAATATATAGGGGCGTGGCTTCGTGGGGAAGGGGTGTGGTCACAAAATAATACCAATTAATATAACGGTGCATAGTAGTCTCTATTGTTCAAATTACGCCGCACAGTAGCACCACTACACCAGGTAGAGCCCCTTTTACACATTACGGCAGACAGCGTCCCCTTTTTACACATTACGGTAGACAACGTCCACCTTTTTACACATTACGGCAGACAACGTCCCCTTTTTACACATTATGGCGGACAGCGTCCCCTTTTTACACGTTATGGCAGACAACGTCCACCTTTTTACACATTACGGCAGACAACGTCCCCCTTTTTACACATTACGGCAGACAGCATCCACCTTTTTACACATTATGGCGGACAGCGTCCCCTTTTTACACGTTACGGCAGACAACGTCCACCTTTTTACACATTACGGCAGACAACGTCCCCCTTTTTACACATTACGGCAGACAGCGTCCACCTTTTTACACATTACGGCGGACAGCGTCCCCTTTTTACACGTTACGGCAGACAACGTCCACCTTTTTACACGTTACGGCAGACAACGTCCACCTTTTTACACATTACGGCAGACAACATCCCCCTTTTTACACGTTACGGCAGACAGAGTCCACCTTTATACACATTATGGCAGACGGCGTCCTCTTTTTACACATTACGGCGGACAGATTGCCCTTTTTTACACATTACGGCAGACAACGTCCACCTTTTTACACATTACGGCAGACAACGTCCCCCTTTTTACACATTACGGCAGACAACGTCCCCCTTTTTACACATTACGGCAGACAGCATCCACCTTTTTACACATTATGGCGGACAGCGTCCCCTTTTTACACGTTACGGCAGACAACGTCCACCTTTTTACACATTACGGCAGACAACGTCCCCCTTTTTACACATTACGGCAGACAGCGTCCACCTTTTTACACATTACGGTGGACAGCGTCCCCTTTTTACACGTTACGGCAGACAACGTCCACCTTTTTACACGTTACGGCAGACAACGTCCACCTTTTTACACATTACGGCAGACAACATCCCCCTTTTTACACATTACGGCAGACAGAGTCCACCTTTATGCACATTATGGCAGACGGCGTCCTCTTTTTACACATTACGGCGGACAGATTGCCCTTTTTTACACATTACGGCAGACAACGTCCACCTTTTTACACATTACGGCAGACAACGTCCCCCTTTTTACACATTACGGCAGACAGCATCCCCTTTTTTACACATTACGGCAGACAGCGTCCCCTTTTTACACATTACAGCAGACAGCGTCCCCTTTTTTTACATATTACGGCGGACAGCGTCCCCTTTTTACACATTACGGCAGACAGCGTCCCTTTTTAGACATTACGGCAGACTGCGTCCCCTTTTTAGACATTACGGTAGACTGCGTCCCCTTTGTACACATTACGACAGACAGTGTCCCCTTTTTTACACATTACAGCAGACAGCCCCCCTTTTTTGTACACATTACGACAGGTAGAGCACTTTACACCCCCCCTTCCCCCTCTACCCTTAGGGTGTGATGTAGTGTGTAGTGCAGTGCAGTGTAGTGCAGTGTAGTGTAGGTGTAGTGTAGGTGCAGTGTAGTGTAGTGCAGTGCAGTGCAGTGTAGTGTAGTGCAGTATAGGTGTAGTGTAGTGCAGTGTAGTGTAGTGTAGGTGTAGTGTAGTGTAGTGTCAGCCACTTACATGATTTCTTCTTCTGGCTGCAGGCTCCTGACCTGGCGCCCCCTCGGTCTGTACATTGCACCGCAGGCCAAGGGGAGTGTGGGGGGGGGGGGGCGCGGGAGCTCAGCAGTCAGCACGGGGGTCCAGGAGAGGAGGCAGGCCATTGAGCACAGGGGGAACAGAGCGGGGGGCCGAGGCCGAAAACACGGGGGCTAAGAGAGCGGGGCAGAGGGGGCGCGGGAGCGCAGCTGAGTTTGCAGTGGTTAAGGGAGGGGGGGCCGAGACAGCGCAGTACACAGCGGCTCCCACTGGTCCTGCAAGAGTGGATCGGGGACGGGTCTGCCTCCCCTGCCTCCCCTGACTGCACGTCCCTGATTATGCCACACTGCAATGCCCCTGAGACATTACACTACATACCACAATGCCCGTGATATAGTATGCCACACACCGTAATGTATGTGACACATTATGACACACACCGCAATGTCCGTGATACATTATGCCACACACTGTAATGCCCATTACACATTAAGTCCTACAGTAAGGCTTCTAATTACTTTTAAATTACCTGCTCGTTGCCAGGGGTTTCATGCTCTAGGTTCCATGCACAGTGCCAGGGGTTTTCATGCTCAGGGTGTCATGCTCGTTGGCAGGGGTTTCATGCACTGGGTGTCATGCTTATTGCCAGGGGTTTCATGCACTGGGTGTCATGCTCGTTGCCAGGGGTTTCATGCACTGGGTGTCATGCTCGTTGCTAGGGGGTAATGCTTGTTGCTAGGGCTGTGCTCCCAGTGCCACATATGCCCCCAGTGCCAGATATTCCCCCACAGTGCCAGGTACACACATGCCCTTAATGCCAAATATGCCCCCTCCAAGTGCCAGGTACACATATACCCCCAGTGTCACACATGCCCCCTGAGTGCCACATATGCCCCCCCAAGTGCCAAATATGCTCCCCCTTCCCCCATGCCACATATGCTCCCCAAGGTCCAGGTACAGTCGTCCCCCCCCCGCCCACTCTCCACTGTTTTGTATAGGAGGACACGGAGGACACAGCGCGCGTCTCTCCTGTGTCCCTCCTGCATCTCCGGTGTGTCTGTTAAATTAAGTGCCAGTTCCTGAGCCAATTAGAGCTCACGAACGGGCACTTCATTCAATAGACCCGCCGGAGACGCAGGAGGAACACAGGAGAGGCGCGTGCTGTGCACTCTGTCCGTGTCCCTCCTTACAGCAGCGGAGGAAAGGAGGGAGAGGAGACAGCAGATTGACATGCAGACGCTCATCCGCATGTCAATCTGCGCTAAATCAGTGCTGGTGCCCCCGCAGCCCTGCGCCTCCAAGCCACCGCGAGGGCTGCGGGGGCAGTAGTTACGCCACTGATTGTCCTATTTATGCATACCCCTATTTTTCTTTTTGTAGCTTTCTCCTCCTTCTATGCCTCTCTATTTTGATTATAACAAAACTTCAGTGACAAGTTGCTTAAAATAATGATGATAATAATAATAATAATAATAATAATAATAATAATAATAATAATAATAATGTATTGGGCCTCTGTAAGGGCCTGGAGTACAGGGGAGGCATATTGTAACTATGGGGCAGGTTCCTCAAAGCTTGGAGAGAGATAAAGTGGCGTGAGATAAAGTTACCAACCAATCAGCTCCTGTTATTTTTCAAACACAGGACAGGATGCATCGAGAATTTCATTTTGCTTGTGACGCATCCCGACATTTTTTTTGCAAGCATGACGGCATTTATAATGGTTGAAGAAAGTTCCAAAGAACAGCTCTTTCGGTAATAGCTGTCCTTATTGATGATAGGACTTCCAGGTTTATGACCCGGAGTCCTATCTGCACATGCGTGGGCTGATGCGCACACAGCATGGGGTGCTGGTGGGATCCGTTTTGATCCATCTCAGTGGAGAAATGTGGATGGCGTTGCCCACTGCATTCAAGCTCCAGGGCTTGGTGCATATGTGGTAAATACCAAACCTCCGAAAACTGCATTTTCAGAGGTTTAGCCACACTTTTACCCTTGGTGCATCCCACCCACAGCCTTTAACATGGCAGTTAGGAAATTATTGATTAGTTCTTTGGGGGTCATTCTGAGTTTATCGCATGCTGCCGATTTTCACTGTGCTGCGATCAGGTCTCTACTGCGCATGCATATGCACCGCAATGCGCACGTGCGTCATACGGGTACAATGCGGATCGTATCTGAGCGTTGGATTTAACGAAGAATCCATACGCACAGCCGATCGCAAAGAGATTGACAGGAAGACGGCATTTCTGAGTGTCAACCGACCGTTTTCTGGGAGTGGTAGGAAAAACGCAGGCGTATTTGGGTGTTTGGGGGGCGGGTGTCTGACGTCAATTCCTGCACAAAAAAGGCTGAAGTGATCACAAGGGCTGAGTAAGTTCAGAGCTACTCTGAAACTGCACAAAATGTTTTTTGTAGGGCTTGGCTGCACAAGCGTTCGCATACTTGCAAAGCCAAATTACACTCCCCCGTGGGCGGCGACTATGCATTTGCACGACTGCTAAAAACAGCTAATGAGCAATCAACTCAGAATGTGGGCCTTTATCTCTCTCCACTTTTTCTCTCTCCAAGCTTTGATAAATCTGTCCTTACAGTATGTCCCTATGATATCATAACTACACCCCCTGCAGTGTGATGTCATGACCACACCCACTTTACATATGTACATTTCAAGGGGGCATGTCAAGACCTCCTCAGTGGCCATGCCCTGCCCCTATTTCTTACCTGATGGACCATATTTATTAGTTATCAGGTTTTAGCTTTGGAGCATTCTAGAATGTAGCCCATGGGCTAGAAAGGGCTAACGCTATCTTCAGATAGAATTACTTCAGATGTCATTAGCTGCCATGGCCAAACTCCCAAATGCTTCACAATCTGAAAGCTATGGGGGCCGAAATTTCTGTCGAAAATGGAGGGACCGCAGCAGATATCGGAGATGATCCTCCATGTCCTCCATGGTACATTCATCGGATACTTAATATTCGTCAGTAACTCCCCAAAACATCTATTTTTGAGAATATCCATCAAATATTATTGGATAAATAGGCCCATATATATGTACACAATGAGGGGATGTGGCCACGTCTGCTCCCCAGAACCTAACCCTGTCTGATTGGATGTCAAATGATTTAATATTAATTCAGAAAGTTATTTATGTATTACTACAGTAGAATAGCATTATGGTTATTTAAAGAGAGCAGAGCGTACACCCATCTACAGTACAACGCAAATACTGTAAACATGCCATATACTAATGATAGGTACACACTATGGGGTGTATTCAATACCTGTCGGAACTGCCGTCTTGTCGGAAAGATGGCAGTTTCCGACAGGTTTAGGTCGGAAGGGGTTCTGACCTACTCAATGCGGCCCATTTTTTTCTGGCAAGTCGGGAAATCTGACTTGTCAGAAAGCTGTCGGAATGCACGTGGATCGGCGGAATAGCCGCCGATCCGTGTGCTTCTGTTGGAAAGGGGACCAACTCCGACAGGTTTTGGTCCCGCTTCCGACAATGTCAATCCGACTTTGTAAAAGTCGGAATCACATTGCTGCCGCCTCCTCCATCCACCCTGCCCAGCTGATGATCTCTCTCTCCAGGGTGAGCAGCAGTGCCGAGGTGAGAGAGGAGCAGCGCCGGGGTGAGAGAGGAGCAGCGCCGGGGTGAGAGAGGAGCAGTGCCGGGGTGAGAGAGGAGCAGTGCTGAGGAGAACAGCAGCACCCAGGGGAGGAGCAGCATTGGGGAGCAGCAGCGCCGGGGTGAGAGAGGAGCAGCGCCAGGGTGAGAGACGAGCAGCGCCGGGGTGAGAGACGAGCAGTGCCGGGGTGAGAGAGGAGCAGCGCCGGGGAGAACAGCAGCGCCCAGGGGAGGAGCAGCATCGGGGAGCAGCAGCGCCGGGGTGAGAGAGGAGCAGTGCCGGGGTGAGAGAGGAGCAGTGCTGGGGAGTAGAGGCGCCGGGGTGAGAGAGGAGCAGTGCCGAGGAGCAGAAGCGAGGGGTGAGAGAGGAGCAGCGCCCGGGTGAGCAACAGCGGCCAAATCCAACAGTCGGATTTGGCCACACTTTGAATAGGGGTTGTCGGATCCATTCCGACAAATGCATGTTGGAATGGATCCGACTCTTAGTGAATATACCCCATAGTGATTTGTTTTACAAAATATTGTTCTGATGTACAGTATAGTGTGTGCGTCCAGTTGCTCATACCCGGAGGTTTTTCATTGCATCATCCCATCTGGTGTGCTGCCCAGCAGATGGGATGATGCAATAAAAGAAATGCTGCTAAATGCAGTATGTAATGGGACATCACGCTGTTGTCCACTGCACCATGCCATTGCTACAGTATATACACACATCGTTTAGTGTGTGCCCAGTATAAGACCGGCCCACTAATGCTTTTGACTTTCATATTTCAGGTTTGTCGTTCATGGTTCATGTTTCACAGATCATATTGTAAATTCAATGTTCACAATCAGTGGAGCATATTCATTCTGAAATTAGTGTGTTACATATTTTAACACTATTTAAATAATAATTTTAATTAAGTAAAGTATCTGAAGTTAATTTTAATACTATTATGTTTGACATTCACAGTCTATAAACATATAACTTGACCATATTGAACCAGATTGAACATGATAGAACAGGTTTGAACCATATTATCTATGTTTTATTACTGGATAAGGGGTGGTCACTGTGGCAGGAGATGGACAAATCATGTCATTTGTCCCAGTCCCACCAGAAAGCAATACCACTACAATAGGCACAGAGTGGGGCTATGAAGACACAATTTACCAAGAATTGATTCATCACATCTCCCATCCCACCTATACAATGCGTATACAAGCTCGGTTTATCCGGGTAAAAGTGGGCACGTAGGGCTTGGACATGATCAAAGTGGCTTGAATATAGCAAAGTACAGTAACTGTGGATAAACAGCTTTAATCTTTATAACTATCCATAGCTACATAATAATTCTGTAACGTCTGTCCCTTCTCCTACATTCATGCACAGTGGGAGCCAGTGGTGGAACTTGTGAGTAGCAGGCCCTGGTGCAAATATATAATTTGGGCCCCCTCCTCCACCCCAATGCAAGTTCACAATATGGCACATGGCATTGGGTGTCAGGCAGAGGCATAGGGTGACAGCGTAAGGCAGGGGAAGGCAGAGATTGACATAGAGATACATAGGGTGACAATGGTGGGCAAGAGGAGGCAGAAGGTGACAATGGAAGGCAAGGGGAGGCAGATTGTGGCAGCGGAAGGCATGGGGAAGCAGCGGGTGTTGGGAAGGGTGACAGGGAAAGACAGCAGGTGACGGTTACAAGCACAATGTCATGTGCAGTGCAGAGAACAGGTGGCATGTACCTTGGTGGGGGCAAGAATAAGTGGCCTCTGCTTTGTGACAGTGGCCCCTTCCCCTTGTGCTTTCCTCAGTTTGGCACTAGGGGGAGATGTACTAAGCAGTGAAAAGAGTGGAGAAGTGAGCCAGTGGAGAAGTTGCCCATGGCAACCAATCAGCATTTGCGTAACATTTATAATTTGCATACTATAAAATTATACAGAGCAGCTAATTGGTTGCCATGGGCAACTTCTCCACTGGCTCATTTCTCCACTATTTTCACTGCTGAGTACATCTCCTCCTAGGTCAGGAAGACACTGACAGTGCCAGTTAAGCCAGATGTGATCTGCCTTTTATTCACAAACAGCAGTGATTCAGAAATAATGTACAGCTGCCCGTTAATTAGAGGCAGTATGTGACTGTGATCATCAGTACTGAAAGGTCCAGTACACACAAGTTTATCCCTATCTACCTAAGGTAAGGGGCAGGTCCCTTAGACAGTAAGGCACACACTTCTTTCTGCAGTATGCCATTTATCTGACATTGCGCAAAATGGCCTCTGGGAGGCATAACTCATTGCTAGTCCAATGGTAGTTCCGCCCTGGTGGGAGCCAGGCATAGGTCCAAATGGCTTCCACAGCTAGGAAGACCAGACAGACTTAGCCTAGCAGGAATACCTACCTTGTCAACATGAATAGGGTAAGTATGGGAGTGAAGGTTGGGCATAGACGAGTCGGTGGGACAGCAGTGGTACATTAGATAAAGAGAGAGGGCTGGGCCTGACAGAGCAGGGTCAGGCAGACTAAGGGCTGTAACACACTGGCCGGTTTCTCCCGGATGGCAAAAAGCCGGACAAACTTTGTCCGGCTTTTCGCCATCCGGGAGAAACCGGCAGAGTCTCGCACACAGGACGGCTTTGAGCCGTGTGTGATGCTGTGCGCATGCGCAGCATCAGACACGGCTTCAGAAAAAACCGTTGAGTGTGAAAGCTCCCCTTCACACACACGGTTCACTGGCTGCAAAGACGGCCCGGCGGCCGCCCGGCCGCCGGACCTTCCAGTGGTGAGACCCGGCTGCAACACGGCAGCCGGGCCGGGGCCGTGCAGTGTGAAGGGACCCGGCAAATGCCGGGTAGTGTGTTTTAGCCCTAAGGCAACCCAACATATGATGGGTGCCTTTAACTAGTATTTAATATGTGTATTTTTAAACAAAATGCAATTATAGCAGTCAACTAGTTAGTCAAAGACAGACTTTTCTTTTGTGAAACTGTTCTACTGTGTTATGCCCAAGTAGCCCACATACTGATCTGATCCTCTCTGAAGAGGTAATTTAGAATCTATATTGAAATAAACAAAAACATATTTGCTTCTGTCTCCCAGATATGCAGCTTCTATGGGTTTTTTTAGCCATCCGACCTTCAGGCAAATCCTGGTGTCTATAATTAAAAACTAGTCCTGTGTGAGTTAGAGAACAGCATGTGCCCTGACATTAAAATCTAAATTCTAAAATAAACTTTTAATGTCACCAAAAAATGACACAAATAAATCAATGTTTATTCCCACATTTTTATTATTTCATAAAAATAAACAAACTTTATCTGATGACTTAATGGCATTTTTATGTACTGTAGTTTTCAATGGCAAAAATGTAGAAACTGAAATAAACCTGAACACTTCTATTAGATAATAAATAATAACAAATAAAAATAAAAAAATCTTGGGGGGGCTTTAAAAACATATCATACTGTGGGGCAAATGTATTAAGCCTGGAGAAGTGAAAAGGTGGAAGGTGATAACACACCAGCCAATCAGCTTCAAACTGGTTACAGACTGGGCAGTCTCTTTATTACGCCTTGTATGGAGATAAAGTGGATGGGGATAAAGTACCAGCCAGTCAGTACCTAACTGCCATGTTACAAGCTGGGTATGACAGTATACTATAGAGCTGATTGGTTGGTACCTTATCTCCGTCCACTTTATCTCCATCCAAGGCTTTAGTAAATAGACCCCTGGATTTGAAAAATGACAGGAGCTGACTGGCTGGTGCGCTATCATCTTCCACTTTATCATTTGTCCAGCCTTAATACATCTGCCCCACAGTGGGTTAATGTATCATCTGTCATTATGGGGATAAAGAGGTATCAGCCCATGTTATGTGCGCTATACCGCTTCTCCCCCATGTATGAATGTGCTGGTATAGGATAGCATGCCGATATGCAGGGACAATGTATGAACGATCAGCAATGCTGACCGTTCCGACATCTGCAGCTATCCATTTTGACAGCTGCATGTGCCGATGCCCTATCACCACAGCAGAGACAGTGCTGTCCTTGGCTGTGGTGGGTGCTGGCTCCGGACTGCAGCATGTGGGATCTCGCATGAGTAGCGAGATCCCACACATGCACAGTGGAGACGGCCGGGCAGGAGACACAGAGCATCAGAATGAAGCTGATGCGTTGTGTGCTCAGGGGGGGCATCAGCCGAGGGGGGAATTTTCACTACCCCACTTCGGCAGACAAGATGTTAATACATCTTGTCGATGTCCCTTCCTGCTTTGCCTCAGTAATGAGGTAAACTACTGTGGGAAGTGTTATAGCAGCACGGTCCGTGACGCTATAATAAATTTACCCAGTATTTCCAATGAATAAGTTATGATTAAGAAGTATTATTGAAGACAATGGCCCTCATTCTGAGTTGATCGCTTGCTAGCAGTTTTTAGCAGCTGTGCAAACGCATTGTCACCGCCACTGGGGAGTGTATCTTCGCTTTGCAGAAGTGCGAACGCTTGTGCAGCAGAGCGCCTGTAAAATCTTTTTGTTCAAAACAAGACCAGCCCTGTACTTACTCTTCATGTGCGTTGATTCTAATGATGGAGGGACGGCTTTTCACGCCACACACCCGCCCAGCGTTCGCCCAGCCACGCCTGTGTTTTTCCAGCCACGCCTGCATTTTTCTAAGCACTCCCTGACAGTGCCGTAACTAGGCATTTTAGCGCTGTGTGCAAGAAACGACAGTGGCGCCCCCCCCCCCATGGAAGATAGGGGCAGTGCGCGCCGTAGGAGTGTGAAAAATTATAGGGGTGTGGCTTCACGGGGAAGGGGCGTGGCCACAAAATAATAGCAATTCATACTACGGTGCACAGTAGTCTACATTATTCAAATTACGCTGCACAGTAGCGCCACTACACCAGGTAGAGCCCCTTTTATACATTACAGCAGACAGCGTCCCCCTTTTTACACATTACAGCAGACAGTCCCCCTTTTTACACATTGCGGCAGCCAGTCCCCCTTTTTACACATTGCGGCAGCCAGGCCCCCTTTTTACACATTGCGGCAGCCAGTCCCCCTTTTTACACATTGCGGCAGCCAGGCCCCCTCTTTACACATTGCGGCAGCCAGTCCCCCTTTTTACACATGCGGCAGCCAGTCCCCCTTTTTACACATTGCGGCAGCCAGGCCCCCTCTTTACACATTGCGGCAGCCAGTCCCCCTTTTTACACATTGCGGCAGCCAGGCCCCCTTTTTACACATTGCGGCAGCCAGTCCCCCTTTTTACACATTGCGGCAGCCAGGCCCCCTCTTTACACATTGCGGCAGCCAGGCCCCCTTTTTACACATTGCGGCAGCCAGTCCCCCTTTTTACACATTGCGGCAGACGGTGTCCCCCTGAGAGAGAGAGAGACATACTTACCATCTCCCTGCTGGCAGTCAGGCTCCTCGTGCAGCTCCCTCGGTGCAGGCAGTGAGGTGAGAAGGAGGAGGAGGGAGGGGGAGCAGGGAGCCGCAGCAGCGCTATGTCATTGTTAGTAAGCGCTGCTGCAGCATCCCCCTCTCCTTCCGTATTGGCTGCCCGGCGCTGCTGTGGATGCTGGGATGGAGGAACCGCATCCCAGCATCCACAGCAGCGCCGGGCAGCCAATACAGAAGGAGAGGGGGATGCTGCAGCGGCGCTTACTACCAATGAAATAGCGCTGCTGCGGCTCCCTGCTCCCCCCTCCCTCCTCCTCCTTCTCCGCTGCCCGGCGCTGGTCTCTTCTCCCTCCACAGCGCGGCGCACGGCGCACACAGCAGAGGCGGCATGTAATGAGTCAATTTGACTCATTACATGCCACTGGCCGTGCGCCCTCAGGGCAACTGCGCTGTGTGCCAAGCCCACTTGGCAAACACGTAGTTACGGCCCTGCTCCCTGAAAACGGTCAGTTGCCACTTGCCACCCAGAAATGCCCACTTCATGTCAATCTTCCTGCGTTCAGCCGTGCGACTGGAATCTTTGTTAGACCCTGTGCAAACCCACGATGTTCATTGTACCCGTATGACGCGCCTGCACATTGCGGTGCATACGCATGCGCAGAAATGCAGATTTTTAGCCTGATCGCTGTGCTGCGAACAACGGCAGCTAGAGATCAACTTGGAATGACCCCCAATATTTTAAAAAGACCAGCATCTCTGTATCAACAATATCATCAGAGATCACCATTCTCCAGAGAATGCAGAATTGTTTAACTTTTAATTTGGAATATGATAAAATATAGTACCTTGACAAACACACACATATATATCTATACACCTATAGTCCTAAAAGAGAAGGACAAAATTTAAGGGAGATTCTGAATCTCTCTCTACTATTCTCATGAAAATCTAAAATTTGATTTTAATAAAGTAATGGATGAGATGATAGTGACACCTAAGATGAAAATATCGAAATTGATTTCAAACTAAGAAGAAAAAAACAAAGTTTCTGATAGGAATCACAATGGCATAGGATGTGACCACAGTTTGTAGTAAATTTTTAGATATAGGTATATTAACCAATGCCAAATGTGATAAATTTATCCTGGTATCCTAATAGAGGTAAATTGCCAATTCTAGCTTTCACGTCAGTAATAAGCGTATAAGGTAATATATGTAAATTCAGATAATGATATATTTAACAAGTCTGTAATCAGACACTTAAGAGAGGGAAAAAAAGGGGTGAAATTCAGTAGGGTCAAAGGTTGCTCCAACACTTCTGCTTTTCACACTTGGATACAGGTATCAATTACTGCACCCGATATTCCCTAGTAGTCTCCCACCTAGGTACTATTCAGGCTCCTCACTGCTTAGCTTCCAAGATCAGGCGAGATTGGGCGTAGCCAGAGAGATATGGCAGTAATATTACCTAGATTGTGAATGAGAGAGTGTATGGTTATTGGCACATACCAAGAGAGCACTTCTATTTTAATGAGTGCTGAATGAGTGAGGTATAGGAAACATTTAAGCACAAGGCCCGCCTCCTGTTGTTCGCCGCACTATATATGAATAGTGGACGAAGGGGCGGGTTGCCTGTGCTTATAGGAAAAAAAGTGAGAGGGATGAAATTACACAGGTATCTTAAAGTTTTCTTTGATATTCAAAGATTCAAAGTAGGGATCATAAGATCATATGTTATCCTAGGTGATAATTTGTATCTCTTGGAGTACCTGAGGTAAGTTTTGAAAATATATGAGGAGAACTGAATTACCAATATTGTAATATATTACTTGTTTATCACACTGATCGTCATTTAGTAAAAGAGAATGAAAAAGTTGACAAGAAAGAATAATTAAGCAATTTTACCTGTTGGTAGATCAAAGATTAAATATCAAGTCTCAAATTTTCAAAATTTAACATAAATGATACGATACCAGGTAAGGTGGTGGGCTGAACCGTGCACTGTTCAGCACCACTTAACACAGACGGCCGTTTCACCTGAGGTGGCTTGTTCACTGTGTAAGAAAATGGTGGAAAACTATCTATTTAAGACCAAAAGGGGGGGAGTGGTCACGGATAGGGACCAATCACTAGGAAGCAGGAAATGTGTATACATCCTGTGATATGCTTGTCATACTCTTCACTTCACTTCCGGTTTCAAAAGGGCGGAAGTGATGTGGGATTATATGATGTGATATAGATTTGTATATCTGCGATTATTTTAGGTTAAAACCTAGAATAAAAACAATCTGGACTGATAAGTATTTCAACCTGATTTTGATGGCTGAAATAAAAGAGAGAAAACCTATAATCCGAGGCCTACGTGCATAAACTAACTATGACATGTCCTGATGCTTCACATTGTCGTGGCGCGTCACTTCCGGTTACGGAACCCGGAGGTGGCGCGTATCTCATCCACAGTTACTTTAATATTTATGTGACTTGATAAGTTACATAGTTAATCACATAGATTGACGCTGGGGAGAAGTGGATGATGAGGAATAATTTATTAAAGTGTTTCCAATATACTTGGAGTGTTTACTCCGTGACCGGAAGTGGCGTATATGCGCATCACTTCCGCTTAACGAGTGGTAAGAAGATAATTGAAGGGAGTGTGGACCTGTAAGGTTGCCTCACTTCCTGTTTTGTAGTCATGGTGATAGAGATATGCATGAATCTGTTTCTCTGTGAATGCTTTACATTGTCGTGGCGCGTCACTTCCGGTTACGCCACTTCCGGTCACGGAGTAAACACTCCAAGTATATTGGAAACACTTTAATAAATTATTCCTCATCATCCACTTCTCCCCAGCGTCAATCTATGTGATTAACTATGTAACTTATCGAGTCACATAAATATTAAAGTAACTGTGGATGAGATACGCGCCACCTCCGGGTTCCGTAACCGGAAGTGACGCGCCACGACAATGTGAAGCATCAGGACATGTCATAGTTAGTTTATGCACGTAGGCCTCGGATTATAGGTTTTCTCTCTTTTATTTCAGCCATCAAAATCAGGTTGAAATACTTATCAGTCCAGATTGTTTTTATTCTAGGTTTTAACCTAAAATAATCGCAGATATACAAATCTATATCACATCATATAATCCCACATCACTTCCGCCCTTTTGAAACCGGAAGTGAAGTGAAGAGTATGACAAGCATATCACAGGATGTATACACATTTCCTGCTTCCTAGTGATTGGTCCCTATCCGTGACCACTCCCCCCCTTTTGGTCTTAAATAGATAGTTTTCCACCATTTTCTTACACAGTGAACAAGCCACCTCAGGTGAAACGGCCGTCTGTGTTAAGTGGTGCTGAACAGTGCACGGTTCAGCCCACCACCTTACCTGGTATCGTATCATTTATGTTAAATTTTGAAAATATGAGACTTGATATTTAATCTTTGATCTACCAACAGGTAAAATTGCTTAATTATTCTTTCTTGTCAACTTTTTCATTCTCTTTTACTAAATGACGATCAGTGTGATAAACAAGTAATATATTACAATATTGGTAATTCAGTTCTCCTCATATATTTTCAAAACTTACCTCAGGTACTCCAAGAGATACAAATTATCACCTAGGATAACATATGATCTTATGATCCCTACTTTGAATCTTTGAATATCAAAGAAAACTTTAAGATACCTGTGTAATTTCATCCCTCTCACTTTTTTTCCTATAAGCACAGGCAACCCGCCCCTTCGTCCACTATTCATATATAGTGCGGCGAACAACAGGAGGCGGGCCTTGTGCTTAAATGTTTCCTATACCTCACTCATTCAGCACTCATTAAAATAGAAGTGCTCTCTTGGTATGTGCCAATAACCATACACTCTCTCATTAACAATCTAGGTAATATTACTGCCATATCTCTCTGGCTACGCCCAATCTCGCCTGATCTTGGAAGCTAAGCAGTGAGGAGCCTGAATAGTACCTAGGTGGGAGACTACTAGGGAATATCGGGTGCAGTAATTGATACCTGTATCCAAGTGTGAAAAGCAGAAGTGTTGGAGCAACCTTTGACCCTACTGAATTTCACCCCTTTTTTTCCCTCTCTTAAGTGTCTGATTACAGACTTGTTAAATATATCATTATCTGAATTTACATATATTACCTTATACGCTTATTACTGACGTGAAAGCTAGAATTGGCAATTTACCTCTATTAGGATACCAGGATAAATTTATCACATTTGGCATTGGTTAATATACCTATATCTAAAAATTTACTACAAACTGTGGTCACATCCTATGCCATTGTGATTCCTATCAGAAACTTTGTTTTTTTCTTCTTAGTTTGAAATCAATTTCGATATTTTCATCTTAGGTGTCACTATCATCTCATCCATTACTTTATTAAAATCAAATTTTAGATTTTCATGAGAATAGTAGAGAGAGATTCAGAATCTCCCTTAAATTTTGTCCTTCTCTTTTAGGACTATAGGTGTATAGATATATATGTGTGTGTTTGTCAAGGTACTATATTTTATCATATTCCAAATTAAAAGTTAAGTTTTATTAAGCGTGCCCCAACACAGAGTCTCTCTTTTTCTCTATAAACAATACAGTATCATTGACTCTGGGTGCACCACCAACCACAACAAATTCCTTGAATACCATTCACAGGCATCTTTGATGTAAATGTACTGTTGGTCACAAGGGACAAATTTCATTAAGAGCCCCTGTCAAAAGAATATTTTAGTCCTGTGCGGCACCCAACCAACTTTTTCAATGCAGAATTGTTGTAATAATGTAAAAATTTAGGGAACTGAGAGATTTTCAGAGTGAATATCGTGTCATAATTACTGCTCACAAGAAGATTGTTTACAATATAATTATATATTAATACATGTTATTGTTTTACCCAAAAAGTAACAATAATAGTCAAGTCTGACTTCCAATTGGAAAGAATTTTGATTTCTCTTTTAAAAAGCATAGTCGCAATGAACACATGGCAATGGCGTGTTGTGCTACAAATGTATCATTTGGGTTGACAAGACCAAATTACAATTTAGAGCTTTAGTCATGAAAAAATTACAATAATTTCTGCTACATCTGTTCATTGGACACAATAATTATTCTCGTCTTAAAATATGGGGTTATTTTTTCCCACATTAAATCAGTAGCATGTTATCAAGGAAGCATTTAATATCTGAGTGTACGGCGTGTATAAATTTATATAGCTACAGGGCTATTTTCTCTTTTTGGAAAGTGACGCCATGCAGATGCTTTACGGAACCTAGATGGTGACTGGTTAGGTCCTGCTTACTATTACTTTAAGACGGTTTCACTTAAGTACTGTAGTTACTGCTGTTTAATTTCTCTCCTACAATACTGTATCTTGGTTATATAGTAAGTAAGGTAAGAATACATTTGGAATGTCCAGCTCCTGTATGTATCAAACCTTGGAGAGAGATAAAATGAAGAGAAATAGTACCAACTGATGAGCATCTAATATCCCCTTCAAGCTGCACCTTTGACCTGGGATATTGCCAGGTCAACCCAGGTTATGTGAAAAGTCGACCCAGGTTTTGTGTCCCAGAATCTCAAATCTGGTTGCAACAAGAGTTATTCCAGGTACCCATATGGGTAGGCTGCAAACCGTGTTGATGATCCAGGATCGGACCCAGGATTTTGATCTGGAAGTGGTATAACTGTCAGTTTTCAAACACAGCCTATACAATGGTGACTAGACACTAATTAGATGGTAGTTTATCTCTCTCCACTTTATCTTTCTTTAAGGTTTGGTACATTTTCCCTATTATATGTAAATATTTGGTTAAGGGAGATGAGTAGTGCTAACCAGGCTTGCCTCCATGCAGGGGCATTTCTAGAGAGAAGGCCCGTGTGTAGGCTCCGGCTGGGCCCCCTCCTCTCTAGCCGGCAGCGCTGTGTAGACTCTGGGCACTAGGGTCCCTAGGGGACCCTAGCGCTGTCCCAGAGTCTACAGCGCATGCGCAGATCTCCAGGAAAAGGGCGTGTCAGCCATTTTTCCTGTGATTTACCTACTGCGCATGCGCAAAACACCGGGAAAATGGTGCTGCGCCATTTTCTCAGTGATTTCAGCAGTGCTGCTGCGCTGCGGGACTCTGGAGGGTAAGTATTTCTATTAATGGGTGCGGAGTGGGCCGCACTGGTCCCCCGGGGACCCGTGTGCACTGCTCACACTGCACCCATTATAAATACGCCAGTGCCTCCATGCTATCTATCCCCGCCAAGTCCCGCCGCGCTGTCACATTTCCACCAGGTCCCTCCTGCGTCCCTGCCGCATAATGCCACTACCCACCCAGTGATGACAACAAATCCATCACTGGACAGTTGTATCCAGTGATGGATTAATTGTCCAATCACATGTGCCTCACTGACAGGGACGCGCTTCATGTGGACTGAAAGCACGTCCTTGTCAATGAGGCACTTCTATAGGTGCCACTTTTTGCAGCTATTTTAATGGGCTTTTACTGCCTGTGGCATGGCCCTGCCCTCTTCCACCCCTTTCCCATGGTCAACTATCGGTGCCTCCCAAACTCAATTTAAGTGTAAAAGTGATTGAAATAATCTAAAAAAAGATAGTTATGACACAGAATATGTGTTATAAGTATCTTATTTGTATTATTAAAATCATTTACAGGGGAGGCTCTGCCACCTCTGCCTCCCCTGACCGCATGTCTCTGCTGTACTCATCTCCCATGACAGCATGTTTCCTGCTCTGTGCTCTGAATGTACAGATTGCATGGGCACAGAGCAGCTCCTGATTACCCTCATCAGCAGCACAGATGTGATGTGTCAGGTGATGCTGATGAGGGAACTATGGAACCACTCTGCGCTGTATGCATTCTGCACATGCAGAACGCAGAGCCACTGGCAACTGTTCACAGCAATTGCAGAGTCAGACTGATCCTGTGTGTTGCCCATGGTGATGGTGCCCATCCATGTTTACCCGGCTCCCCCCTGTTGACAAGTTGCTTGGATAACTTTTGTTTACTGTAGAATCTCTGCTGATAGAGACAATGCTCCCAGAACTTTGAGGAGACTTGTGAATTTAGATTACACTCCAAGGAGAATAGTACAATCCCCAGGATCATGCCCATTTCTCCAGTAAAAGTGGACAGTCAGGGGGCTTTATGATGTGATATGCTGTGCCAGGCACCCCACACCTCGAAAGCCCAACCCCCCCTTCAGGATTTTCTGGAAGACCAAATTTACAAGTAGGTACCAATCAGCACTGAAGTAACATTTATAATTTTAATACTATAAAATTACACATAGCAGCTGATTGGTTACTGTGGCCAACTTCTCCACTGGCTCACTTCTCCACTATTTTCACTGCTTAGTACATATCCACATTAGACAAAACTAGGCTGAGTTTACCGTTTAAAATATTGCTGCTTTAAATCTATGAGATGAATAACCAGAACTGTGTCAGTTCCTGCAACTCTCAGGCTATTTCTGTACATAAGGGCCCCTGTATGATGATGATGATGATGATTATTATTATTATTATTAATTGCTTAGTTGTTTAAGATTAAAATTTATGTCAAGGAAAATCTTCAATCAATAGATGGCTTCCATTATTTTTTATGTGTTAGCATAGAAATCATGCAGGACATTGCCTTCTTATAGTTCGTATGACCTTGTTATTAGGTTTGACCTCTCCATCAATATATTACTCAACTAATAGCTCTCTAGAGACATCAACAACATTCTAAAGATTAGCCTAATAAATCAATCTCCTATATAATAGCCCTGTGATTCTGTGCCTGGGTCTCTAACGCTGGGCATGGCTAGGAGCTCTCATTGGGTTAGTGGCAGGTCTATCACACCCAGTCCACAGCTGATTGGGCGAGAAACGCCCTCCCACACAAGTTACATCCAATGGGAGGCTCTGCCCCTTGCCTGCTGTATTTTCACAGAGCAGGATTATCAATGGGACTGATGGAGCTGCAGCTCCAGCCCCGCACCCCAAAATAGGCCCACTGCATCTGCAGCAACACACCCTCCAACAATTTACACATAAACAGTGATACACATTCGAAAAGGGGGCGTGGCCACGGGTACAAGTGTGGCCACCCCCCTTTTCCTATACTTTCAATGGAAACTTGGAGAGCCAAAAAACGGTACAGACCATAAAAAAAAGGTCCTGTACCTGCCAAAAAGGTATGTCACTGCATCTGCAGCAAGTCTCTGCGCTGTAGATAGATGAAAAACATCCTTTTACTGCAGCATCCTATGGGGGCCATTCCAAGTTGATCGCTAGCTGCATTCGTTCGCTGCGCAGTGATCAGGTAAAAACTCGGCACTTCTGCGCATGCGTATGCAGCGCAATGCGCACGTGCGGCGTACTATTACAACGAAGGATGTAGTTTTACACAGGGTCTAGCGATGCTTTACAGTCGCACAGGCAGCCGCAGAGTGATTGACAGGAAGAGGGAGTTTCTGGGTGTCAACTGCCCGATTTCAGGGAGTGTTTGGAAAAACGTAGGCGTGGCTGGACGAACGCAGGGCGTGTTCATGACGTCAAATCAGGAACTAAATGGTCTGAAGTGATCACAAGCACCGAGTAGGTCTGAAGCTACTCTGAAACTGCACAAAATATTATTGTACCCGCTCTCCGATCCCTTCGTTCGCACTTCTGCTAAGCTAAAATACACTCCCAGTGGGCGGCGGCATAGCGTTTGCTCTGCTGCTAAAAACTGCTACCGAGCGATCAACTCGGAATGACCACCAATGTCTTGCTGCCAGTTCACCTTCCCCCTCCGTCATCAACAATCCCCACTCCCTAGCCGCGCCGCAGGTGGAACAAAAGCTGCTGCGGCCACCGGCATAGATGTGTATGAAAGTGGCGCAGCGGAAGCCTCCTCTGCGTGTGATGTCACAGAAGTGCCTCCCTACCACAGCCGCACCCAGATCCCCAGACGCCCTGACTCCACAACACAGCACCTGGCCTGCCGGCCTGGAAGCCCCGAGATGGCTAATGTAACGGATAGGGAGGGTGATATCGCGGAGGGTAATGTCTGGACGCTGAATCAATGTAAAAGGTGACAGTGCTGTGCAGTGCAGTGGGTGTGCAGTCAGGGCCAGTGCTAGGGTGTTTGGCGCCCCCCTGCAAACTATAAATTTGCACCCTTGCATACTTTACAAAGGCACAGCGCACATAATGACCCCTGTAGTAGAGACACTTACACATGTAATGCCCCCTGTACAAGAGACGCTTACACATATAATGCCCCTGAACCAGTGACGCTTACACATGTCACGCCCCCCCTGTACCACTGACGCTTACACAAGTAAAACCCCCCTGTAGCAGTGACGCTTACACACGTAATGCCCCCTGTAGCAGTGACGCTTACACACGTAACACCCTCTGTACCAGTGCCGCTTAGACATGTAACGCCCCCTGTACCAGTGCCGCTTACACACGTAACTCCCCCTGTACCAGTGATGCTTACACATGTAACGCCCCCTGTACCAGTGACGCTTAAACACGTAATGCCCCCTGTACCAGTGACGCTTACACACGTAATGCCCCCTCTACCAGTACCGCTTACACACATAACGCCCTCTGTACCAGTGCTGCTTACACACGTAATGCCCCCTGTAGCAGTGCTGCTTACACACGTAACGCCCCCTGTACCTGTGACGCTTACACACATTATGCAGCAGTCACACATACACACACACAACATACACATATATATATACAAACACACACACATACATACTGTACATACATTACACACATACACAGTCACACATATATACAGTATACAAAGACACTATATATACACACACTCACTCTCTTTCCAGACACTTATCTAATGAAGTCTGGCTGGCCGAAGCTGTAGCAGCTCATCCTCCTGCTACAGCATGGTCCCGTGTAGCTCCGCCCCTTACTCCCATCTAGCTTCGCCCTCTTTGGCTCCCTCCCGGCCACTGAATATCACACAGGGGAGGGGGGAGAGGAGGTTTTGTGCTGCCGGTGCAGAGGGGGAGAGGAGGCTTTGTGCTGCCGGCGCCGAGGGGGAGAAAAGGTTTTGTGCTTCCGGCACCGCTGCATGTGTGACAGCAGCCGGCAGCAGCAGCAGGGATGGCAGCAGCAGCTCAGCACAAGGATGCAGAGCAGGGAGAACTTCTCTCCTTCCTGGTGCCTCCCTGCACTGCATCCCTTTGCTGAGCGGCTAGCGCCAGGCCTGTGTGCAGTGTCACTGACACTGCACAGCACTCTCACCTTTTACATTGATTCAGCCAGTCAGTCAGTTCTGCCAGCCATTCTCTATTGTTAGCACCAGTGTCCCAACGCGCCATATTACAGGGAAGTAGACACACTAAATAAACTACAGCTCCCAGCAGCCCTTAGCGCTGAAGCATTCCGGCCCTTAGGGCTGCTGGGAGCTGTAGTTTATTGAGTGCATCTTCTTCCCTGTAATGCAGTGTGTTGCGACACCGGTGCTAACGAGACTCCGGGAGAGCCACTGCCAAAGGGAGGACAGCAGCTTAGCTGTTGACAGGAGGAGAAGCAGGATAAGAATTACCCGCCCCTCCCCCACTCACAGTACTTCCGGGCACCATCCGTGGCACCCCCACAACCCCGTCCAGCACCCGGGCCCCCTCCCCCACCTGCAGCAACCCCGCACCTGCCCCTCCCGCCGCACCACCGCATCCACCCCTCCCCCACCTGGGACACCCCCGCAACTGCTCCTCCCCCACTTGCAGTGGCTCTGGACCACCATCCGTGTCACCCACGCACCCTCCCCCACCTGTGGCACCACCGCACCAGCCCCTCCCCCACCTGCGCCACCACCGCGACACCCCAGGGTCCCATCCGCATCTTCCCCACACCCGCCACTCCCACAACCAAAGCACCTACTAGGTGATTCATCAGGCTCTGCATGCACTGTTCACGCCGTTGCAAGGGCCTTCGACTCCTTAACCATTGCACGCCCTTTTTCCGTGCAATATTTAACCACTCACACAATTATGATTGGATGTAATACGCCATATAATAAAAATATTGCATGCCACAAGGGGGGGGCGTAGCCCCTTACGACGGTGTGAAGAGCGCCCGTAGGGCGCGATTAATCACCTAGTAAATATAATAAAAGTGTGCATATTTTAAATAACACATCTTAGATACAAACTGTTTTACATAGGATACCGTATGATAATCCCAGGATGCCACTAAGATCATTATTCACTCACTGATTATTTCCAGACTGGACTACTGTAATCTCCTCCTAACTGGCCTCCCTGACAATTACCTCTCTCCACTCCAATCTATCCTCAATGCTGCTGCCCGGCTTATCTTCCTCACCAAACTCACTACGTCCACCTCCCCTCTCCTACAAGCCCTTCACTGGCTTCCCTTCCCTTTCAGAATCCAATTCAAACTTCTCACACTCACTTACAAAGCACTCACCCACTCCTCTCCCAGTTACATCTCTGACCTTATCTCCCTTTACTCTCCCACCCGCCCTCTTCGCTCCGCTAATGCACGCTGGCTCTCCTATCTTCTGATTACTTCCTCCCACTCCTATCTCCAAGATTTTTCACGTGCTGCTCCCTTCCTCTGGAATTCTTTACCTCTCCCCCTCAGACTCTCCACCTCTCTACAAAACTTCAAACGGGCTCTTAAGACCCATTTCTTTACCAAACCCAGCCAAATCTTATCCTAACCCTCTGTTCCACGCTCTCTATGTACCCCATCTGTGTCACCCCTGTCTTTCTACCCCTCCCCTTAGAATGTAAGCTCTCACGAGTAGGGCCCTCTTCCCTCATGTGCTTATACTTTTCTTACTTTAATAATCCTCAACTGCCCAAATCACGCAGTTTTTTGGCCACCTGGAACTTATCTCTGTCATTTACTGGTGTAGTTATGCTTAGTTACCCTGTACTTGTCCTAAATTGTCTTCAACTGTAAGTCACTGTTTTCCTGTTTTGATTATGTGCATTTGTACTCTGTAACTGGGCGCTGCGGAACCCTTGTGGCGCCATATAAATAAAGGATAATAATAATAATAATAATAATAATTAAAAAACATCTTGCTGAAAGTCCTCCATTGTTGCGTAGTATGTTTTTGTTGCAATCCGTTTGCAAAAGTCTCCATTTTAGACACCATGATAGATTGAAACTACCAACGCAAGATATCGCTATTTTCTACAATGAAAACAGTCAATACACTTGGCTCTCTAAAGAATATTACTGTCCTCTTTTTCAATTCATAGGATTTCTTTCACTAAGGCATTTCCATTATCTTCTATGTGAACACCTTGTGCTATTGTCATTTTCTGTTTGTGTATGGTCTCAAGAAAGAGAAAAAACACCAGTGATAGTTTTTTATAGAAACTTGCTGAAGTGGTCTGTTACAGAGCACCACCAAATGTCCCTGATCCAGAAAAGGTCTATAATAAACCGCTTTACTGTATATATAAAACTGAGTTACTGTATCTTTGTATGGTGCATCATCATGTGAGTCATATAATATGCCTTAGTAAACATAACATATATAGCATAATATAATATTATTACATCATACAAGCATTTAGTAGTCAATGGGTTTTTTTTTAATACTATTTATATTTTTTTAAATACAGTATATGAGTTAAGGTTAGTTTAGTGTCTATCCAAGATATGCTCATCTGAATTGCAAGGAATTTCTGTTTGTACAGTATGTACTGTACCATTATGGTTTGACAATGGATCTGTGCAAGGGGTTGTTTATGATATTTTGACTGTGCTTGATGCACAAATATATATCTCGCTGACAGTAATAACACCCTACATATTGCAGCTCTCCTGCTGATACTAGAAAAACACAGAAAGCATATGAGTGAATCACACTGCTAAATATATAGAACTATTTGACTCAGAGCTTACAGGGCAAAGAAAGTGATGAAAAACCTCAGGGATGGTCAACTTGTTCTAGGGGTGCAAGAAAAAAATCATGTCCAGAAATAGTGAGCTTCAAGGTTAAAAACTAAAACTGCCAAAATAATAGTCTAAATGTCATAAAATCACTGAAAGCACTTACAAATTATATATATATATATATATATATATATATATATATATATGCAGTGAAGCTCCTGGCGGGCTCGGTGGCGAGCTACGGCTTCGCTCACCACAGGTTCTGTTCCCACTCTATGGGTGTTGTGGACACCCACGGGCGGGAATAGTCCCTGTTTGTCGGCATGCCAACTGTCAGGATTTAGAGCGGGCGGGATGTAGGGGTCAGTATTGTGACTGGCTATCTCCTGACCGCCGGTCACATAACTACATCCCATACCCAGACCCAGCATATTCCGGGTCACCTCAGTCTGTCTGCTGCTTCACTCCATTCCACCCCGATAGTTCCATCCTGCTCCCTCTGTCTGTTGCTCCACTGCTTCTTCCCGGCTCTTGTTATGCTCTGCCACCCATCGTTTTTTACAAAGACAAAGTCGGAGTGGCGTCATACTGTAGGTCCGCAAATTAGACTTGGAGGTAGTCACTTTCGTAGTATGTAGGAGAGATCAGAGGGACCATAATGCAAATCACTGCAGTCTTGTTGTTTTCTGATATGACAGTTTTAAACATATCTATATGAGTTTATTTAATCTAGAAGTAACACATATTAGTTAAACATACTGTACATCACCATTGTGTGTCTGTTGCTTGTTACTCTCTCTCTCCTTCTTTGTCTCTCTCCAGCTGCACTTCAAACTGCATTTTACTTAAATTCAGGGAATGCTAGTTCCAAAATATCGCAATACTTTGCTGAGCTGACCAAGTGAGGTCTGTTCCCATAAAATAAAATAAAAACATACTTAGTGTGTGTATAAAATCTGTTTGAGACAGGTTTTACAGTGTCTTCAAAATACTCAAAGACAAGTTCTTCAGTGGACCCTAAGGTCCAGGACCCCTAACAGTAGCCACCCACTGTCCTATCACCTGGGCAGCTTGTCCACCATCAGGAGCATTTTTCCTTGTGTCTGAATCCCATATACCAGCAACTGCCTGCAATCAGCTGCTTCTTAACACTGCCAAAAGAAATACCTGGCCTGGAATCTCCAGCCACAATCCTGCAGTCTTCAACCATGTGGGATTTGTGTCTATGTCACAGTATATATACACCGTTGAGTCACATTATTATGACCACCAGATAATAGCCAGAGTAACCGCCATGTGCAGCACGGACAGCAGCTAAACCAGCTGAACTGTCATTTTAGACACATGTCTGGTAGCCCCCAGGTTAATTTTGATGGTGAGCTGCTCCACTGTAGCATATCGGTCGGCCCTGACACACCTTCGTAGCTGACGTTCTCCTCTCACATCAATGGCCTGTGATGCTCTGCAGTTTCCACATTGGTTATGGCGCCATTTTTCCACTCCCTATACACAACCACAGCAGCACACGAACAGTTCACAAACTGCCCTGTTTCAGAAATACTGCCACCCTTGGCCAAAAGTCAACAATCATCCCTTTTTGCAACTCCGATAAATAGCCCATTTTACCCATGACAGCAGTGAGTGATATGTGTACAGATGACTTATCGCACACCTTACATACCCACCAAGCCAGCACATGACAAGTGACGTACTTCATGTGCTATGTGCTGTCTACTTCAAATGTAGGAGGTGGTCATAACAATGTGACTCAGCTGTGTGTGTGTGTGTGTGTGTGTGTGTGTGTGTGTGTGTGTGTGTGTGTGTGTGTGTGTGTGTGTGTGTGTGTATATTAGTGATGAGCGGATTCGGTTTTACTCGGTTCTCAAAACCGAATCTTATTGGCTCACTGATGTCACGTGTTTTGGATAGCCAATAAGATTCGGTTTTGAGAACCGAGTAAAACCGAGTAAAACCGAATCCGCTCATCACTAGTGTATATATATATATATATATATATATATATATATATATTTATATAGTTGATGGATATGGTATGATAATCTTGGGTGCATGGCTATACCTCCTTGGCCAGCCTTGGTCTATTGACAGGCCTGTACCCCATCTGGAACCTGCCTGGTACCAGTGTGTACCCGAAGACCACATACAGGAGACAACATTACTACCTAATACAGAAACTCAGCAAAAAGCCTAAATCTACAGTGATCTATTAGGGCTTTGGTCCTAACACTCAGCATTGATGGTATGTATTAGTAAGCTAACCATAAATCTGCCCTAGGGCACCTACCGGTATAACTAGTGGGAGAGGCAGCAGTGGGGAATTTCATGAAGGTCTTTACCTTTCACCACTGCTGCATCTCTTTATAGGCCGGTCCTAGATCATCAACTTGACTCTCGCCAGTGATGTGGTCTCTGCTGTCTTCTTTCTTATCCTGATCTTCTGCTTTGATCCTAGCCATCTCTGCTTTTTGTAGCACTGTTACCATCCATCTTTCTTCCTCTTCATCTTCTGACTTGATTTGAAGGTCACTTTCTACAGGCAAGTGACTCAACTTGAGGCAGCCAAATATATGGCCGCAGTGCGGAGGCGAGGCAAATGATGTGGCAAGCTGTTATTGGTTTGCCACTGGAACAAAATTCAAACAACTATCAAGATATGTGATTGGCTTGCTACTCTTGATTGGTTAGCTGTTGATTGGTTTAGCTTTAATCTTTCAATATTCCAGCTCCCCACACCCAGAATACATTGACTCATAGCTGATGGTTCCAGAAGCGTAGCATTACAACCCCCCCCCCCCCCCCAAACTAGTCAGTCCTGGCTAGGATTCCCTGGGTGAGTGGGGACCCCCCCAATAAAGAGGTCCCCCACCTCCAGGGCACCCAAGGGCCAGTGCAGAGGCCAGGAGTTATGCATGCCACCAGTGGGATGTGGGTGGTGAGTTCATAGCAATGTAAGATTTAATATTGAGATTTACTGGTGGAATTACAGGTCCCAGCAAGCCTCCCCCACATGCTGGTACTTGGAGAACCAAAAGTAACCGGTAGTCCCATCAGTAAAACAAATATTACAATACACAACATAGACACTGTCCAAAAATTTTACTTTAAATAAACACATTCTTGCACATTCACACTTACATACATACACATACTTACCTTCAATCCCCAATAGCATTACGGTCCCCTTCTCCAGTAGTATTCCAGTTCTGTAAATACAGAGGGCCCTAATGCAATTTTTCCTCTGTATTTTTAGAACCAGGACCGGCTGAAAGAGCACGGGGCTGGTTATGCTTAGGAGGAGGGACCCCACACAGTGGGGTTTTTTTTTAACTGTAACTTTTACACTCTCATTTATCTGTGCATACCGCTCAGAGGGACGTCTGTTTGAAAAGTGCATTTTAGTCCGAGTTTGCCCTATTCACGGGTGTGTTTGCAGAAATGATTCTTGGAAAATTTCCATGTTGTAGTGGTGCCTATGGAAAGTCCTTCCAAGTTTGGCTGATGGTGCATTTGCTCATATATCCCTGTGTTTTGTGCTTCTATTTCACCTTGCAATCCCGTGTTAGGTGTTTGGTAAATTTCCGAGATTAAAAATGCACCTGTGTTGGTCATTTCGACCAAACACTGGGGTTCATTCAGATCTGATTGCTGCTGTGTGTTTTCGCACAGCGGGCGATCGGATCCGAACTGAGCATGCGTATGCACCACACTGCGCCAGAGTGTCGCACGGCTGCCGGTCAGCAATGGGTTTATGCAAAAGATCCATTTGCACGGGCGTTCGCAAGGAGATTGACAGGAAGAGGCATTTGTCGGTGTCAACTGGCCATTTTCAGGGAGTGTCTAAAAAAACGCAGGTGTGTCCGAGCGTTTGAAGGGAGGGGAGGGTGTCTGACGTAAAATCCGGTCCCTATCTGGCTGATGTGATCGCAGTGGCTGAATAAGTCCTGGGCTGCACAGAGACTGCACAAAATCAGTTTGTGCAGCTCTGATACACATGCGTTCGCACACTTGCACAGCAAAAATACACTCCCCCTGTAGGCGGCGACTATCTGAACGCAGGACTGCAGAAATCACTGCCTAGCAATCAAATCTGAATTACCCCGACTGTGCTTAGTAAATTTACCTCTCAGTCTAGTTCTGAAGGGGTTGAGACAGGTACAGGTAAGTGTTCATTAATAAGTTATGTAGCATTTTAGGGTTCTGTGTGCTAAAAAGATTGAGAACCACTGACCTAGATGCTACTACTTTCACTTTGTTTTAACTTTTTAGACTTGATGTGTCAGTAATAAATGTTCATCTACAGTATACAGGCCCTCATTCCGAGTTGTTCGCTCGCTAGCTGCTTTTAGCAGCATTGCACACGCTAAGCCGCCGCCCTCTGGGAGTGTATCTTAGCATAGCAGAATTGCGAACAAAAGATTAGCAGAATTGCGAATAGAAAATCCTTAGCAGTTTCTGAGTAGTTCGAGACTTACTCCTACATTGCGATCAGTTCAGTCAGTTTCGTTCCTGGTTTGACGTCAAACACACCCAGCGTTCGCCCAGACACTCCCGCGTTTTTCCGAGAAACGCCAGCGTTTTTTCGCACACTCCCATAAAACGGACAGTTTCCGCCTAGAAACACCCACTTCCTGTCAATCACAGTACGATCACCAGAACGATGAAAAATCCTCGTTATGCCGTGTGTAAAATACCTAACTTTTGAGTAAAATAACTAAGGGCATGCGCTCTGCGAACCTTGCGCATGCGCAGTAAGCGACTAATCGCAATATAGCGAAACTCGGCAACGAGTGAACAACTCGGAATGAGGGCCGCAGTATGTAATGATTATTGAGTGTATAACTAATTTTGTAGTTTATAGATATAATCTTATTTCTAAAGCTTATTTAGTTATGCATTTGTGTATGTAGTGCACTATAATTTTAAACAGCAATTTGTTCAAGTCATTTATTTTTTAAATGACATACTCATGGCATGAAAAGACTTTCCATAACCTTGGTCAAGTTATCTAACTAATCTGAGGTTTTACTACAGTACTATTAATTTGGGTATTAATGCTCTACGTGTTCTATCATTCTTGAACATTATTAAGCACCTGCCACTTAGAAAAATGTGTTTATTGCATTATGTAAGTTCCTAACCTTCTGTAGGCACACTTGTTCTAATACATTTACATTTAACGAGGTTAGTTTTACTTCATACTAGAGATGTGCGGCGGGCACTTTTCGTGTTTTGTGTTTTGGTTTTGGTTCTGGTTCCATGATCGTGTTTGGATCTGGATTGGTTTTGCCAAAACCGCCCTTTCGTGTTTTGGTTTCGGATCTGGATGATTTTTGAAAAAAACATAAAAACAGCTAAAATCACAGAATTTGGGGGTAATTTTGATCCTACGGTATTATTAACCTCAATAACATTCATTTCCAGTCTATTCTGAACACCTCACACCTCACAATATTGTTTTTAGGCCAAAAGGTTGCACCGAGGTGGCTGTATGACTAAGCTAAGCGACACAAGTGTGCGGCACAAACACCTGGCCCATCCAGGAGTGGCACTACAGTGGCAGACAGGATGGCACTTACAAAAAAAATAGTCCCCAAACAGCACATCATGCAAAGAAGTAAAAGAGGTGCAATAAGGTAGCTGTATGATTAAGCTAAGCAACACAAGTGTGCGGCACAAACAACTGGCCCATTTAGGGTTGGCACTGCAGTCCCACTGCACTAATTGCGGATTACGAAACGCAAGTCTAACACCAACATAGCTGTCAAGGCCTCAGTTATCCACTTTTCAACAGGATGACTGCAGTCATATTTCATCTTCCTCGCAAAGGACTGTTGGACAGCCATTTGCTTAGTTGAGGTAGTACAAGTGGTCTTCCGACTTCCCCTCTGGGGGTGACAATCGACTCCCAGCAGCAACAACAGCAGGGGTGACAGCAGCAATAGGAGGAAGTGGTTCTTGATCTTTCCCTATTTTAGCCTCCAAATTTTTGTTCTCCATTATTTGTCTGGAGTTATATAACAAAATGCAGCAAAGAAGAGCATACCTCTACACCACACAGGGCAAACCCTGTAAAAAATTATTTGGATTAAATATGAATAACCCCTTTAATTGGAGTAAATAATATACAGCACAGGACAGCACCACTGAATTTATATGGCAGCACCACTGGACTGGACTTGTATAGCAGTACCACTGGACTGGATATATATGCCAGTACCACTGGATTTATATGGCAGTATCACTGGACATATACGGCAGTATCACTGGACTAGATTTATACGGCAGTACCACTGGACATATACGGCAGTATCACTGGACTGGATTTATACGGCAGTACCACTGGAACTAAACGGCAGTATCACTGGAATTATATGGCTGTACCACTGGACTTATACGGCAGTACCACTGGACTGGATTTATATGGCAGTATCACTGGATTTATGCACCAGTACCACTGGAATTATACACCAGTACCACTGGAATTATACACCAGTACCACTGGAATTATACATCAATATCACTAGACTTACACGGCAGTATCACTGGAGTTACACGGCAGTATCACTGGAATTATATGGCAGTATCACTGGAATTATACGGCAGTGCCACTGGACATATACGGCAGTATCACTGGAATTATATGGCAGTACCACTGGACATATACGGCAGTACCACTGGAATTATATGGCATAACCACAGTATCAGATAGATACAGCAGTATCACTGGACTGGACAGATACAGCAGTATCACTGGACTGGATTTATACGGCAGTACCACTGGATTTATACGGCGGTACCACTGGACATATACGGCAGTATCACTGGATTTATATTGCAGTACCACTGGACATATACGGCAGTATCACTGGACTGGATTTATACTCCATTACCACTGGATTTATACGGCAGTACCACTGGGCATATACAGCAGTATCACTGGAATTAAACGGCAGTACCACTGGAATTATAGGGCAGTATTACTTGAATTATACAA
The DNA here is from genome assembly GCF_028390025.1 of Pseudophryne corroboree. NCBI lineage: Eukaryota > Metazoa > Chordata > Amphibia > Anura > Myobatrachidae > Pseudophryne > Pseudophryne corroboree. Next base: position 282,870,959 of record NC_086454.1, on the reverse strand, counting down.
CAGTACCACTGGACTTATACACCAGTACCACTGGAATTATACGGCAGTATCACTGGAATTATATGGCATTACCACTGGACATATATATATAGCAGTACCACTGGACATATACGGCAGTATCACTGGACATATACGGCAGTATCAGGGCCGGCTCTAGGCATGTTCGAATAGAGCGGCCGCGCAGGGCGCCACCCTTAATGGGCACCGCACGCTGGCGCCGCCATATTCGAAGCTGGAGCCGGCCCTGTGTGTGCAGCATTAGCCCGTCCCGTCCGTGTGTGCGCTATGCGCGCTGCGCGGCGCCGGTGTCTAACGTCAGATGCCGGCGCCACGCAACGCGCATAGCGCACACAAGTGGCCGCCTGCCCACCTGCACCTGGACCCGCACCCTCACTCGGCCGCCCGCCCGCCCGCCTGCACTCCTGTTCTCGGACAGCAGTACTCCTCCCCATCTCAGCGCCGCAGGTATTTTGGGGGGGCACATTTATGGATCGCATTGTGGGGGCATATATCTGGCACTGTGGGGGCATTTATCTGGCACTGTGGGGGCATTTATGGCACACTGGGGGCATTTCTGGCTCTGTGGGGGCATATCTGGCACTGTGGGGGGCATTTCTGGCTCTGTGGGGGCATATCTGGCTCTGTGGGGGCATATATGGCACTGTGGGGGCATTTATCTGGCACTGTGGGGGCATTTCTTGCACACTGGGGGCATTTCTGGCTCTGTGGGGGCATATCTGGCACTGTGGGGGGCATTTCTGGCTCTGTGGGGACATATCTGGCTCTGTGGGGGCATATCTGGCACTGTGGGGGCATTTATGTATCTGGCATTGTGGGGGCATATTTGGCACTGTGGGGGCATATCTGGCACACTGGGGGCATATCTGGCACTGTGGGGGCATTTATCTGGCACTGTGGGGGCATTTATCTGGCACTGTGGGGGCATTTATGGCTCTGTGGGGGCATATCTGGCACTATGGGGGGCATTTCAGGCTCTGTGGGGGCATATCTGGCTCTGTGGAGGCATATCTGGCACTGTGGGGGCATTTATGTATCTGGCATTGTGGGGGCATATCTGGCACTGTGGGGGCATATCTGGCACACTGGGGGCATATCTGGCACTGTGGGGGCATTTATCTGGCACTGTGGGGGCATTTATCTGGCACATTGGGGGCATTTCTGGCTCTGTGGGGGCATTTCTGGCTCTGTGGGGGCATATCTGGCAATGTGGGGGGCATTTCTGGCTCTGTGGGGGCATATCTGGCTCTGTGGGGGCATATCTGGCACTGTGGGGGCATATCTGGCACTGTGGGGGCATTTATTTATCTGGCATTGTGGGGGCATATCTGGCACTGTGGGGGCATATCTGGCACACTGGGGGCATATCTGGCACTGTGGGGGCATTTATCTGGCACTGTGGGGGCATTTATCTGGCACTGTGGGGGCATTTATCTGGCACTGTGGGGACATTTATCTGGCACTGTGGGGACATTTATCTGGCACTGTGGGGACATTTATCTGGCACTGTGGGGGCATTTATCTGGCACTGTGGGGACATTTATCTGGCACTGTGGGGGAATTTATCTGGCACTGGGGGCATTTATCTGGCACTGTGGGGACATTTATCTGGCACTGTGGGGACATTTATCTGGCACTGTGGGGGCATTTATCTGGCACTGTGGGGGCATTTATCTGGCACTGTGGGGGCATTTATCTGACACTGGGGGCATTTATGTAGCACTGTGGGGTCATATCTGGCACTGTGGGGGCATTTATCTGGCACTGTGGGGGCATTTATCTAGCACTGTGGGGGCTTTTCTGTATCTGGCACTGTGGGGGCCTTTCTGTATCTGGCACTGTGGGGGCTTTTCTGTATCTACATATCTGGCACTGTGTGGCCATTTATGTATCTGGCATTGCTGGGGGGCATGTCATGTGTTGCTGGCACTGCTGGGGGGCATGTCATGTGTAGCTGGCATGGCTGGGGAGCATATCATGTAGTGTTCCCGCTAGGCGTCTGTGGCTAGGCAATGTGTCTAACGTGCTCTGCCTGGCGCAAAGTGTCTAACGTGCTCTGCCTGGCGCAAAGTGTCTAACGTGCTCTGCCTGGCGCAAAGTGTCTAGGAGGTTCTACCTGGTGCAGTGTGTATTAACTGCACTACTGTGTGGTGTAATGCGAATTGCCACTATTATGTGGCCACGCACCTTCCCCACGAAGCAACGCCCCTAAATTTTTGATGCGCGCCTTCGGCGCGCACTGTCCATGCTTTACCATGTAGGTAGATGAGCAACAAGCATTACAGTATGTACATCATTTTGCCCTCCTAACTTAAAAATGTGCCCTCCCTGCCCTAAAAAGTGAACACTATCGTGTAGCTGGCACTGCTGGGGGGCATATTGTGTGTAGCTGGCACTGCTGGGGGGCATATCATGTCTATCTGGCACTGCACATTGTGTATCTGGCACTATACTGGAGACATTATGTGTATCTGACACTATACTGGAGACATTGTGTGTAAGGAACACTACTGTGGCTGTTATGTATAAGGCTGCTAATTGTGTGCGTAGAGGGGGTGTGAAAACATATTTATTTATAGTCTAATAATATGAAGTTATGAGGCCACGCCCACTTCCCAAGAGGCAACGCCCACTTTTCCTGGAGCGCGCGCGCCTTCGGCACGCACATGGGGGGCGCTTTTACATGCTTTCGCTCAGGGTGCTAGTAGGCCTGGAGCCGGCCCTGGGCAGTATCACTGGACATATACGGCAGTATCACTGGACATATACGGCAGCATCACTGGACATATACGGCAGTATCACTGGACATATACGGCAGTACCACTGAACTTATACAGCAGCATAGGGACACCACCACTGGACTGATGCAAGACAACACAGCACCACTGCAATGGACTAGACTTTACAGCACCACTGGACATATGGCAGCAGAGGACACCACCACTGTGACTGGACTGATGCAGCATGAAGACACTACGCTGGACTGAGCAGCACAAGACAGCACTGGAATCACCACACCACTTTCCCTCCAGACACTGAGGATGGAGACACGTCCTCTCGTTACACTCTCCAATGCCCGAGTGAAAATGGCGGCGACATGCGACTCCTTATATGGAATCCAAACCCCGCAAGAATCTGACAGCGGGATGAAGACGTTTTGCCTCGTTCTGGTTTCCCTGTCAGGCGGGGATACCTGAGCCGGACTCGGATCCGGGCTCGGGTAGTGAAGTTCCGGGGGGTTCGGTTCTCAGGGAACAAACCATCTCTACTTCTTACAGTTTTCAGCTCTCCCATAATGAACATTTTTCTCTTGATTTTACCTTTTCCCTCTCATATTCTCTGCACTTTTTCTACCAGATATTTTAATTGCCTACTCAGTTGTTATTCGGTCAGAAGGCAGAGTGAGTGGGAAAGTATAGAAGACCATAATGGGATGTTACTAATTGTCCTGTTTACTTTACACAGTAAACTGTAGAAACTGATAAAGGTAGCCCCAGGACAGGGCACCCCTTGATGATCCAAGCTCAAGCACACACTCAACCGGTCAGGATCAGGTTCATTCATGGCTGCAGCCAGTGACCAGAAAACAAAGTAACCTTTGTAATAACTAGCCACGTGTGTATGATAAGAAATAATAGAGCAGGTTTTATTTCCTGGAAACAGCATATTATAAAGGAATACATATTTGCATACAGTGTCGTAATTTCCTTACACAAAGCTATTGGTTGATGATCGCTTTAACTCTATTGGTTAACATACTTTCTAATCCTATTGGTTAATAAACTCCTATCTTTTACGTAACATGTTTACCAATGTCTAAAATTCCTATATGTGCTCTTTAAGTAGAATATCTGGGGATTTTTCCTAAGCTCGTAACCTACATATGTCTGGTTATGTTTTTTTTTTTTTCACACCTGCTATACCGCAAACTGATAAATACCCTTTGAAGCTTATATGTCTAGCTGCTGACATAATATTTCTGCTAGGAAATTACCTTAAAATATATCTTAGCTAAAGGTCATAACTTCACAATATGGGTTCAAACAAATTACAATGTCTGGTACTTTTTCCTGTATCAGCACTAAGCTAAAACAATTAGAAACAGATTATCAGATGTCAATTAAAAATGGAGTCTTATGAACAAATATGGCTTCCATCTTTATCAACTTCCCCTCTTTGTTTCTAATTTTTACCTCTAATCTACCCTTCCTTTACCTGGTAATTGATTCTATAGGGACACCTACTTTCACGTCTAGTGTACCATAAGGGCACTCAGGACATGGGCTAGTCCATTCAACATCCCTATACTGAGGCAGAACCAATGTTCCATATTCTCTTATCCCTAACCACAAGATAAAGTTCATAAAGCAGAGAAGAGTCTTTTGAAGATGGAATCATTATACTGTTCATGGTCCTTGCTCAATAGTCCTCGAAAGTCTTTTTGACTCAATATTGTGACAGCAAAGTTCATTAGATTACATCATCATAACAGTAGGGACAGCTGGAAGCTTCTGTTTATCTTGTATGGCAGGTTTCACAGTAGTGTGATGTGGAGTTATATATTGAAGCTCCTTCAATAAGTTCCATATAAATTGGTTGCGGTTTAGCAGTTTTAGCAGTGCCTTAGGTAGAAAAACATTTTAGTGTCAGTATCTACATAACAAATCACTCACATCACCTCCTGGGCGTCCTATTATCTCTGGTGTCGGGTCCCTCACTTCCAACTTATCACATTTTGTTGATTATTTTTTACAGCCACTTTCTTCTTCATTACGTTCTCACATTAAAGACACTACTTCCTTTCTGAGCACTATTTCCAATATCAACTGGAAAAATTATTTTTTCTTTATGACCTGCGATGTGCAGGCATTATATTCTAACATCCCACATCAGAAGGGTTTATCGACCATAGCGGATTCTCTATCAAAGACTAGCCTGATTGAGGTAGAATTACAACAATTTATACTTGACTCTATATCATTTATTTTGTCACATAATTTTTTCATTTTTGACAAAAAATATTATTTACAGATATTAGGGACGGCCATGGGGACGAGGTTCGCGCCGAGTTTCGCCAACCTATACATGGGCGCCTTTGAGGATTGCCACATTTGGGGGCGGAACTTCGGCGCGGACCTCGTCTACTATGGCCGTTACATAGATGATTTGTTTTTCATTTTTGATGGCGATATATCTCTGTCATCCGACTTTATTGCCCAATTAAATAATAATAATTTTAATTTATGTTTCACGGGCACTGCACATAAATCTTCCATTTCTTTTTTAGACATTTCACTTTTTATAGTAGATGGGAAAGTCTCGACCAAGACCTTTCGTAAAGAGGTTGACACTCTTGACTTTTTACATTATAAGAGTCAACATTATAAACCTTGGTTAAATAATATCCCCTTTGGACAATTAAGACGTATCAAACGTAACTGCAGTAACATCATTGACTATCAACAACAGGCAGAGGAGCTTTCTATATCCTTTGAGAACCGAGGTTATCCGAGTACATTAATTAGGTCAGCACGGGAAAAGGTAGATGCTTTAGATCGAAAGGAATTATTAACACACAAAGCTCAGGAACAGAAGTTCGAACAAACTCAACCTCATTTTCTATCACAATTTAATTGTTCTTCGTCTAAAATTAGAAATATAATTCGGAATAACTATCCCATCCTCCTAACAGATCAGGTTCTTAGATCCGAACTAAATGATGTACCATCTGTGATTTTTAAGAAATCCAATAATCTCAAACAATCCCTTGCACCCAGTCTTTTTGTAGACAGAAGAAATATTAATGATAAGTTAGTCTCTGCCGAGTCCACACAATGGTTACCCAAAATCACTGGTTGTTTTAAATGTGGTGCGAAACAATGTATCACCTGTTCGTATATTAAGAATAATGTTAGAAACTTCATTGCCCCTAATTCAATATCATTGGAGATACGTTCCTTTATTAACTGCAATAGTTCCTTTGTGATCTACCTGCTAATTTGTAAATGCAATTTAGTCTATGTAGGTAGGACCACGCGTAAATTGAGGACGAGGTTCCTTGAACATAGGCGGAATATCCAGAAGGGATTTCTGTTTCACAGTGTCTCTAGACACTGTGCAGAGAAACATCACAAAAATCCAGATGACATTTATTTGGTTGGTATTGAATCGATTATGCCGACTATACGAGGGGGGGACAGATATAGGAGGCTATGCCTTCGAGAGAATTATTGGATACATAAGCTGAAATCTCTCATACCAGATGGGCTAAACGAAAGTATTGAGTTTGATCTGTAGTAGAATAATACCTTATCCCCCTTTCCCTATGCCTGGCGACATGCTCCCTGTTTCTGTTCACTGGTTACAAACACAAATATCAATACTAATATATTATTTTTTCCTATGGATTCTCTCAGTACAATTAATGTAATAAGTTGAACCATATGGATAATGTAAAGGTAATTCCTTTTCCCTCTCCTTTTTTTAAAAATTTATGGTATCACTCACGCATTGATATGTCTCGTCCGATGGAGTTATGAATTTTTTTGTCTCAGTGTTCCACAGTCAGAACCAGATTTATTTTATTTATATTTTTTCTTATCCCTTCTATTAATTTAGATTTTTTGTAAACTATTTTCTTAGGTATATATATCATGTTTGATTATTTATCCATTTTTATTAAGTTATCTGTCAATATTTATTATTCATTATATATTCGCTTTATTGATAATGAAGTCCTCCATGATTTCGAGGTTCTTCATACTCTGCTAGCCTCTCTACTGAACACTCAACATAAGCTCAGTGGTACAGTTAGTTAGGGCATCTGATCATAGAACAACAAGGTCCGGAGTTCGAATCCAGGAACGACAACACATTTTCCTTTTTATTTTTTATTCTTTGTTTCTTATTTGAATACCCATATTAATGTTCCCTATACACTGCCAACTTACCTGCTGCACACGTAGTAATTGCTGTATGGCGCAGGTAGCTGGCTGTCTGACTCTAGTCCGGCAAGGTTCTAAGTTCGTATTCAAGAACGATAGTTTATTTTATTTAGATCTTGTTTCCTATATGAATGTACATATTCATTACAACAAATCGAGGTTATCCGATATTAATCATTATTTCCCTCTATCCTGATTAAAAGCGGTATATAAATATACCGTATGTATCTAGATATCTCCCCTATGATTAACTAATTAATCAAGAGATTATACTCTGCAAACTGTTAGCCATTAAGGTTAAAATTGTGGCTGTATGCTGTTGCACACATTGGTATCCCCTATTCCCCCTTTATTCTACTACCCAAATTATTGGTCGTATTCATTGGTTAATATTTTTATTTATTTTATTCATTCTTCTTTATATATATATTTTTTTATACCAATCATGTTTGCGGCAGCATCTAGCCTCAATTACAGGTCAGTTTTTGCCATCATGTTTATGTTTATTTTTATTTTTATTTTTATTTATTTTTTCATCTCCTGTTTTACTCGTAATTTCTTTTTGTACGTGTTTTATATATACTGTGTATATTTTAGTCTATATAGATTCGCATATGAGAGCCAACTATGTTAGTTTATATACGAAACCGAGTGCACATGAGTCTTGTTAATTAAATACTGATACAGTACATCTGTCTGAGAGTTAATTGATCAGGCTAGAAATACGGACACCATGGGAGGCAGGACTACATCTTTGAAAAAGTCACATGGTTTGTGACGAAACGCGTCAGACCCCGCCCTCTACACACCTCACTCAGGTAGCCACAGGTGTTGCTTGCACGGACTAGGAACGCATCTGGTTTCGGCTGCAAAACACTCTGAGACCGACCGCTGGATATCGTGTCTCTACAGCCAATTATTCCTTCCAGAGATCTCTATTCCTCCCCGCCGCCGTGTGGATGTGGGCACTGCAGGACGGATAGTCGGGGACGCCCGACTTTCACCCAGCCCACTGGAGAGGTAAAAACCTTATACCGATTACTCCTAACTTCTGCAAGCACACAGTATATCTGGAACTCTCTGTGCCCATTTATTGGCAACTAACTTGTGATATGGCTACTTAGCCCATGGATAATGGACACTTGAAAAAATCGGGTCCTAAGTCTGCATATAAACGCTCTTACAGAGTTACTTTATCCCTGAGTTTTTGAGTTGTGTTTTAATTCTATGTGATTGATGCACACAAGTCTATTTATTGGTTTTATAATCATATGAATTGTATTAAATATTGATAATTGTTTACATGTTGGCTCTCTTCATATACATCATCTCCTGACACACAGCGCAGCCGTTTTTTCTTTGTCTATTGTTCCTCTTGCACACTCCACATAGTGTTCTCGGCGTGCGCAGTTTCTCAGGAGGTGTACCTAATTAGGAATGTTTTAACTATTCATCTGCCATATCCTACAGGCGCTGTTTAGCAGTTAAGTGTGTTGTTTTGTGTATCTACATAACATGCCTTAAAATATACAATTAATAGCAAAACAAGTCCCTTAGCAATAATAGATAATATTCCTCAAAAGCAAATGGTTGTATAGTGTTTATAAAACCAAGAAAAGAAAGAATCTGAAATTACACTGGTATAATTAGGATTAGTAGCAAACTTATTTTTCAACTGTATTACTTCATTTATCTTTTCATCAATAATATCCTCTGGGTTAGTATCATTAGTCAAATAAGTGCAACGTTTAACTCCATACACAGTTTGCAATGTGACACAATAGCCTGCAGATACATTAAACAATTGGTGACAACTGTTTATATTGGTCCTGTTTTACGTTTAATGACCAGCATTTTCTATGCCTATTTGTCTTTACCTGAGTAATTGTTGACATCCTATGTGTAGACATTTCAGGTGAAGTAAGGATAGTTAGTTGTGTATATATGTTCCATTTTGTTCTGTTATTTTTGGCATAGTTACTGATCATTGCATTATCACTTGACTCCTCATATAATTAAGGGTCAATCATTACTGTTTATATAAGAATAACCATGCTAACAAGAAGAACTGAGTAACACATTATACATCCCCCAGACCCTTATATGGCCTTGGGCCTATTAAATTGTATCTATATATTTTGATTATGTATCGTGATTGGATAATACTTCCTTTGTCACTTTCTTGCAATGAGATGCGTCTATTCACGAGTCTCTTTCACTCAACGTGACTGAAGTGGCGGTAGTCAACAGAGCTTAAAACGGTCCTTTGAATCTGGGTTCAAGAGACTTTCTTTTTCTTAGTGACCACCCAATCACCTTGCTTTAGTTCATGTGAGTCTTGGGAACAGTTGGTATCTGGAATAGAATAAAAAACTTTGCCGTGCAATTTGGTTAGTTGCTGTTATATATGCATTACATACTAAGTTAAGTCACCATGCTCATGCAGAAGCTGCTGGGAAAATAACATACTGTCCTAGCAATAATACCAAAATAAGATTTCATATGGTATTAACCCATGCTTTTCACTTGAAGTATTTGTGAGAACAAAGCAATGGGTAAACCTTCTAACCATGTTTTGCCTGTTTTTGTAACTTATTTTTATAGCTTTAGTTTTAATGTAATAGATAAGTTTTTCTACATGTTTACTGCTCTGCTTATAGGGAGTGTAAAAGGTCTGAGTAACACCCAGATATGACAGATGTTTGCCTAATACTTCTCCTGTGAATTGGGTACCTCTGTTGCTTTCAATAACTTAAGGTACTCCATATTTACATATTACTTTTTGCATTAACTTCTTTTTAACTGTTTTAGCGTTTGCTGCCCTGCAAGGCCAAGCCTTGACCCAATTTGAAAATAGATCTTTGCACACAAGTACATTTTCATACCCAGAACATTTAGGTAACTGGATAAAGTCTATTTGTAATTATTGAAAGGAGTAGCAAGTTTGTGTGTACCTTTACTACCTATCCTGGGTTATGAAAAGCACAAGTTACACACCCTGCAACATTTGCCTGTGCTGCCTGTGTGAAACCTGGTGCCACCCAGTGCTGGTTTAAAATCCTCACCATTGCATCTCTTGATTGGTGCGTTTTTCCATGTAATATTTGTGCTAAGACTGGGTAAAGTGAGCGTGGCAAACAGAGACGGTTTCCCACCATCCAACTGTCACCGTGTATTCACCCACCTAATTTTTCCCAATCTTTTTTCTCCTTGCCTAAGGCCTGTGCTTGTAATTTGCCCAATAACTGTAAGTCTAATGACTCTGGTGTAACAGTTAACATCACCTGAATGTCTGGGAGAGGCTGGACTGCTGCAGCTTTTGCTGCCTGCCTTATAAGGGTGAGGAATTGTTTGGGGATGGTCTCTGGGACCTCGTATCCACAGCAATAGCTGGGAAGAAAATTTTTTTCCTCAGGTTTCCTCACAGCCTAAGAAAGCACTGTATTTTTCAGGTACAGTCCTTTCGGCTTCAGAAAAGCAAGCGGGTCAAAGGCGCTTCCTTTCTGCACAGAGACAAGGGAAGAAGGAAAAAGCTGCAGCAGCAGCCAGTTCCCAGGATCAAAAATCTTCCCCCACTTCCTCTGAGTCCACCGCATGACGTTGGGGCTCCACAGGTGGAGACAGGTGCGGTAGGGGCGCGTCTCGGGAACTTCAGGGACCAGTGGGCTTGCCCACAGGTGGATCCCTAGGTTCTGAAAATAGTATCACAGGGATACAGGCTGTAGTTCGAGGCGACTCCCCCTCGCCGTTACCTCACATCAGCCTTGCCTGCTGCCCTCGGAGAAAGGTAGTACTGGCGGCAATTCACAAGCTGTACTTCCAGCAGGTGAAATCAAGGTACCCCTCCTTCAACAAGGCCGGGGTTACTATTCCAAAATGTTGTGGTACCGAAACAGACGGTTCGGTGAGACCCATTCTAAAATTGAAAGCCTTGAACACTTATATACGAAGGTTCAAGTTCAAAATGGAATCGCTCAGGGCGATTATTGCAAGCCTGGAGAATTTCATGGTATCACTGGACATCAAGGATGCTTACCTGCATGTCCCTATTTACCCTCTTCACCAGGAGTACCTCAAAATTGTGGTACAGGATTGTCATTACCAATTCCAGACGTTGCCGTTGGTCTGTCCCCGGCACCGAGGTATTTACCAAGGTAATGGCCGAAATAATTATCCCGTACTTGGACGATCTCCTTATAAAGGCGAGGTCCAGGGAGCAGTTGTTCGGCGGAGTAGCACTATCTCGGGAAGTGCTACAACAGCACGGCTGGATTCTGAATATTCCAAAGTCGCAGCTGGTTCCTACGACGCATCTACTGTTCCTGGGTATGGTTCTGGACACAGAACAGGATAAAAAGGGTTTCTCCCGGAGGAGAAGTCCAAGGAGTTGTTGTCTCTAGACAGAGACCTCCTAATACGTATACAGGAAGGCCCCAAAGGAGAAATTTCAGCTAGGTCGATTTCTGCACTTCCTACAGTCAGAGGTGACTATGGGCCTAAAATTGGGTTCCATGAAGGTCCAGATTTCGGCTCTATCGATTTTCTTCCAAAATAGAACTGGCTTCACTGCCTGAAGTTCGGACTTTTGTTAAAGGAGTGCTGCATAGTCAGCCCCCGTTTGTGCCTCAAGTGGCACCGTGGGATCTCAACGTGGTGTTGGATTTCCTGAAGTCGCATTGGGTTGAGCCACTTAAATCCGTGGAGCTACAATACCTCACGTGGAAAGTGGTCATGCTGTGGGCCGTGGCGTCTGCCAGGCATGTATCAGAATTGGCGGCTTTGTCATACAAAAGCCCTTATATGTATTTTATATGGATAAAGCGGAATTGAGGACTCGTTCTCAATTCCTTCCTAAGGTGGTATCAGTTTTTCATGTGAACCAACCTATTGTGGTGCCTGCGGCTACTTGGGACTTGGAGGATTCCAAGTTACTGGACGTAGTCAGGGCCCTGAAAAGTATATGTTTCCAGGACGGCTGGAGTCAGGAAAACTGACTCGCTATTTATCCTGTATGCACCAAACAAGCTGGGTGCTCCTGCTTCTAAGCAGACTATTGCTCGCTGGATCTGTAGCACGATTCAACTTGCACATGCTGCGGCTGGACTGCCGCACCCTAAATCTGTAAAAGCCCATTCCACGAGGAAAGTGGGCTCTTCTTGGGCGGCTGCCCGAGGGGTCTCGGCTTTACAACTTTGCCGAGCTGTTACTTGGTCGGGTTCAAACATTTTTGCAACAGTCTACAAGTTTGATACCCTGGCTGAGGAGGACCTAGAGTTTGCTCATTCGGTGCTGCAGAGTCATCCGCACTCTCCCGCCCGTTTGGGAGCTTTGGTATAATCCCCATGGTCCTTACGGAGTCCCAGCATCCACTTAGGATGTCAGAGAAAATAAGATTTTACTCACCGGTAAATCTATTTCTCGTAGTCCGTAGTGGATGCTGGGCGCCCATCCCAAGTGCGGATTGTCTGCAATACTTGTTTATAGTTATTTCCTAACTAAAGGGTTATTGTTGAGCCATCTGTTGAGAGGCTCAGTTATATTTCATACTGTTAACTGGGTATAGTATCATGAGTTATACGGTGTGATTGGTGTGGCTGGTATGAGTCTTACCCGGGATTCAAAATCCTTCCTATTTGTGTCAGCTCTTCCGGGCACAGTATCCTAACTGAGGTCTGGAGGAGGGTCTTAGTGGGAGGAGCCAGTGCACACCAGGTAGTCCTAAAGCTTTCTTTAGTTGTGCCCAGTCTCCTGCGGAGCCGCTAATCCCCATGGTCCTTACGGAGTCCCAGCATCCACTACGGACTACGAGAAATAGATTTACCGGTGAGTAAAATCTTATTTTAATCCACAAATCAAGACTCTGTTCCAGATTATTATCCATCACATATCTCCCATAGGTTACTCTGATCTGTTTCAACTTATCCGGGTCCAGTGTGTCATCAATGGACAACCCTGCCCGTTGAAACAACCGCTTCATACCCTTCAAGCATTGCTCACCATGTACACTTTTTATAATGTCCATGGCACTCCGAGGTGCTTCATCCGAAGGGTACCTATTTATATTTCCCCTACTAATGGCCAGTTAGTATTTTGAATCCGTGAAATATCAGTAACCTGGATCTAATGGATCCCCTGAGATATAACTGTGAGGAAAATTGCCTGGAACAGAGGTGATCTGTAACCAATCTTTACCTATGTTACTATCTTTTGGAAGGAAATGACATTTCATCAATATGAGCACATCATCTGGGTTTTCTCTATTTTCCCAAACCCCTTCTTCTGCGGTGTACACTATGGCTTTCAAAATAAATGGATATCCTTCTTCTAACTTATATATAATAACTATGCAGACACAATCCTGACAGGACATCTAACTTGCATTTGCTGCATGCACCTGTTCAAGTTTCAAATGATTTCCGTTCCTCTTTTTTTTTCTTTTTCTCAACTCTGTATGCTATAATTTTTAAAGCGACAGTAAGTACGTTATTCAAGTACTAGCAGCATATACAAGTTAGATGTTTTCTTGGCAATGATATTCTACCATAGCCATAACTTAGACCCTTATGTTATGTACAATATACTGTTCTGAGTTTGCCAATTCAGATAATACATCTGTCCAATCCCTTCCAATGTCTCTCACTCTGTTATTTGAGGTCCACACACCAAGTTCACAGGTCCCAGAAGTTGCTACCGCCAGCAAGGGCAGCTGCAGCAACGTCCAGTTTAACAACCCGTCAGTTGATTATATGTGGACACACTCTAAATACTCAGAATCCATTAACTCCCACATTCATTCATTCATTCATTCATTCATTCATTCATTCATTCATTCATTCATTCATTCATTCATTCATTCATTATTCATTCATTCATTCATTCTTACACCTTTATAACACATATAAGCAAGAGAATAGAAGGAAAATGAAAAAATCAACCTGATTACTGACTGACCGTTGTGCACGATCCCCGATACCTGTCTGGCAATGGAACAGATGGATAGTTAAAGGAATGACAGTCTGGAGATAAAATATCTCTACGTACCATGCGCATGGTTTTTGTGAGTCTCAGTCCAGTAACCATCCACCCAGCCATCCGCTGTTCAACAGGTGATGAGGATCTCGCTGGAAACCTCCAAATTGATAAAGGTAGCCCCAGGACAGGGCACCCCTTGCTGATCCAAGCTCAAGCACACACTCAACCGGTCAGGATCAGGTTCATTCATGGCTGCAGCCAGTGACCAGAAAACAAAGTAACCTTTGTAATAACTAGCCACGTGTGTATGATAAGAAATAACAGAGCAGGTTTTATTTCCTGGAAACAGCATATTATAAAGGAATATTTGCATACAGTGTCGTAATTTCCTTACACAAAGCTTAATCCTATTGGTTAATGATCGCTTTAACTCTATTGGTTAACATACTTTCTAATCCTATTGGTTAATAAACTCCTATCTTTTACGTAACATGTTTACCAATGTCTAAAATTCCTATATGTGCTCTTTAAGTAGAATATCTGGGGATTTTTGCTAAGCTCGTAACCTACATATGTCTGGTTATGTTTTCACACCTGCTATACCGCAAACTGATAAATACCCTTTGAAGCTTATATATCTAGCTGCTGACATAATATTTCTGCTAGGAAATTACCTTAAAATATATCTTAGCTAAAGGTCATAACTTCACAATATGGGTTCAAACAAATTACAATGTCTGGTACTTTTTCCTGTATCAGCACTAAGCTAAAACAATTAGAAACAGATTATCAGATGTCAATTAAAAATGGAGTCTTATGAACAAATATGGCTTCCATCTTTATCAAAACTAATAGGCGTTTATTTCACTCAAGTGAAATCTGATTGGCTGCTACAATCCGTGAATGTAAAAAAAACTAATATTATTGTTTCTTGCTATTTGCTGTGTGTGCCGTTCAGTTTTTCAATTTTCTGTTTTTATTTCCCCACAATAACCAGTATATACACAATATGGACAAAAGTATTTGAACGCCCCTGACAATTACACCAACTGGGACTGTAAGGACATTGGGGGTCATTCAGCCCCAATCGCACGCTGCATTTTTTCACAGCCGTACGATCGGGTCTATACTGCGCATGTGTGTGATCCACAATGTGCAGGTATGTCGGCCACCGGCGACGGGCAGCGACGAATTGAACGCGATCGCAAGAATATTGACAGGTAGAAGATGTTCGTGGGTAGAAGGTGTTCGTGGGCGGCAATTCGATGTTTTCTAGGACTGTCCGGAAAAACGCGGGCATGCCCGGTCGTTTCCAGGAACGGTTCCTGATGTCAGCAACATCCCAGATCATTGCAGCGGCTGAGTAAGTCCTGGGCTGTGCAGAAGCTGCACAATCTTTTGGTTGTGCAGCTCTCTGCACAGCTGATCGCACCCCTGCAAAGCGTTTACCCCCTCCCCTGTAGGCAGCGATTACCTGGTCGCACCAGTGCAAAAAAAAGCTTGCGTGCGACCAGGTCTGAATTAGTCCCTTTGTATTTCAATATACAGGTTGAGTATCTCTTATCCAAAATGCTTGAGACCAGAGATATTTTGGATATCGGATTTTTCAGTATTTTGGAATAATTGCATACCATAATGAGATATTATGGTGATGGGACCTGTCTAACCACAGAATGCATTTATGTTACATATACACCTTATACACACAGCCTGAAGGTCATTTTAGCCAATATTTTTTATAACTTTGTGCATTAAACAAAGTGTGTCTACATTCACACAATTCATTTATGTTTCATATACACCTTATACACACAGCCTGAAGGTCATTTAATACAATATTTTCAATAACTTTGTGTATTAAACAAAGTTTGTGTACATTGAGCCATCAGAAAACAAAGGTTTCAATAGCTCACTCACTCAAAAAATTCTGTATTTCGGAATATTTCGTATTTCGGAATATTTGGATATGGGATACTCAACCTGTATATGCTTTATTATGGAGTTGGTCCTCTTTTTGCAGCTATTATGGCTTGCACTCTTCTTGGAAGGCTTTCCACAAGATTTTGGAATGTTTCTGTGGGAATTTGTGCCCATTCTTTCTGTAGAGCATTTATGAGGACAGGCACTGATGTTGGATAAGTATTCATTGCAATATCCATTCCAGTTCATCCCAAAGCTCTGTGCAGGCTAGTCAAGGTCTTCTATACCGAACTCATAAAACCATGTCTTTATAGTCCTTGTTTTGTGCACTGGGGCACAGTCATGTAGCAATAGATAAGGGCCTTACCCCAAACTGTTGGCACAAAGTTAGAAGCATAGCATTGTCCAAAATGTCCGAGTATGCTGAACCATTAAAAATGAACTAGGCCAAACCCTGAAAAATAGCCCCATACCATCATCCCTCCTCCACCAAACTTCATGGTTGGCAAAATGCAGTCAGGCAGGTAACATTCTCCTGGCACATGCCAAACTCAGACTCACCCATCTGACTTCCAGAGTAGCGATATTCGTCACTCCACAGAACATGTTTTCACTGCTACACAGTGATGATGTGAGGCTTGCATGCAGCTTCTCGGACATGGAAACCCATTCCAGCGTCAGTTTTTGTGCTTACAATACTGCTATGGAATCAGCAGAGCACTGGTGACTTTTTTTATGCATCATGCGCCTTAGCAGCCATTGACCCCACTCTGTGATTTTTGGTGGTCTTCCACTTCATGGCTGAATTGCTGTTGTTCCTAAATGCTTCCATTTTCTAATGATATCACTTACAGGTGACCATGGAATATCCAGCAGGGATAAAATTTCACAATCCGTCTTATTTCAAAGGTGGCATCCTGTCACAATACCATGCTAATAGTCACTGAGCTCTTCAGAATGACATATTTTGTATCACAAATGTTTGCAAATGGTGACTGCAAGGCTAAGTGCTTGATTTTATTAGAGATGTGCACCGGAAATGTTTCGGGTTTTGTGTTTTGGTTTTGGATTCGGTTCCGCGGCCGTGTTTTGGATTCGGACGATTTTGCCAAAACCTCCCTGAAAATTTTTTGGCGGATTCGGGTGTGTTTTGGATTCGGGTGTTTTTTTTACAAAAAACCCTCAAAAACAGCTTAAATCATAGAATTTGGGGGTCATTTTGATCCCATGGTATTATTAACCTCAATAACCATAATTTACACTCATTTTCAGTCTATTCTGAACACCTCACACCTCACAATATTATTTTTAGTCCTAAAATTTGCACCGAGGTCGCTGGATGGCTAAGCTAAGCGACCCAAGTGGCCGACACAAACACCTGGCCCATCTAGGAGTGGCACTGCAGTGTCAGGCAGGATGGCACTTCAAAAAAATAGTCCCCAAACAGCACATGATGCAAAGAAAAAAAGAGGCGCACCAAGGTCGCTGTGTGACTAAGCTAAGCGACACAAGTGGCCAACACAAACACCTGGCCCATCTAGGAGTGACAATGCGGTGTCAGACAGGATGGCACTTCAAAAAAATGGTCCCCAAACAGCACATGATGCAGAGAAAAAAGAGGCGCAATGAGGTAGCTGTGTGACTAAGCTAAGCGACCCAAGTGGCCGACACAAACACTTGGCCCATCTAGGAGTGGCACTGCAGTTTTCAAGCGAGAGGATGAGTGCTTCCATTCTCATGTGAAGCTGAACCACTAGCCATGAACATAGGCCAGGGCCTCAGCCGTTCCTTGCCACTCCGTGTCGTAAGCGGCATATTGGCAAGTTTACGCTTCTCATCAGATGCTTTCGATTTTGATTTTTGGGTCATTTTACTGAACTTTTGTTTTTTGGATTTTACATGCTCTCTACTATGACATTGGGCATCGGCCTTGGCAGACGACGTTGATGGCATTTCATCGTCTCGGCCATGACTAGTGGCAGCAGCTTCAGCACGAGGTGGAAGTGGATCTTGATCTTTCCCTATTTTAACCTCCACATTTTTGTTCTCCATTTTTTAATGTGTGGAATTATATGCCAGTATCAATAGCAATGGCCTACTACTATATATACTGCGCACAACTGAAATGCACCACAGGTATGGATGGATAGTATACTTGATGACACAGAGGTAGGTAGAGCAGTGGCCTTCCGTACCGTACTGCGCCTATATATTCTGGTGGTCACTATCAGCAAACTGCAAAACTAAAATGCACCACAGGTATAGAATCTAGATGGATAGAATACTTGACAACACAGAGGTAGGTAGAGCAGTGGCCTTCTGTACCGTACTGCTATATATACTGGTGGTCACTGTCAGCAAACTGCAAAACTAAAATGCACCACAGGTATAGAATCTAGATGGATAGTATACTTGACAACACAGAGGTAGGTAGAGCAGTGGCCTTCCGTACCGTACTGCTATATATACTGGTGGTCACTGTCAGCAAACTGCAAAACTAAAATGCACCACAGGTATAGAATCTAGATGGATAGTATACTTGACGACACAGCGGTAGGTAGAGCAGTGGCCTTCCGTACCGTACTGCTATATATACTGGTGGTCACTGTCAGCAAACTGCAAAACTAAAATGTACCACAGGTATAGAATCTAGATGGATAGTATACTTGACGACACAGAGGTAGGTAGAGCAGTGGCCTTCCGTACCGTACTGCTATATATACTGGTGGTCACTGTCAGCAAACTGCAAAACTAAAATGCACCACAGGTATAGAATCTAGATGGATAGTATACTTGACGACACAGAGGTAGGTAGAGCAGTGGACTTCCGTACCGTACTGCTATATATACTGGTGGTCACTGTCAGCAAACTGCAAAACTAAAATGCACCACAGGTATAGAATCTAGATGGATAGTATACTTGACGACACAGAGGTATGTAGAGCATTGGCCTTCCGTACCGTACTGCTATATATACTGGTGGTCACTGTCAGCAAACTGCAAAACTAAAATGCACCACAGGTATAGAATCTAGATGGATAGTATACTTGACGACACAGAAGTAGGTAGAGCAGTGGCCTTCCGTACTGTACTGCTATATATACTGGTGGTCACTGTCAGCAAAACTCTGCACTGTACTCCTCCTATATAATACTGCTGGTCCCCAGTCCCCACAATAAAGCAGTGTGAGCACAGATATATGCAGCACACTGAGCACAGATATGGAGCGTTTTTCAGGCAGACAACATATATTGGTGGTCACTGGTCAGCAAAACTCTGCACTGTACTCCTCCTATATAATAGAGATGAGCGGGTTCGGTTTCTCGGAAACCGAACCCACCCGAACTTCAGCCTTTTTACACGGGTCCGAGGCAGACTCGGATCTTCCCGCCTTGCTCGGCTAACCCGAGCGCGCCCGAACATCATCATCCCGCTGTCGGATTCTCGCGAGGCTCGTATTCTATCGCGAGACTCGGATTCTATATAAGGAGCCGCGCGTCGCCGCCATTTTCACACATGCATTGAGATTCATAGGGAGAGGACGTGGCTGGCGTCCTCTCCGTTTAGACTGTAGACTAGAGAGAGAGTAGAGAGTGACACTTGATTTACTAATTTTGGGGAGCATATTAGGACGGAGTACTACTTGCTGATAGTGTGACCAGTGACCACCAGTTTAATCCGTTCTCTGCCTGAAAAAAAACGATACACAGCAGTGTGACACAGTCACATACCATATCTGTGCTCAGCCTCAGTGTGCCCTCAGTGTGCTGCATCATCTATGTAATACTGTATATCTGACTGTGCTGAGTGCTCACTGCTCACACAGCTTAATTGTGGGGGAGACTGGGGAGCAGTTATAGCAGGAGTACATATTTTAACAGTGCACACTTTTGCTGCCAGAGTGCCACTGCCAGTGCCAGTGTGACTGACCAGTGTCCACTGACCACCAGTATATTGTGATTGTCTGCATGAAAAAGTTAAACACTCGTCGTGTGGTGTTTTTATTCTATAAACGCATTCTGCTGACAGTGTCCAGCAGGTCCGTCATTATATAATATATACCTGTCCGGCTGCAGTAGTGATATATATATATTTTTTATATCATTATCATCCAGTCTATATTAGCAGCAGACGCAGTACGGTAGTCCACGGCTGTAGCTACCTCTGTGTCGGCAGTCGCTCGTCCATCCATAATTGTATACCACCTACCCGTGGTGTTTTTTTTTTTTTCTATCTTCTTGATACTAGTAGTAGCTTACTTTAGGAGTCTGCAGTGCTGAGCTGACAGTGTCCAGCAGGTCCGTCATTATATAATATATACCTGTCCGGCTGCAGTAGTGATATATATATATATTTTTTATATCATTATCATCCAGTCTATATTAGCAGCAGACGCAGTACGGTAGTCCACGGCTGTAGCTACCTCTGTGTCGGCAGTCGCTCGTCAATCCATAAGTATACTAGTATCCATCCATCTCCATTGTTTACCTGAGGTGCCTTTTAGTTGTGCCTATTAAAATATGGAGAACAAAAATGTTGAGGTTCCAAAAATAGGGAAAGATCAAGATCGACTTCCACCTCGTGCTGAAGCTGCTGCCACTAGTCATGGCCGAGACGATGAAATACCAGCAACGTCGTCTGCCAAGGCCGATGCCCAATGTCATAGTACAGAGCATGTAAAATCCAAAACACCAAATATCAGTAAAAAAAGGACTCAAAAATCTAAAATAAAATTGTCGGAGGAGAAGCGTAAACTTGCCAATATGCCATTTACCACACGGAGTGGCAAGGAACGGCTGAGGCCCTGGCCTATGTTCATGGCTAGTGGTTCAGCTTCACATGAGGATGGAAGCACTCAGCCTCTCACTAGAAAAATGAAAAGACTCAAGCTGGCAAAAGCACAGCAAAGAACTGTGCGTTCTTCGAAATCACAAATCCACAAGGAGAGTCCAATTGTGTCGTTTGCGATGCCTGACCTTCCCAACACTGGACGTGAAGAGCATGCGCCTTCCACCATTTGCACGCCCCCTGCAAGTGCTGGAAGGAGCACCCGCAGTCCAGTTCCTGATAGTCAGATTGAAGATGTCAGTGTTGAAGT